>NC_056675.1:19229264-19600097 GCF_018350195.1 Panthera tigris | reverse complement strand
AGAGGACTTGGAAAGAGGACTCGCGTGGCACGGCCTTCCTCCGCCTTGCGGCTCGGGGGCTCCCTCCCAGGACACCCAGCTCGGTGCCCTCCCGCAGGACCCAGCAAAGCAGGGCCACACGCACTCACGCCTGTCCCTGCTCAGGCCCAGATGGTGGGGTGGCCGGGGAGGACTTGCTCCCAGCACAGAGTGTGGCTGTCCCGGGCCCGGGGTCAGGCCTCAGACCCCAACAGCAAGGGGAGGGGTGCCAGCAGCTCCCCGCCCCCACGTCCCTCCCTCATCCGGGGGCCGGTGCAGCTGGCTGAGAAGGTGGGACAGTTCCCTGGTCCCCCGAAGGTCTAGCCAGGGCCGCTGCACCCCCCTCACTCATCCCAGGCAAGGAGGACGGATCCCCGGGGACGTGTGTGTCTCATTGGGAAGAGGAAGGGGGCCGTGCCCACCCGCCATGCTGCCAGGCCCACGTGGGACCCGCGGGTGGACAGCTTCACGCCCCAGAAGGCTCCGGACGCAGGGCAGGCCGAGGACCAGGGCCACAACCCCACCCTCGGGCCCCAGAGCCCACCTCCCCTTCCCCTTGAACTCTGTCTGGAGGAGGGCGGCCGCATCCCTGCGGTCTCGCCACGGGCTTCTCTCACTCGCCTCCCCCCGTCTCGCCCGTGCCGGGCGCCCTTGCCTGCGGGCAGCGAGGTGTCTGGTGCCCCCACCCCTTCCCCCCCTCCCGGCAGCTTTTCGCGAGTTGGAAATGTGCCTTGCACCCCCAGCCGAGTGGAGCTCAGAACGCATCTATTTCCATCTATGTAACAAGCCCGGATCAGGGACCTAATTGGTTTCCCAGTGGTGGGTAATTTCTCGTTCCAAATATTAATCCGTTGTTTTCCTGGCGCCCAGCCCGGCCCCGCCGCAGCGCTGTACTCGAAGTACGTTCCTATGCAACCGAGAGCCCGGCAGATACTTTATGAGCTTTGCAGCTTCCGCGGAGCAGCTATGCAAATGCGCTTTTCATTTGGAGCAGGGGGCCGATGCGAAGACGAGGAATTGTTTCTCCCGGAGAAGATCCATCATTGCTGCAGCTCCCCTGCTCACCTCCCAGATGGGGCGGGTGCCCCCAAGGCCTGTGGGCTCCCAGGAGAGCCGAGGCTTGGGGGGAGTCGGGGGCTGATCAGGCCGGCGCTTGGGGACCAAAACAGGTGCCACGACTTTAAAGGCTGTCACGGCTTCCCGTCCCCACCTGAGGCTGGGGCCCGGGTCAGACTGTCGGGGAGATTGCTCGAGCAGCGCACACGCTCCCAGAATCTCCACTGATGTTTATAATAATTGTATGCACCATGCAATTTAGGAGGGGGAAAAAAAAAAGCTGTACAGGCATTAACTCTAAAATAAATTTCTATTTTTTTCTCTTGCAAAATCAATAAAAGATGTTATTAAGAATCTGGTCTGACGTACTGGGTTTGGGGTCAGACGGAGGGAGCCTGTGCCGCCTCCAGGAACTGAGGCTGGCTGAGTGGCACAGGCAAGTCCCCTCTCTGAGCCCCCCACCCCCCCCCCCGCTGTCTCCACCTGCAAATGGGGGCATGATCCTGGTAAACGATAGAAGCCCACACGTATGTAGTGGTTGTTTTGTGTCCGGCGCTCATTTAATCCACATAACAACCCCACGGGGTAGGCGCTATTATGATCCTCCTTTCACAGATGAGAGAATTGAGGCACAGAGCGGTTGAGCGGCTTGCCCAAGATACACAGCTTTGGAAGCCATCAGCGCGCAAATCCTGGGACAGCCCCAGGAGAGCTGAGGCGGGGTGAAATCCCCGGGTCGGTGGCCCTGCAGTTTCCCCGAGGCTTATGTGGATCCTTGAAGCCAAGCCCCCCCCCCCCCAATGCCAGACTCCTGGGCCACCTCCTGTGGTTTCCGGCTCCCCTGCTTCCCCCAGAGGTGAGCCTTGGTTGGGGGCTCTTGGCATCTGGAGAGAGCCGCCCTCGGCGGGGGGGGAAGGGGGGAAGAAGGCTCATTTGGGGGCGGGTGTCTGGGCTACAGCTCAGGGGCCAGGGAGCGCCTTGGTGCTGAGCAGGGGGCCCCTCGGAAACCCCACCCCCTCCCCTGACCAGCCCCCCCACCCCACCGCTTGCCTCTGAGCTCCTGCCCAGACAGAGGGGCCCTGCCCTGCCCAGCGACCCCGTGTTGGAGAGCCTCCCCCTACTGGAGGGCATGCAAGCCCTTCCGGCCCTCCTGTGGGGTGGGAGGCCCCGGGGGCCCTGCTCTGACGACGTCGGGGAGCAAAGCTGGCCCAGGAGGGTCCCCTTAACAGGGCAGCGCAGGCCCCGACTAGGGGGTGATCGCGTCTCAGCTCCAATGGTCTGGAGATGCCTTCAAGGACTTTACGAGAAGCCAGAAATCCAGGTGTTTTTATTTTTTTTTAATGCGAAAATCCAACTTTAAAAAAAAAATTTTTTTTTTAACGTTTATTTATTTTTCAGACAGAGAGAGACACAGCATGAACGGGGGAGGGGCAGAGAGAGAGGGAAACACAGAATTGGAAGCAGGCTCCAGGCTCTGAGCCATCAGCCCAGAGCCCGACGCGGGGCTCGAACCCGCGGACCGCGAGATCGTGACCTGAGCCGAAGTCGGACGCTTAACCGACTGAGCCACCCAGGCGCCCTGAAAATCCAACTTTTAAATGTTGGCTCAGCTTAACCAAGCACACGCCAAGCGAGCCAAACGGGTTACAAGCCTTGTGTAGCCCACCCTCCACCCCAGCCCCCTCCCTCCCTCAGCATGAAGGCCAGCGCCCCCTCCCTTTCGGGTCCCCCTGAAAGCCACAGTCCCCCCTCCAAGACCGTGGGTCCCCGAATGCCCCTCAGCTGGTTCCTCCCCAGGGGGTCCAAGGAGGGAGGGGATCATGCCCTCAGACCCCCCTGGGCACAGAGGCAGGGGTTGGCCCGGTGACCTGTGTGTGCTGGAGGTGACAGTCCCCCCCTCCCCCCCCAGCATCCCTGGTGGGAGAACAGAGGCGAATCCTGGTCCCTGTTCAGCCCCGGGCATAAGTTTCCACAAAGCTATCCCTGTGGGCTCAGGGCCATACCCGCGCCCGGTCGTGGGTCACAGCTCTCGGCCGAGGCTGACAGGAGAGTTCCAGAAGAGCAGCAGGGGCTCCGGAGGAACCTCCCCGCAGGCCTCTGTCCCCCTGGGCACCTGCCTCCTCTGTCCAGCAGTGGGGAGGTCCTGCTTCTGTTTGTTCATTCGTCTCCGGACGGTTCCAGCCCTGGACCCACAACCTCGGAAGGACCCACGTGGTCCCCAGGAGACCACCGGGGCTATTTCCGCAGTCAGGAGGCGGCCGCCCCCCCCGCCTGGGAGTGTTTGCCGCGACATCCTGGGTCCCTCTCCAAGCCTCACCTCCCACCCCACCTAGAGTCCCTTTCTGAGGCCCCCGGACCCACTTGGCCTCTGAGCGAAACAGCAGAACACGGTCTGGCGGCTCAGCCCGCCCGGGTCCGGTGGCTGTGCGGGGTCTGGGCCCCATTACGGCCACTGGAGCCCGGGCACAGGCTCTCCGGGACACCACACCCCCACAGCCCCTCCGTGTCAGGCCCTGCCTGCTTCCCTCACCGCCACGGCCCTGCAAGGCGCCAGAGCTTGAGCGGGTGACGACGGTGCCATGGGGCCCGGCGGGGGGTCGGGGGGTGCCAGGCCGCCTGGCCATCCAGAGGGTTCTCCTGGGGCCACGCAACCCAAGCCTCTGGGGTCCGGTCAGCAACAGGCCCAGGCCCGGGGCCGGAAGAGGCAGACGTGGCCTCCGTCCAACGGGTCACGTGTCCCCATGTGCCGTGGGGCTCACCGCAGGCGCGTCCCTGGACCTCTGTGTGATGCGAGGCGTTCGTGACACCACCGCCAGGCCCCCAGCCTCCGGGAAACTGCTCCGCTCACAGCCGCTGCCGGAGGCCGACCTCTGGCAGTCACCTTTCGCGACAGCACCACAAAAATACCAACTTCACCCCCTGCACCTCCGGCCTCCCTCGGCTTCCCTTCCCAGAGGGCAGACACACCTGCCGAGTCCCACGACTAAGCCCATTTGCCGGGTGTGCAAACTGAGGCTTTCGTAATGAAATCGTGTCGTTGGGGCTCAGGACTTCAAGGCCGCCCAGCACGGGGCCCGGGCTCCTCACCAGAGTCACTCGGCGCCACCTTCCACCTGACCTTTCAGACCTTCGGGACGACCTCCGAGCCTCAGCTGGTTGGCCCAGGAGGGGCATTGGCCTTAGAGCAGAGGCGGGTGTTTTAGCCCATCTCCTCCTCCTCCTCCCCCCCTCCTCCCCCTCTCCTCCCCCTCCCCCTCCTCCCCCTCCCCCTCCCTCTCCTCCTCCTTCCCCTCCTCCTCCCCCTCCTCCCCATCCTCCTCCTCCCCCTCCTCCCCCTCCCCCTCCTCCCCCTCCCCCTCCCTCTCCTCCTCCTTCCCCTCCTCCTCCCCCTCCTCCCCCCCTCCTCCCCCTCTCCTCCCCCTCCCCCTCCTCCCCCTCCCCCTCCCTCTCCTCCTCCTTCCCCTCCTCCTCCCCCTCCTCCCCATCCTCCTCCTCCCCCTCCTCCCCCTCCACCTCCTCCCCCTCCCCGTCCTCCTCCTCCCCCTCTGCCTCCTCCCCCTCCCCCTGCTGCCCTCCCTCTCCTCCCCCTTCCCCTCCTCCTCTCCTCCTCTTTCCTCCCCCTCCCCTGTCCCTCCTCCCCTCTCCCTCCTCCTCTCCCTCTCCTCCCCCTCCCCCCTTCCCCTCCTCCCCCTCCCCCTCCTCCCCCTCCCCCTCCTCCCCCTCCCCCCTCCCCCTCCCCCTCCCCCTCCTCCCCCTCCCCCTCCCCCTCCTCCCCCTCCTCCCCCTCCTCCTCTGCCAGCTCCTGCCCCTGCTCTGTTCATTCTTTCCACCCCCGGCCTCCTCTCCCCAAACCTCCCTGCCTGCACCCCCCATGCCGCCCACACTCAGCCTGGAGGTTTCCAGGGGGATCAGGAGGGTCCGAGGACGGGGGCTTGGGGTGATGGCACTTCTCCCGCACCAGACCCCCTTCCTGACCCGTCCCGGTGGCCGCCCACTCCCCTGCCAGGCCTCTGGCATCAGCCCAGCCACCGGCCTCCCTTAAGGCAGAGGCTCAGACGGTGTCGGTCCACGACGAAATGTGGCCCCAAAAGCAATTACCCAGCTATGGCGGGCGGGGCTGTGTGGGAACAGGGCAGAGGTCCCGCGCCGGGATTTCCTGTCTGTCCATGCAGTAAATCCCCGCACGGAGGAGATTGGTTTTTCCTCATGACTGATGGTCCCCGGCCGGGCTGAGTTTGTCCTCAAACCTGCGGCGAGATCGTCCACCGGTGCGGCGGAGCGATTTGTTCGCTGCCCACAGCCCTTGAGCGACGGGTGAGCGGAGCTAAGCTCCAGCCCCGCCCCCGCCCCCCAAGCGTGTGCCTCGGGCCGCGTCTCCGGTGGTTTGGGGTCACGGATTTTTCTAATTCAGCCACTCAGAGGACACCTGTTCCTGAGTCCCGCCGCTGCCCCGTGCGGCCCACAGTGTCCCTGCCTGCACGGCGTCAAAGCCCAAACAGGAGCCGCAGAGAAAAGCCAGCCCAGCCCAGGCGCCCCTCGGGCCCTCACCCGTCCCCAGGCCACACTATGGCTACTTACCTCGTCCCCGGTGCCACCGCAGCCTAAGCCCCCACCATCTCCCACCAGGCCCCGCTGCAGTCCCCTCTCTGGTCACCCTGCCCCCGCCTTGCACCCCACCTCCCAGGCCTTCCCCACGCGCAACCAGGAGGAACTTGCCCAAATGCAGAGCTGACCGCGTCCTCCTCTGAAAAGCCTCCTGCCAGGGGCTCCCTGTGGCCTTCCAGGTGAAGGGCGCACTTTGTGCCGTAACCCACACGCCCCGAAGGCTCTGACCCCCGACGACCAACTGCTCCGCAGCAGACCTCGTGCCCTCAGCCTGAGCTGCAAGCGCTGTGTCCTGTCACGGCGCCGCACCCAGCATTCCTCTCAACCCCAGGGCCTTTGCACAGGCTCTGGCTTCTGCCCAAACTCCCTGGCGGCTTCCTTCCGTCCCTGCTGCAATGGCCCTTCCTGAGAGGCCCACCCTCACGGCTCCAGCATAAACCAGGCCTCCCCTGGGGGTGCTTCCATAGCATTTCCCCCACTCGGAGGTGATACTTTTGTTGCTAGAATTATTTGAGTGGTCTCTGTCTCCTCACTGGAATAGAAACTCCACGAGGGTGAACATCAGGTCCTCCTGACTCACCGCGGCAGCTCCAGGGCGCCGTCATGCCTGGCGCATAGAAGCCGCTCAGCCGGTAGTTCCCAGATGAAGGGGGCCCACCGCAGGTCGGGGGTGGTCTCGGGCAGGTGTGGATGGGCGCTGAGCAGACCCCCTTGTACGGGTGCGCGTACAAAGCGCTGACTCAAGCTTGTACGATGCCGGTGGGTGCACGTGAGCCCAGGGGGTGTGGACCCAGCGACGCGGGGCGCAGGCATCCAGGGCAGACCAATACGTGCTCATCCGGGCACTTCCCACCTTCAAACCCCAGGTCCTCCCTCCCCGCCCCCCCCCCCACCAGGTTCAGGCAGACGGTGGCATTTGCCCCCTGTGTGAACACAACCCTCCCAGGAACTCTCGGTAGGGACCCACTGGGACCACGCATCCGGCCCGCCTGCAAATGCTTCCTTTTGTCTCACCAGCAGCCTTCCTGCTGCAGGCTCCACGGGCCTGAAAGACGGCTCGTTCTCCCCTCCTGCCCAACAGGTGCCCAGACAGAGAGGAGGACTTGAAGCCAGAGTGGCCCCGTGAGCCTCCTGGCCCGTGCAGGGGGTAAGAAAGGCCTTGGCTTGAGCCGTCCGCACACCATAATCACAAACTACTTGCACGATTATTTATTGAATATTTTTCTTCAAGCCAGCTCTGTCTTTTTTACTTAAATGCCTATTTTTGGTTTCATCCTAAGCAACAGCGTCTGTGAGATCGTGACACCGATGTGCCCGTTACACGTTTTTTCCTAATACACATGTACATGAACACAACTATTAAAATAGGTTGAAATTTTGCCTACGTGTCAATTCAGATCATCTCCTGGACGTCTGTGGTCCAGCCGCCAAGTACAGAAGGACCTCGGGTGAGAAGGAAGGACCCCAAGATGCCGGGTGCCCTGGGGGCCCAGCCCCACGTCTACAAGTGGTGTCGTCTTGCCCAGAGGCCAAAGCCCCAACTCCTTGCCCTGACGTTCAAGACCTTTGTAAGGGGACCCCAATGTCCCACCCAGAGCCATTTCCCTGAGAGCCCCACACAGTAGGTCTGCAATATTTGCCAATATTTGCCAAATGAATGGAAAATGGATTAATGAATGGCCCGCGTGATTAGTCAACGCATGCATAATGAATGAGCACACACCTCCGCGCGGGTGTCTGCTGGGATCTGAGACTCAACTGAACCCGCGCCTGACCCAAGCCCCAAATCTGAGAGTCTTTGCCAACTTTCCCTTCCTCCCACAGCAGTCTGTTGATTTCTGCCCCCTGACTAGCTCCTGAATCCGCCCTCATGGTCCCATCCCTTGGGGCCACCGTGCAAGCCAGACCACCCTCTTCCCTCCCCTCGAACATCGTAGGATAAAGGGGGGTGCGGTGCTCAGGAAGCACCGAGCTTCCCAAGGAGGCTCCGTGTCCTTCTGCCTGGCTCCCCCGTCCTCCTCACACCCCGTGGCTCTCCCTTCTCTCCACACCTGCCGTCTAGACTGTTGTAAAGTTCCTAGAACATTCCAGCTTTCTTCCTCTCCATGGAATGGATGTCTTGCCTAGCTGACATCTAGACAACCTTCTTTTTCCCAAAGGAGCCCTCCTGACCACCATCTCCTCCTCCCTCCCCTAGGAGGTGCTGCCTTTGGCACCCCCCCCCCCCAGCCCCTAACTTTCCCTCATCGAGAAAAGAGCAAACACTAACAAAGCACTCACTATATGCCTGGCTCTGTTCTAAGTGCTTTGCGTGTATTAGCTCACTTAACCCTCATGACAGCTGCAAGAGGTAGGTATAATGATTATCCCCATGTGCCCATGGGGAGGAGGCACAGAGAGGTTAGGTCACTTGCTTAAGGTCTCACGTGGAGGAGCTGGAATCTAAACCCAGGCTGCCTCGGGGCGCCGGGGGGGCTCAGTCGGTTAAGGGTCCGACTTCCGCCTAGGTCACGATCTCGCCGTGATGAGTTCGAGCCCCGCATCGGGCTCTGTGCTGACAGCTCAGAGCCCGGAGCCTGTTTCAGATTCTGTCTTCCTCTCTCTCTGCCCCTTCCCCACTCTCACTCTCTCTCTCTCTCTCTCAAAAATAAATAAACATTAAAAAAAATTGTTGGGGCGCCTGGGTGGCTCGGTCGGTTAAGCGTCCGACTTCGGCTCAGGTCACGATCTCGCGGTCCGTGAGTTCGAGCCCCGCGTCGGGCTCTGTGCTGACAGCTCAGAGCCTGGAGCCTGTTTCAGATTCTGTGTCTCCCTCTCTCTGACCCTCCCCTGTTCATGGTCTGTCTCTCCCTGTCTCAAAAATAAATAAAACGTTAAAAACAATTAAAAATAAATAAATAAATAAAATTGTTTTTAACCCAGGCTGCCTGGCCCTGGAGTCAGGCACCACAACACCACCGTACAATAACCATCTGTCTAGTTATCTGTCTTGTCCACCCGTGAGGACAGACACCCTGTCTGGATGGCTCAATATCCTATCTCAAGTGCCTACTGCAGTGTTTGACACATCGTAGGGGCACAATGAGCTATATCATTGGATAGATGGATACACGGCTGATTAAATAATGAGGATGGGTCCTACGTGAAAGGAGGATGGATGAACGTCTGATACAGGAAGGATGACAACTGGTAGATGGATGATGGATGCATGGCTGGAAGGATGGATGGATGGATGGAAGGAAGGATGGATGGATGGATGGAAGGAAGGATGGATGGATGGATGGAAGGAAGGATGGATGGATGATGGATGGATGGATGGAAGGAAGGATGGATGGATGATGGATGGATGGATGGATGGAAGGATGAATGGAAGGATGGATGATGGGTGGATGGAAGGATGGATGGAAGGAAGGATGGATGGATGATGGATGGATGGAAGGAAAGAAGGATGGACAGATGACCGATGGATGGATGGATGATGGGTAGATGACGGATAATGGATGGATGATGAACGAATGATGGGTGGATGGAAGGGCAAAGAACATTCTCTACTTGGGGGAAAGCTCTAGAATTCCTTCTGGGAAGAGATGAGGCTCTGGTTCAGACCCCAATTCTGCCATTTGCTAGCTCTGTGATCTTGGGCAGGTTACTTCATCTCTGTGACTCTAAGTTCTCTCATCTTTACAATAGGCCTGTTTCCCCAGGCATCTGAGCCCTAGGAGTTGATGTAAAGATAGCTCCAGACACAGGGTAAAGGGTCCCCAGGGGGTCAGGGCAGCATAGGGCCCGGGCTTGAGGGCCTGTCTCCCAAATTTTCCTCCTGCCTGACCCACCCCCACCTCGCCCACCCTCCGGAATCCAGGGCGGCCTGCCAGCCTGGCTCCACCCCGACCCAAACCCCTAGACCCAGCTACACTCTGCTCTCCTTCCTTCCCGAACCTCAGTGTCTGGCCCTGACCCCAGCACACTCAGGCCGTCTCACCTTCAGGTTCCTTGAGGACCCGACAGGGTGGGGCCACGGGGGGCAGCCACAGCCCAGAGAGCAACTGGCCTCCACACACAGCAAGACGACAGGTTCAACAAGCATTTATTGTGGCCCTGCCATGTGCCTGCTGTGTGACCCCCCTCCCCCCTGCGGAGCCAGCGCCGGGAGGCCCCACCCACTCCCTGCCTCGCACGGGGCTCCACACCGCCCGGCCCCTCCTGAACTTCCTGGCCGGCCCTCAGCGGCCGATGACCTTGCCTCTCCTGGCGTCCCAGCTGCACCGAACAGGGCGCCGCATGTGACGGCAGCAAGGGTCAGGAGCTGCTGTCCCAGAGTCGCCGTGCGCAGCCCTGCGCATTCCCTCAGGCCACCCCGGCTCCATTGCCAGGGCCCCGAGCCCCAGACAGCGGTGGGAAGGGTAGGCCTGCGTCTCCCACACAGGCTGGGTCAGTTCACAGCACACGGGCCGGGTCTCCAGGGGCGCCAGACCGGTGGTCTTCTGGCAGGGGGCCGGTTCCGACGACCGTCTGAGGTCCGGGGGCCAGGCTGGGTCACACCCAGTGCCCCAGGACCCAGCACTGACGGTTCAGCTCCGGCATCTCGTGAGCGGAGCTCCGCGGCCAGGAATCTCCCATGTGTGGGTGGTGTCCTGCCAAGAGACGGGGCGGTCAGTGCCGACGGCCGCCCCCCGCCACCCACACACCCGCTGCCCGCCGCGGCACCCTCCTCTCACACTCTCCCCACCCACAGCCCACCCGCTCGTGCCCCTGCCACCTGTCAGCACGCCCGCACCGCCCATCACAGCATCCTCCTCCCCCCTGCCCCCTCGACGCCCCGCTGCCCTCATCCCCATCCACCTGCAGCCCGCAACACCCGCACCCTCCGCCTCACCTGCTCGCTTGTCCACTTCCCAACCTGCCGCCGCGTCCGCTAACTCACCGCCGTGCACCCATCCACCAATGTTCCATCCGCCTGCCCTGTCCCCCCCCCAACCGTCCCGCCCCGCCCCGCCCCCCCGCAACCACCTCTGCACGTACCCGTGTGCCCACCGCCCCGTCAAGCGTCCCTGAGCTACACTGTGTGGGAGGGCGAGAAGGAGAACAGGGTCCGTGACTCCGGCACCGAGGGGGAGGGCCCGGGGGCACCCAAAGCAACTGTGAGCAGCTTCCTGGGCCAAGGCAGCTGGCAGAGACCCCCCCACGCCCCTTCCACCGCCCACTGCTCCCAGGGGCCCCGGGCCAGCGGAAGGCTGGCTGCTCTCGCCCCAACCCGACATGCTCGCTCCTGGGTTTCTCTGGATTCTCGGACGCTCACCGCCTTCTAACACACCAGACCCACCTGCTGAAACGTCCCCATACCTACTGTGCGTCCAACCCCCCAGGCCCGGCTCACGTCTCCCCTCCTACAGGAGGGCCCTGCCATCTCTTTGCCGCCCCTGGGTGTGTCGCTCATCTCGGAGCACACACCCCAAGCGGCAGTCCCCAGCTCCGCCCCCGTCAGGCCCTGAGCGAAGGAGAACGATGGCTTGACCCGTGGCAGATGTTCCCTGACGGATCAGAGCCGGAGGAGCCCGAGAGGGGAAAACAGAGGGAGGAGAGACGGGCCAGCGACCTGGCGTTCGCGGTCTACACCCTACTTGATTCCAGCCTCACAAGCCTGTGAGGTAGCAACCACCCATTTTACAGATGAGGGAACTGAGGCTCAGCGGGCACAAGCAGCAGTCTCGCGATTCACAGCTATGGTAGAGCCGGACTCAATCAAACTTCCGCATTAAAGATGTCTGCTCCGTGTTCTGTGACCCTCGGGGCGCTCCTGGATGCTCAGACATTCCTGTCATCCTTCAGGGTCAGACGGGCCCTTTGTAGCAAGCCCCCCGGAGGTGGGAATTCCTGCTGAGGCCAAGCGCCTGCTTGCACACCTCTTAAGACAGGCAGCTCATTACTCTTCCTGCACCCCCAAAGCAGCTCTATTGGGACGGTCTTCCTCATGACAAAGGCCGGAAGGGAACAAGCAAAGGTGAGGACAGTTGTGCCCATTAGGGGGTGGGGGACGGTTGTGGGTTTTGTTCTGTGTTTTTGCTTTGACTTTTTGGGTTTTTCTTTTTTAATTAAAAAAAGATTTTTTCTAACGTTTATTTTTGAGACAGAGAGAGACAGAGCATGGACGGGGGAGGGGCAGACAGAGAGGGAGACACAGAATCCGAAGCAGGCTCCAGGCTCCGAGCCGTCAGCACAGAGCCCGACACGGGGCTCGAACTCACGGACCATGAGATCGTGACCTGAGCCGAAGTCGGACGCTCAACCGACCGAGCCACCCAGGCGCCCCTGACTTTTTGTTTTCAATATTTTTTAATGCCAGTGCTTTGTAATTTTACCGTATTTTAAAAAGGGTGCGAAATATTTGGCAAACATTCTGGAACCGTTTGGCCTCAGGAAAAACATTTGTTTTGGCCCCAGTCGCCGAAATAGTTGCATTCTTTGGAAGTAAATGCTGCCAAGATTATAGGTGTTTGGATTTTTTTAAAAAAAAAATCTAGAGGCAAGTATTTGATGTGCAGAAAGGTTTGACTGTTTTTCTGAATGAATATTTAAAAGTGATCGTGGCTGCTCCCCGGAGGATTTGCTGGAACAGAGAAGTGATCGTGCATTCCGAAGGAAAAAGGAAGGCCATGATCCCTGCCCTTCCTTGAGTTAAAATCAGGCTCCTTGTCTCCTGGATCCAGAGGCCAAATCACTGAGGACTGGGGCCCTCCTTTCCTCTTCGGCCCCCCGGGAGGGGGTTGGGGCCCAGAGTCATTTACAGTGGAGAGCAGGGATTCTGTCCTCCCCGCGCCTGAGGAGGTCCCCCCCACCGCCACTCCAGGCCACCGTGACCTTCTCTTCCCTTCTCTCAGTCCCTTTACTTTTTGGCTAGTCATCAGCCAGTGTAGGCAGAAGAACACCTTATGCTGTAGACTGCAGAATCCCACCTCAAAATGTCAACGAGGCCCAATCAGATGACATAAATGGGTGAAGCAGCCAGAAGGGGCCATTCTTCAGCTCTGGCCAACTGTTGCCATGGAAAACGGGCCCTCAGATTTTCCAAAAAGTTTAGAGACAATGAAAATCAGAATTTCGTAATAAAATCTCCTGGCTTTAAATAATGACCATGGACACTTTTAAAACCGTCTGTGGGCCAAGTAGCATCTCTCAGGCTGGACTCGGTCCCCACGCACGGGAGGCCATTTCTGACCTCTGACTATTTCCCTGCCTGCATTTTCGTTCCAGGCTCTGTTCCGTGGCTTTACACATTCTGGTCCCTTGGCCCAGTGCCCTTCCCTGCTGTTCTCTGGCTATTGAGTGCCCCATTTGTCTTTCAAAGGCTCCCCGCCCCCCCCCCCCCCCCGCCGGAAGAATTCCATGACCTTATAGGCACAGGCCTCGCTCCCTCCTCTGTGTTCCCACAACACGCTGCAGATCTCTTCTCCCTGGGCTTGTCACTTCGTGTTAATGAGGGTCCCCCCGGCTAACCTGGGGACTCAGTGCAGGCGGGGACCGGGGCTGCTGTCATCCTGGAGCCTTTGGCCGCCAGCACCTGGCCGGGCACAGAGCTAGTCCTGAGCTGACTTTTTATAACAAACGAAGAAACCATGCGGGACGAGGATGGAGCGATTCTTAAGCTTGGAGAAAGGGCTCTGCCTGCCGTTCCTATTCGGAGATGCTGTACGTTACGAGAGGCTCTTTGGTCAGTCTCTCCTTTTTTGGACCCAGGCTGAAGGGGAAAGACTATACTTGCAGTCTGGCAGTCAAAGGTTCAAATCAATGGGGCGCCTGGGTGGCTCAGTCGGTTGAGCATCTGACCCTTGATTTCGGCTCAGGTCATGATCTCACGGCTGTGAGATTGAGCTCCACGTCAGCCTCACCCTGAGCGTGGAGCCTGCTTAACATTTTCTCTCTCCCCATCTCTCTGTCCCCCGCCCCCCATGCTTTCTCTCTCTCAAAATAAAGATTTTTTTTTTGTTCAAATCCAGGCTCCACTGCTTTCAAGCTGTGTCAGCTTTTTTTTTTTTCCAAGCTGTGTGACTTTTGACAAGTGCCTTCTCTCTGAGCCTGCAATGGATGTGGGTTACAAAGGGGTCAGCAGGCCCAGCGGGCCCCCTTGCTAGAAGTCCTTCATTATCTGACTTCGGACAGATGTGGAAATAGCAAAATACCAGCACTAGAGAGGATCTGGATTCAACCACCTCTCTTCACAGATGGGGGAGCCAAGGCTCCAGGGGGTGGTGGGGGGCAGGGGGAGGGGGGAAGAGATCTGTCCAAGGTGCCACTCAGAGGGTTGATAGCAGGTACTGTGTTTTAAATTCCCTTGGAAGCTCCCAGGCTTAGCAGAGTATTTGGCCCAGATGAACATGAACATGTTTAATGTCCTGTCTCTTCGGTCCTAACTTCTCCATCATTCAGTGGAAAATCATTGTCACGAACTCCCTCAAGGCACCTAGATCCCAGGGGATCAGCTCTTAGCTCTGCTGAATTGTGTGCAGTCACATCCTCTGTTCTGGAACGGATTCATTGAGTTGGAAGGGCCCTTTAAAGCCAAGAATGCCGATGCCACCACACAGGTGTCAAAAGGGAAAGGGGGGCACTTATAGGGGATGTAACTTGTCCAAGGTGCTCTGAAGCTGGTAGAGGAATCGATGACGGTGGGCACGTGGCTGGGATTGGCGTTTCTGACCCCACAGCAGCCCAGCCCAGAAGAAACAGAGGAACGCCAACACCCCCGCCCCGTCCCATCAATCCCCCCACATGCACTCTCCAAGGTGCTGAAAGCCTCTCTTCAAGACTCACGGCCCCACCCACGGTCTAACCTCGAACTCTTTCCTCTAGAAAGAGATGGGATTAGGGGAGTGATGAAGAAATGAATCAAGGTTGGCACTGAGGTGTCTGGCTTTGGGGGCCCTTCAGCTAGTGACACTATCATCCCTTTGCAGCTCCTAAAATGTCACCACCTTGGCGAGGGCACTATGACTGCCTCTCCAAGCCAACCCTGCTCCATAAATCTGTATCCTGAGGGCACTTCAGAGACTCTGGCATATTTGGTAATATCCATTTACTTGATTCCTCCCAGTTTCCCCTACGAGGCTCTATGTGACATGAGGACACAGACTAGCTCTGCTGTTCTTACTACTGTGTCCCCAGCACCTAGCCCAATTCCAGGGACGGGATTGATAATGCAGATCTGGGGAGAAGAGCAGGTGTGTGTGAGATCCACGTGGAGGGGAGGCTGGATTGTGTCTACCTTGGGGGCAGCTTGTCTTAGGAGCCCAAATGGGGGCCTCGTCCTTATCCTTGCTGGAGTCCATCTTCTTTTTTTATATATAAAGGTATTTTTTTCTTTGGGTATTTATTTATTTTGAGAGAGAGAGAGAGAGAGAGAGAGCATGTGCACAAGCAGGAGAGGAGCAGGGAGAGAGAGGGATAGAGACAATCCCAAGCAGGCTCTGTGCTGTCAGTGCAGAGCCTGATGCAGGGCTCAAACCCACGAACAGTGAGATCATGACCTGAGCTGCAATCAAGAGTTGGATGCTTAACCAACTGAGCCACCCTACCCCTGGAGTCCATCTTCTGGGGACCCCATGTTTCTTGGGCCATAACATGCTCCTCATCTGTTTTCCACACTTGGGATCAGGTTGAATCCACTTAACCTTCCACCTCTCCCAGGACCACTGATTTCTTCATTCTCTTATCAAACATTTGTTGGGCACCTACTGTGTGTCAGCCTCCATGCTGGGTGCTGGATCTGCACACCTGGGTGAGACATCTGCCAAGTGCTAGTGAGGGAGACAGACACACACCGGAGGAAATGACGAGGGCACACGTGTCCCCAGCTCTCCCAGTGTGGCAGGACCCATTCACTGTGCCTCATGTACACTGGCTCATTTAATCCCCTGAAATATGAGTGACGTGCCATTACTATGCCCATTTTACAGATGAGGAAAGTGAGGCCCAGACAGGCTAAGTCATTTGCCCAAAGTCTCACTGCTGGATTTCAACCCAGGCAGCCTCCAAAGGCCGAGCTTGTAACCACCATAAAACCCCACCTTATAGACATGAGCCTCAGGGCAGGAAAATGCAGAGGTGAACATGTCCACCTCTGGCAGGGGGTGAAGAGGGGCCTGGCTGCCATCCCCAGACCTTTGAACTAGACTTGGAAAGCAACGTGAAGCGCGCAATTCCACTGGTAGGGTTTGTTTTTCGCCAAGCAGAGGAAGGGAACAGGTCTTTTCAGGCAGAAGGAACAGAGTGTGAAATAGGTTCTTGGCAGGTAAATGAGGTTTTCAGGAGGTGTGAAAAGCCTAGCAATGTTGGTGGCGAGCAAGAAGGTCTGTGTGGCTGGAAAGCAGGGTGTACGCGGCTGGCGGGGTGAGGCGTGGAGAGCTGTGGTTGCCAGAGTCGCTGGGTGCCGGGGGGTAAAAGGTCCAGCAATGCCCCCTCAGGGGGACAGGGTTCATCTGCCCCTGGGGTTTGCACCTTATCATCAGACTTCCCTGATGTGGATTCCTCGGCCCTGCCCCAAACCAGGAAAGTGGAATCTCCAGGGATTTCTGTATTTTAACAAGAGCCCCCAGCGTTTCTTAGGACCAGGCGCCCCTGGAGGAACACTGCCCTGGGCAGAAACGGTCATGGACTAAGCTAAATCATTCGCCAGAAGTGTGCTGATGGCCGACAGCAGGCTAGGCACACAGATGTGGTGACGAGGCCCCGTCCTCCTGGTATCTCCATTCTAGTGGGGAGACACTTAGCAAAGACGGATTCCGAGAGGGACGGATGGCGGAGAAACAAAGCGGGGATGGGATGGGGGGCGAGAAGGCCTCTTTGGGAATGTGCAGGAGGGGTTGGCATGGTGCCTGACACCCGCCATGGGAGCCAGCACGGGAGGTTTTGGAGCTTGGGAGGGATGGGGGAGGGGGAGACAGGATCAAAACTGTGTCTTAGGAGGACAGATTGGGGAGGAATTGGCCCTAGAAGCAGCAGTTTCCATCCAGAAGCCACTGAAGAGCCCGACCGAGCGACAAGATGCAAACTCGCTCCCGGCCGCAGCTTCAGAGGGACAGGTGTTGGCTCCGGGCCGAGGACTGCTCAGAATCTGGTCCACAGAGCAGCAAGAAACAGTATCACTTGGGACCCCTTGGGAATGCAGACTCCCAGGCCCCGCCCAGCCCTCTTGAGCCAGAAACTCAGAGACGGGGTCCGGCAATCTGCATTTTAAGGAGCCACCCAGGTGATTCTGGTGTCAGCGCTGGCCTGGATCTCTCAGCCCCCAGTGCCGGGGACTCGGATGTCTCCAGGCTGCACACCTGTCTGGTGCCCAGCGACTTGGCGTTCGTGTTTATTTCAGAAATCTGTCTGTTTCCATTTTAATAAAGGAAGCAGACTTGAGCAGTACGATATTGGATTTGATTTTGATCTAATAAAAATGCCAAGCAGCTCAGGACCCAGGAAAGTCTTCGCCCAAATTCCCTCTGCTATTTTGAGGGCGGCGGCGGCAGAGACCCATCGAGACGGAATTCCCAGAAGCCACCTCTGCACCCGGCAAGTGACAGCCTCTTGCCCAGCCTAGCCTGGCCTTACAGACACACCTGGCAAAATCAAAAGCTTGTCTCGGGCATTGAACCTGACAGCTGCAATCAGCTGCAAACCCCAGTTGCCCCTGAAGGAAAGATGCAGACACCTGGACCGTATGGCAGCATCGCCTCCATCAAATGTCACATCCGATGTGCTCCCGAGCTAGCTGGTGGCACTGCAAAGCCCCAAAGGCAAGTTTCAAAAGCAAATGCCTTCCTCGGGAAAAAGAAACTGTGGCAGAATCCATATCACAGTAGCCCGAGAGAAAAATAGCGACTCCCGGAGCAGTTACGATCACCAAAGGTGCATGGAGTGGCTTAGGGAAAAGCGGCGGCTTGGGCGGGAGGTGGTGGGAGAAACCTGGAGCCAACAATCGAGCACCTGCTGTATGTAACGCACTGTTCTAGACTCTCAGAATGCAGACGCGAGCAAAACAAGACGGGGCACGGTTCCCTGGACCCTGGTTGGGAGAGACAACCAAACAAAAATCAAGCCCGTAAACATAAAAGGTAAGTTCAGAGAGGGACAGGCGCTATGAAGAACAGAAGGCAGGGTGCTACAAGGGCCACCAAGGAAGCTGGTGCGGTCAGGGGAAGCTTCTCCAAGGAAGTGGTCTTCTGGCCGAGCAGTCAAGGCGGGACAAGGTGAGACGTGCGATGAATCAGAGGGAGAGCATGCCAGGCAGAGAGAGTGGCGAGCGCAAAGGCCCTGTGAGGGGGATGCTCTGCATGTTCTAGAAAGAGAGAGGCCAGGGGGGCTGGGGCAGAGCGAGGGAGGGGGGGAGTGAGAAAAGGTGAGGGTGGGAGTTTGGGGGCCGGAAGCAGAGATAGCACTGTACCCGGAGGAAGGGGGAAGATGGCCCCCTGGGCTGGGCTGTATCTGCCAGGGGACCAGAGATCCCAGCAAGTCAGGGTGCCTTTCAGCTCCTCACTTTTTCCACGCCCACAGGGAGAGCCATCACCCCTCCTTCCCAGGGCTGCGAAGTGCTGAGCAGAGACCTGCAAACAGTAAGCCTTTAATAATGTGGGCTCGCTGACGTCCTTCCTCCCCCGCTCCTCCTGCCCGCGTCAGCCCACCACAAAGCCGGAGCAGCTGTTCGGTGCAGAAATATTGCAAAACTCGACCAGGCATTTCCAAAATATTTTCTTGGCCCAAACCCCACTCGCGGCTAAGAGGCTGCATGTTCTGGGGATGGCGTCGTCTCCCCAGACGGCCCGATCAGGCTGCTTTTGTCGCCCGTGAGGTCGGCGAGGACCAAGTCCTCGTGTGGCTGGGCCCTGGGTCCCCGCACCCTGCCCGGCGTCTGTGGGTGGCTGTGCCCAGCCCAGGAGCCACCCACCGACACGGGGCGGCTCACCTGGAGCCAGACAGGCTGGGTGCAAATCCCAGCTCCGCCACTTGCCGGGCCTCGATTTCCCTGCCTGTAAAACGGGACGGTGTTTAGGATCAAATTAGTGGATAAATGTCAAGTTCTCGGAACATACACCGGGGTGACATAGTGTCAGCGGGCCTGGTGGCACCGAGCTCCTCTTGTCGGCTATTTTGGTAACCTAGCCCGGGAAGCGGTGGAGCTGTAGGACCCTACCAAGTTGGATCGCTGCTGGCCAAGTGTCCCCTCCCTGTCCTGCAGCCCGCCCCCAGCCCGAGCCAGAGGAGGCGCCGCGCCTCCGCTGACACGGCGCCCGCGCTGAGCCCGCTTCAGTTCTGGCCACACCACACGGCCATGCTTGGGAGCTGCCCAGTCCGGGAACACACCCCCCCACGTTCCAGAACCCGGCATGGGCCCGGCCCAGAGAAGCATCTTTCCTAAAGATGTGTTGAACAAGTGGAGGAACAAATGACTTTCATGGGACCGCAGCAGCAGCCACCTGAGGGTAATTAAAGTGCCCGAAGCCAAGTCCCCCTCTGACAGCAGATGGGATCTTTCCCTTCCTGGCTTTACTGGAGCCCCCAGTGCCTCCTGTGGCCCCTGGGGTGGACAGCCATCCTCCCCCGCTACCCCGGCTGGGCTACCTGATAAAAGGCACTCCCTGGGAGAAGTGTTATGGGATCCGAGGAGTGGGGATCCGCCGAACCTCCCGGGGGCCGCAGGCAACCCTCCCAAGCCCCTTCCCCACCACCTTCCATGGCTCCTCTGTGACCCCCAAGGCATTAGGATCTGGCTGCTTCGCCGTCCCTCCCCACCCCAGGTGTGCTCCCTAGAGGATCTCATCGGCTTCAACTACCTCCCTTCCCACCCTGCGAGACGCCTCAACCCCACGCAAACCGCACACCACGGCCGCCCCAACCCGTCCTCTCCATACCCGTCGGTCGGGGACGCCAGGCCCTCGATGGCTGGGGCAAACTTCTGCACCTGACTGCCCCGCCCCTCACCTCCAATCAGACAAGCCGATGCTAGGGGTGCCCCCGCGGGGGAACAGGCTGCTGACCTCCAAGTGCGCCAGGGCTCGCCCACCCGCCCCAGCGGAACGCAGGCACCGTGCCCCACCCCCAGCAGCCCTCAACGCCCGAGGGGATCCGCTGTTGAATCTGCGGCCAAAACTCGGACACGTGCGTCCTGCGCCGGCTGCCCGCGTCCCCCCGCGGGGCTCAGGGTGGTCCCCTCCACACTGTGTCCTTCCCTGACGCCCGCCTCTCCCTGCTTAGGCTGCCTCCCCCGCTCCTTCTTGTGTTTTCTGGGCTCACCCAGACAGGGGCTCGCTGCTGAATCCTGATCTCTGGCTCTGCTTCGGGGAGAACCCAAAGGAAGCCATTCGGACAGTTCTGCCAGCAGAGAGTTCCTGAACCCACCCACTTGTATCTTTATTGCCGAAGGTCTGGTCGCCAGCATCGCTGCTTTCCCTGCTGCGGCCACACTGGCCTCCTCCGTTAGTCGGGGACTCTGCATTTGCGAGCTTCTGCCAGAAGGGTCTTCCCCTGGCCGGCCCCTTCTCATTCATCAGGCTCCCCCGCTCCTTCTGAAGCCTGGTCTGTACCTGAGACTGTCGTGTTGGTTCCTGAGTCATTTCTTACTTTCTCTCTCCCCCTAGACGGTGAGCCCCGCAAGGTGGGGGCCTCCGTCTGCTGTCGCTCATGGCTGTGTCTTTGAGGGAACAAATAATGGATTCTCTGCTGGCCGCGGACCTGGTGATTGCATGTGATGCCTGTCTTGGGGAGGAAACGCTGCTTGGGAGATGACATGGGCGCCAGGGCAGGGGTGAGGGCCGTGGGGGCTGGGCTGGGGGGGGAGGGCTTCTGCAGCTCCCCCCACCCTGGGTGTCCTCATTCTTAATTCCGGGGCTTGCTCTTCGAGCCAGACTGGGTCTCCTCCACTCTTTCTTCGTCCTCGGGCTTCAGGGATTGGCCTTTCCTGCCCCCAAGACAGGCCCCGTGGCTTCTTTCCACCCAGAGTTTCCTACCCATTCTACAGGAAGGCATGGGGAGGCCCAGGATCAAGCAGGAGCCGATGGCACTTGCACACGGCCAGGGTTCTCAGCCTTCGTCCGTACTACGTGACTTCTGAGCCCCTCGGAGGGATTTCTGCACCCCCCTGTTATCCCTGAGGTGGGCCCTCCCCAGCCCCCTCCAGGCCCTGGTTCCTGACCCCTTCCTCCAGGAAGCCCTCCACTCCAGCACAGACACCTGGCCTGCAATCTCAGTGTGTGAGCCCAGGGTCCACTGCAGCAACCCCCCCCCCACCGCCCCGTTCCTCAGGCAGATCACTGGCATTCTGGCCACCTCACCGGGCCAGCGCGTCCTTCGGGAGCCCCCAGAGTGAGGACCAGACCTCTCCTCCTCTCCTCCCAGGCCCCTCCCTCCAAGCTGAGCCATTTCTCCTTCAGTTCCCGGGATCTGAGGTCAGACAGACCTGGGTGTAAGCCTCTACTGTCTTAGTGTGAGTCTCCCCCAGCAGACCTTGCGGTAGGGACGGGAGCGTGTGTGATGTTAAGGAGGTGCAGGGTGCACAGAAGGAAGGTGGCCAGCCCCGGGAGGGCTGCGAAACCCACTACCCGGATCTGTCACCCTGCAGGGGACCAGGCCAAACACAGGCCTGGAGGGAGTCCACGCAGGGAGCTCCCCAGGCACTTCCCTCCTTCTGTGATCGCAGGTAGGGGAAGCCCCCTGGCACAGAGATGCAGATACTGGCAGCCGGAGGGCACTGAAACTTCGCTTCCCACAAGCCCTGAGACAGCAGGCATGGACAGCGTCTGCTTGAACTGCTCTGCCACAGGTGGCCAAGCTGTGTGACCTTGAGCAAGCTACCCCACCTCTCTGAGCCTTAATTTCCTCAACTGCAACATGCTCGGGATCAGCAAGCATATGAGATCAGGCATGAAAGGCCCTTGGTAGGGGGGTGAGGTGGGCATCCGGCGGGCTTAGCTGAGATGCTGCCATTTTCACTTTAATCTCACGTTGGCTCCCTCTTCTTCCGTCTGGAACAAGGCCCTCTCTCCTTTCGCCTCCCTTCGCTTTCTGGTTCAGACATTTGTTTTCCTAATGGGTGCCCTAGATTCTGCCGATGGCACCCCCCACAGCCAGGTAGATGAAGACAGTGCACTCTGGCTGCCACACGCCTCCACGGCCCAAATCTTGCCCACTGTCACCTGCCGTCGAGCCCGGAGCCTTCCTCCCTTCCGGACAACCCAACTTGGACTTGAGCTGTGGTTCGCCTGCCTGCCCTTAGGCACCCAGCGTCCCTCTCGCTTTCCCAGCAGCCCACCCCCATGGCGGGAGGGCCACGGCCGCTGCGTGCAGAGGACTTGCTACAGCCCAAGGTGCCGGGCCTCGGTTTCCCCATCTGCGGTGTGTGTCTGCGGGAGCGAGCAGGGGTGCAGGGAGAGGCGGGCCTGGCTCATCTCCGGGGTCCCCTCTCCGCGGATGGCCCACGAATCTATAGCGCAGGCTACTGCAGACGAGGCCACTTACGGGCAGGGTGTCTCTCGTGGCGACAATCTAAGTGAAGGTCCTCCTCCTCGAGCCCATCCCCCTTCTCGAGCCTGGAAAGAAAAGGACCCAAAAGCCTGCGTAAGAAAGAGCGAGCTGAGTTGGCAGAGACCCAGGACCCCGAACAAAGGTACAGTCCTTTCCCCTCGAGAACAACTGTGCAAAGTAACTCTGTGCCACCACCACCCCCCCCCCCCGCCCCGTGGGAGCCTTCCCGCAACCCCCTTAGATGGGCGTCATTATCTCCACTTTGTCGATGGGGAAACGGAGGCACTGGATACTAATGAGACCAGTCAAGCGCCACCAGCTAATAAGTCAGAGGCGGAGCAGGGACGCCAACCCACGTGTTCTCACAAAAAGACGTTCCGCTATGTACACGACAAAAGACTGCGCACAGTTTGATTTAAAAATTATACACTGGGACGCACAAAAGATTATTTGGCAGAATCTATACCAAAAGGCTAACAGGAACTAACCCTAGATAATGAGAATATAGGGATTAAATCTGTAGCCTTATTTTTGCTTCCCTCTATTTCCTGATTTGGGGCCAATGGACTCCTATCAGCTGGGTCTCTTTTCTTAACTAAATCAAAGCACTTCCTCGAGGCACGTCTACGCATAAACAAAGCCCCGGCCCTCCGATTTCTGGCACAGAAGGTTTGGAAGGTGGCTCCTTCCCACCAACGTGTGTGGCTGCCTTCTCCTCTGGCGTCTCAGGATCACTGCAGCTCCAGAGGGGGCTGGCATTGGTGTGGCAGAGAGGCGAAGCACGGAGCAGAGGCTGACGAGGGTCTGGTGGGGGCAGCTGCACACCGAAACCCTCACCCCTGGCCCAGCACTGCTTGGGCCCGAGACTGGGCAGGGCCGTGTTCCCACAATTGCGCTCGCCTCTTTGTAACCCAGATAAATTGCAGAGCTCCGCCTGGTCCAGTCCAGAGGAGCATCACCCTTCCAGGAGCACGGTCTGGTCCCCAGAGGTAGACACAATTCCAATCATTATCATGTCTGCGGGAGAACACCGCCCGTGGCCGTACGTTTTGATATCTTTCCTCAATTCCTTTTTGCCTTTTGCTTGCTTTGCACTCCTCCACTCGCCTCCTCTTTGCACCGATACCCTCGTTTCTCTCATGCAGGGACATCTCCGTCCTCTCCCAGGCAAATGCCCCACCCCTGTTTTCGGATTCCTCCTAGCGAGTTTTATGTCTAGTTGCCCGGTGTGTCCAGATGTGTGGGGCTAGAGAAGGAGACATGGGAAGGTGATGAATGACCAGCGAGCAATGCCAGATGCCTAGTAGAAGGGACAGGAACACTCGTGCACTGATCATTTTGGTTCCCTCAGACTGCTCATTCATTCATTCATTCATTCACTCAACAAGAACTTCCAAAGGACCTGCTCCGTGGAATCTACACCACATGCTGGGTGCACCACAGAAGTGCCTACGTCCCTTCACAGTCTCTGCCCTCAGAGAGCTTCTGATTGGGTAGGAAGGCAGCTTGCACACGAGTCAGAAAATGACAAGTGTTGCGGCGCCTGCTGATGCAGTTAAGTGTGTGTTAAGCATCTGACATTGGCCCAGGTCGTGATCTCGCGGTCCGTGAGTTCGAGCCCCGCGTCGGGCTCTGTGCTGACGGCTCGGAGCCTGGAGCCCGCTTCGGATTCTGTGTCTCCCTCTCTCTCTGCCCCTCCCCCGCTCCCTCTCCGTCTCTCTCTCTCTCTCAAAAATAAATAAACATTAAAAAAAAGAAAGAAAAGAAAATGACAAGTGTTGTATAACGGCACCCAAGATTGCCCACTGTACTGAGGGGCTAGGCCTAGGCTTCCCAGGGAGCAAACTCTGAACACAGTTTTTGTCGTCGTTGTTGTTGTTGTGTTTTGTTTTTTTAACAAATATTTTCTAGGGCCTGGATGGTTCCAGACAGCAGAACAAAGCCCTAAGTGTTAACGCTACAGGAAGGCAGACATCATCGGCAGATAGCCTCGTCAATGCTATGAGAAGGTTCCGTACAAGGAAAAATGTTGTTTTTTTTCTTTTCTTCTCTTTTTTCTTTTCTTTTCTTTTCTGTTCTTCTTTTTTTTCATCCCTAGGAGAAGCATCTTTGTTATTTTCCTGATAGCACAGGCTTATTCCAACAACTATAACTCCCACACAATAGAGCAAAAGTCCCCCTATAATGACACCTCCGTGTGATGGGATCACCACTGTTAGGAGGTTAGTGTATATCTTTCAGAACTTAACTTTTTTTTTTTAACATATATAGTCTCAAATTAAACATGCTTTTCGGGGCGCCTGGGTGGCACAGTCGGTTAAGCGTCCGACTTCAGCCAGGTCACGATCTCGCGGTCCGTGAGTTCGAGCCCCGCGTCAGGCTCTGGGCTGATGGCTCGGAGCCTGGAGCCTGTTTCCGATTCTGTGTCTCCCTCTCTCTCTGCCCCTCCCCCGTTCATGCTCTGTCTCTCTCTGTCCCAAAAATAAATAAAAAACGTTGAAAAAAAAATTTTAAACATGCTTTTGTAACCCGTTTTCTTACCCACAAAAATCTCCAACATCTTTCCACGTCAGTACACGTAAACCTCACTCGTCTGTTTCCTCATATTGTATGTGAAAGAACAGTTAACATTCAGTTCCCTACTGACAGATATTTAGGGTTTTGTCCAGTTTCTCACGCGTCTAACCTGCAAGATGCTAAGCCCCCATCCCCAGAGGTAATCAAGGAGAGAATATCACCATTTGTGAAACTCAAACACTGGATGGAGGCTGGACTGTGTAGCTGAGCCCATCCCTGTCCCAGAGGGCCATCTTTCTGGCCATGTCCAGTGACTCTGGGTCAACAGATGCCTGCCCCGTCCTGTAATAGGCCTTGAACATCCTCCTGCGTTTCACAGCCTTAACCTTGAACCGATTGTTCATCTACCCCAGGCTCCTAGTTCTCATGGCTTCTTATCTTCTGAGATCGTTCTTCACCAGGCCTCATGCTGTGCACCTCTCCTTGGGCTCTGCCGGGACCCTCAGCCCTGGGGAGAGGGGTCAGTGAGCCAAGGAGCTGGTGTTTAAGGAGAGAACCGGCCCCACCCGGTATGGTCCCTCCCCTCCCTGGTCACTCAAACCTCCAGGCCAAGAAGCTCAAAGTGCAATAGTTAACATATCAAAGAACACCTGCCAATTAGTAAGCATTTGCTGGGGCCAGGCCTTGTGCGGGGCTTGGGGGCCACAGGTACCACTCAGAGGGGCCTCTGCCCTTAAGCTCACGTTAATCCTGACTTAACATGCCAAGTTCTAGGCTAGAGAATGTTCATTCAGAAGGTTGGCAGGGTGGACAACTGCCTAGACCAGGTGTTGGCAAACTTCTTCTGTAAAGCTCTGGGTAGTAAATAGTTAATACGTGAGGCCTTTCTGGCCATACGGTCTCTGTCCCGACTACTCAACTGCCCCTGTAGTTTGTAAGCAGCCGCAGACCATGTGTAAACCAAGGGGCGTGTTGTTTAGTAGGTTATTTACAGCAGGTGGTGGGCGAGATTTGGTTTTCGGGAGACAGTGTGCTAACCCCTGGTCTTAACAAGGGTTCTCCACTTGGAGGCCCACCGAAGTCACCCTGGGAGGTTTCAATCACCAGGCGACACTAACGCACAGCCAGGGCTGGAAACCACCTGTTGGGACCAGCAGAGGCTGCTTCGAGGGAGCCCGCCCGCACCTGCCACTGAAGCCGCATGCTGGAGGCCACGGGACCTGCTCACTTCTCAGACAGGGAGCTGGACTCACACAGGTCTGCCTGTCTCTCTGCTGTGCCGTGTGGCCATTCTGGAAAGAGCTGGTTTCCTTGCTCCCACACAGCCCCCTCTACCCGAGTCGTCCATGAAAGTAACAGATTTGCGGGCCCTCGTGAGGGGCTACGGCGTGGCAGCAGTCACGGCACGGGCTGATGGCCCTCCCATAGCCCCCCAGTGCTTCCCAGCAGGAAACACGTGAGGACGAGGAGATGCTTGGGGCACGACTGAGCCCCGCGCCCTGCGGCGAGGAGGGATCGCGGCCGACGGCAGCCCTATTACCAGGCAGCGTGGCCTTGTGCGGCTCACCTGGATCCCATGGTCTAGCGGTTTCTATGTGGCAACGGGCACACAGCGGTAAGCATGAGCACACTGCCCCGCTGGCGAGTGCGGAGCCCGGAGCCTGGCACCTGACGCAGTGAGGACGCCAGACAGGTTCACCACCACTGCTCGTAAACCTGCTTAATCGTTCTTCCCCGGTACGCTTTGGAGTCCGAGAGAAGAGGGAGGGTGGCATCTCGCTCATTCCCCACTTGGAGGCCTCAGGGTCTAGCCGAGCGTTTGGTTAGCCGGGAAGGAAGGGAGAGAGGAGGCGCACAGACGGCTCGAGGCTGAGATCAGCCCACGTGGGGAGCATCCAAGGTGCTGAGTGGAAAGGAGAGAACTTTCCACCGTGCGGAAAGGAGAGAAACCATGGCAAACGGCACCAGGTGACAATTACATTTGACCTGACCTGTGATTTCCTGGAGGAAATATTATGTGCTTTCTGGAGACAGGCTTTTTTTTCTTTTTTAAACGGTGGTGTGAGAAATTACCCACAAATCCCAGTAAGGGCCTTGCTGGGGAAATGGGGGGTGCTGGGACCGAAGCAGTGCTCAGAAGGGTGGGCGGCGGGTGGGGGGAGGGGCAGCGAACCCCCCCCCCCCCCATGCGCTTCCCTCTGCGGGTGCTGGGCGTCTCTTCTATGAGCTACTTGAGTCTCGACATGTCCCGATCGCCTGTGAGTCTTGATTTCCTCCTCTGGTCAATGGGCAGAAGAAGGTTACCTCTCGAGGCGGCTTCGGGATTAGCTGAAGGATTCCATGTAAAGCGCTGTGTAGAGTTCTTCCCGATACCGTTATGACGATGGTCGCCAGCGCCCTCATCCCCCGGGGACTTTACGGCCTGTCCCTCTGTGACTTCACCTCATAGCCCCTGGCGTGGAAGGATGGTGCTCACCAATCCCCGCCCCTCAAAAGGAGCCACACACCCCTTCCCTCCTTCCATGCCATCAGTCAGACCTGAGCCACGTGCTGCCACAGGAAAGGGGTGTTTTGGAAAAAGCAGGGAAAAGGCTTCAAGGCATCAGGTATGTCTGGATTCAGAGCAGAGGGCACCCACAGGAGGAGCAGGAGGAGGAGGAGGAAGAGGGGGAGGAGGAGGAGGGGGAGCGGGAGGAGGGGGACTAGAAAGGGGAGGAAGAGGAGGAGGAGGAAGAGGGGGAGGAGGAGGAGGGGGAGGAGGAGGAGGGGGAGCGGGAGGAGGGGGACTAGAAAGGGGAGGAAGAGGAGGAGGAGGAGGGGGAGCGGGAGGAGGGGGACTAGAAAGGGGAGGAAGAGGAGGAGGAGGAGGGGGAGCGGGAGGAGGGGGACTAGAAAGGGGAGGAAGAGGAGGAGGAGGAGGGGGAGGAGGAGGAGGGGGACTAGAAAGGGGAGGAAGAGGAGGAGGAGGAGGGGGAGCGGGAGGAGGGAGACTAGAAAGGGGAGGAAGAGGAGGAGGAGGAGGGGGAGCGGGAGGAGGGGGACTAGAAAGGGGAGGAAGAGGAGGAGGAGGAGGGGGGAGCGGGAGGAGGGGGACTAGAAAGGGGAGGAAGAGGAGGAGGAGGAGGGGGAGGAGGAGGAGGGGGACTAGAAAGGGGAGGAAGAGGAGGAGGAGGAGGGGGGAGCGGGAGGAGGGAGACTAGAAAGGGGAGGAAGAGGAGGAGGAGGAGGGGGAGGAGGAGGAGGGGGACTAGAAAGGGGAGGAAGAGGAGGAGGAGGAGGGGGAGCGGGAGGAGGGGGACTAGAAAGGGGAGGAAGAGGAGGAGGAGGAGGGGGAGGAGGAGGAGGGGGACTAGAAAGGGGAGGAAGAGGAGGAGGAGGAGGGGGAGCGGGAGGAGGGAGACTAGAAAGGGGAGGAAGAGGAGGAGGAGGAGGGGGAGCGGGAGGAGGGGGACTAGAAAGGGGAGGAAGAGGAGGAGGAGGAGGGGGAGCGGGAGGAGGGGGACTAGAAAGGGGAGGAAGAGGAGGAGGAGGAGGGGGAGCGGGAGGAGGGGGACTAGAAAGGGGAGGAAGAGGAGGAGGAGGAGGGGGAGGAGGAGGAGGGGGACTAGAAAGGGGAGGAAGAGGAGGAGGAGGAGGGGGAGCGGGAGGAGGGGGACTAGAAAGGGGAGGAAGAGGAGGAGGAGGAGGGGGAGCGGGAGGAGGGGGACTAGAAAGGGGAGGAAGAGGAGGAGGAGGAGGGGGAGCGGGAGGAAGGGGACTAGAAAGGGGAGGAAGAGGAGGAGGAGGAGGGGGAGCGGGAGGAGGGGGACTAGAAAGGGGAGGAAGAGGAGGAGGAGGAGGGGGAGCGGGAGGAGGGGGACTAGAAAGGGGAGGAAGAGGAGGAGGAGGAGGGGGAGGAGGAGGAGGGGGACTAGAAAGGGGAGGAAGAGGAGGAGGAGGAAGAGGGGGAGGAGGAGGAGGGGGAGGAGGAGGAGGGGGAGCGGGAGGAGGGGGACTAGAAAGGGGAGGAAGAGGAGGAGGAGGAAGAGGGGGAGGAGGAGGAGGGGGAGGAGGAGGAGGGGGAGCGGGAGGAGGGGGACTAGAAAGGGGAGGAAGAGGAGGAGGAGGAGGGGGAGCGGGAGGAGGGGGACTAGAAAGGGGAGGAAGAGGAGGAGGAGGAGGGGGAGCGGGAGGAGGGGGACTAGAAAGGGGAGGAAGAGGAGGAGGAGGAGGGGGAGCGGGAGGAGGGGGACTAGAAAGGGGAGGAAGAGGAGGAGGAGGAGGGGGAGCGGGAGGAGGGGGACTAGAAAGGGGAGGAAGAGGAGGAGGAGGAGGGGGAGCGGGAGGAGGGGGACTAGAAAGGGGAGGAAGAGGAGGAGGAGGAGGGGGAGGAGGAGGAGGGGGACTAGAAAGGGGAGGAAGAGGAGGAGGAGGAAGAGGGGGAGGAGGAGGAGGGGGAGGAGGAGGAGGGGGAGCGGGAGGAGGGGGACTAGAAAGGGGAGGAAGAGGAGGAGGAGGAAGAGGGGGAGGAGGAGGAGGGGGAGGAGGAGGAGGGGGAGCGGGAGGAGGGGGACTAGAAAGGGGAGGAAGAGGAGGAGGAGGAGGGGGAGCGGGAGGAGGGGGACTAGAAAGGGGAGGAAGAGGAGGAGGAGGAGGGGGGAGCGGGAGGAGGGGGACTAGAAAGGGGAGGAAGAGGAGGAGGAGGAGGGGGAGCGGGAGGAGGGGGACTAGAAAGGGGAGGAAGAGGAGGAGGAGGAGGGGGGAGCGGGAGGAGGGGGACTAGAAAGGGGAGGAAGAGGAGGAGGAGGAGGGGGAGGAGGAGGAGGGGGACTAGAAAGGGGAGGAAGAGGAGGAGGAGGAGGGGGAGCGGGAGGAGGGAGACTAGAAAGGGGAGGAAGAGGAGGAGGAGGAGGGGGAGCGGGAGGAGGGGGACTAGAAAGGGGAGGAAGAGGAGGAGGAGGAGGGGGAGCGGGAGGAGGGGGACTAGAAAGGGGAGGAAGAGGAGGAGGAGGAGGGGGAGGAGGAGGAGGGGGACTAGAAAGGGGAGGAAGAGGAGGAGGAGGAGGGGGAGCGGGAGGAGGGAGACTAGAAAGGGGAGGAAGAGGAGGAGGAGGAGGGGGAGCGGGAGGGGAGGAGGGGGAAGAGGAGGCAAGGAGCCTTCTGCCCCAGAAGAGACAGAGTCTTCCCAAAGTGGGGACAAGGAGAGTCAGAGCAGAAACTCACAGTGAGTCGATGCTGTGGCTGGTGCCCAGTGAATGAGCCCCGGGGAAGGGTGACAGGAACCGCGGTACCCGCTCTCACTTGCTGGCGCAGGTTAACCCTGGCCCAAGAGCCCTGCTTTGCGGCATTGGTGACTACTCCCGGCGTGGCTGATCTGAAGGGACCGGTGTGACATCACTGACCACGAAGCACATCGGCTCCAGCCCCGCGGCTGGCTAGCGGCAGGACTGCGCGTGAACTCAGGTTTATCGGTCCTCGTATCTTGAGTGTTTCTCCGTGTCCTACAGGGATTCTCAGCCGCACCCCACCCCCTCCCGCCCCACCGGGTGGTACCTGCCCCACCTGCGTTGCGAGGTCCTACAGGCAAGTGAGGCCGATGTCCCGCCTCCTCAGGAGGCCCCAGTACCTGCCCGCTTAATTCCAGGGCCAAACGTGGCCACAGCAGGTCAAGTCGCCACAGCCAGGGGCTCTGCCAGGCCTTCCCTCTGCTGTGGCAGGAGCCCCGGGGCCTCTCCAGCACAGCCCTTCCAGAATATCCTCCCTCCCCTGTGACCTTGTTGTGCCATCCTCAAAGCCGGCCCCTCTCTCGCCGTGCCCGGGTTGGCTTCTGTTTTCCGAGCCACCAGCCACTTCCAGGTATGAACTGGTACGTACGTTTCCCCCTCAATCTTCAATCTACCTTGGACCAAGTTTTTGAAATAAAATACAATAAAAATGAGTTACTAGAAAATGAAACGGGGAAAACCACATACGAAGAGCAAGCTCGGGTGTCCCAGCAGCCCCTTCCTTCCTTCCTGCCTTCCTGCCTTCCTGCCTGTTGTTGAGAGAGCTTGTGCGTGCTCGAGCAGGGGGCAGGGGCAGAGGGAGACAGAGAGAAAATCCCAAGCAGGCTCTGTGCCATCAGCGTGGAGCTGGACTCGGGGCTTGATTCCACGACGCCGGGATCGTGACCTGAGCCGGAATCAAGAGTCGGATGCTCAACCGACTGAGCCACCCAGGCCCCCGGGCAACCTCCACTTTCTGCGAGAGCCTCCAAACTTGGACCTCAACTCCTGTCCTCACGTCACTGTGGATGTCTGCAAATGGGCACTGGTTCGGGGGCCACACTCTGAGTGCTGCTGGGGTGCGGGGCCTTCCTTTACCCGCTGGCCACGTCCGCCTCCTGAGTCACACGTGGGCCGCCTCTGCTCTGTGCTCCGGCCCCCGTGTTTCCTGGACTTAGTAGTGCCCACCAGTCACCGGAGCGGCTGGTTAAAACGCACATTAGGGTTCGGCAGGTATGGGGCGGGGCCTGAGATGCCGCATTCTAGCAGGTTCCCAGGCGAGGCTGATGCCGTTGGCCTGGGATCACATCTGAGGAGCCAGTCGCCGGACCCTTGGCTTTGGGAGCGTGTGGGGCTCCGCTAAGCTTCGTCCCGGTCGCCCTCTGCATCCTAGGCTGCGGCCCAGCGGACCAGGCCTCCAGGGTCCTCCCCATAGTCCTGGCCACACATGGGCATCACCAAAGAGCTGGGAGCAGTGCCGGTGGGGCAGGAGGGCGCCGGGGGCTGAGGGGGGAGCCTAGCCAGCTCCCTCCCGCTTCTCATGTCCCCTCCAGCTGGCTGTTATTTAGGAGAAACACGTGGGAGTTCAGGGAGCGGCCGTTCCTTCCAGATGTTCTCCCCGCTCCCCTTCGATCGTTTTCCACTTCAAGGGCCCATCTGTGCGCTTAGCTTTCTTTTCACGCACCGGCGGCCGGCGGCCTAATCGTGGAGCCGGGCGGGGGTCCTGCAGTGTCCACGGGGCCACCTCCAATTTCTGGGCATCACACTCCTCTCCAGAATACACGGTGATTTCAAAGGACCCCAACAAAGAGTAAGGAAGCGTAAGGCGCACTGCTGGCCGTGGAAACAGCCGGGTGAGAGGATGTCGTGCCTGAATGGGTCTCAGAGGCTAAATATCGGGGGACAGTCGCGGAGGACAAAGGACACCGTGATTCTGAAATGATCCATGTGCACTGGAATAAAAGGCTGGAATTACAAGAAACGTCGGCAAACCGATGACCACAAATGGGAAATTAAGATTCCACAACGTCTTATCAAAAGCGCCATTCCAAAATGGGGGCAATAAATGAGTTTTTCCAAATGATGCCTTTTTTTTGCTCTTCCCATCTCGTGAGTGGTATCATCATGATGCGAAAGACACATTTGGAAAACAACGGAAAAGATAAATAGCCACGTAGCCAACGCCTTCCCTGATGGTTACGTGCAGTTGGCAATTTTTTTTCCTCTCCAGTCTCTCCGATACTAGGGTTTTAAGTGAGACCTCTGGAGAAGAGCGCCTTGAGATTATTTTCAGAACCACATGGGTGAGAAATTGCGACTTAGGAAAAAAAAACGAATGATCTCTAGCACAAAGTGGAACCTCCACCTCACCTTCAACGGCCTCTTGGGGGCTCCGGGAGCCCTGTGGTGCCCTCTAAGCCCCTCCGTCGGCCTACAGGGCGGTGGGCACACCTGAGGCGGGGTGCTGTTCAGCTCAGCCAGGGAAACAGGGGGAAATCGCACGTTCTGCCCATCAGACTGGTGGGCGGTTTAAAACAGGTGAGCGGACAGGCGTCCCTGCCCCGTGGACCTTGCTGAGTACCTGCGGGCTTAGAACTGAGTGCAGCGGGGGACGGTTCACCAGGCTGTTACAGGACAGATGGGGGTTTGCGCAGCTCAGGGTCAAGGCCGGAGGCACCACCTGAAGGCTGGACCTCGACACAGCAGAGTGGGGGGCACTCCGGGCAGAGAGGACGGCAGTCCGGCAGCTACCTGCAGGCAGGGGAACCATGTGGCTGGGGGACTGCGAGGGCCCAGGGGGTGCTGCACACAGGGGAAGGGGACCGGGGTCCTCAGCGAAGCTAGGCAGTGGCCGCATAGGTGATGGCAAGAAGCTATCGGGAAATGGAGAGGTGTTTTAGGCAGAAAGCTGGGGGCAGAGGTGCCCGGAGGCTAGGAGTGCAGAGAAGGGGAGGGGGTGGGCTGACGGCAGGGGTGAGGCCAGATGCAGGAAGACCACGCAGGGCCCGCAGGGGTCTGGCTCGAATACGCCGGACCAGGAGGCAGAGAGATGCGGCAAAAGACCGGGTTTGGAGGAGACCATCGTGAGTCGGTCCTGGCCCTGCTGATTTTAGGTGCTTTTGAGAATCCGAAGTAGCAGGAACAAAGAGGCAGATGGATATGGAGTGAGGCGGTCTGGGGTTGACTAAGAGTGTGGGAGTCCTGGCACATGTGCGGCCACTGAGGCTCACGTCAACTGAGGACAGAAGAGGGCCTAGAAGGAGCCCTGGGAGCATTGCCATTTAACAGAACGGGGGCGGGGGAGGGGAGTGGGTGGGGCCGAGGGAGGAGGGTGCGTGCTGAGCGTCAGGGCCCCTGGGAGCTGTTTGGGGGTGGGGGTGGGGGGCAAAGGGCAGACTGCAGGGGGCTGTGCGGTGAGAGAGAGATGACGAAGTGGACACAGACCTTTCCGAGAGCTTCCCTACAACAGATGGGAGAGCAGAAAGCACAGAGCCCCCTCTGCACCGGGCAGGGGGATGGGCCAAAGTGGGGCTCAGCCCCTCGACGGTGCGGGAGTCGTTCATGCCCGGGCCCATCTCCCCCCACCCCCCCCCCCCACCCCGGCTTGGCATCGAGCCGCTCCGTGTCTGCCTCCAGGGACCAGCGAGGGCTGGGCCCCGGGAAGCAGGCCTGGGGAGGGCTCCCAGCCCACACTGTCGCCCCCGCACTGTGGGAGGAGGAGAGAGATCGGGGATCCAGGTCCAACTCCCACTCCTAAGTCAACCAAACTGCTCAGCTTTTCCTAAATACGTTTGTGTGCCCCCCCCACCCCCACCCCATCGCCAGCTTTTGCTCATGCTGCTGCCTGAGCCTGAGAACGCCTTCTCTCACCCACCGCCCTCTGGCCGCTGAGCGCTGCACGTGTCTTTCAAAACTTGGCTCAAGGGCCTCATCTCTGAAAGCCCTTCTATCTTCTAGCTCCCGGGGATGGGCCCAGGCCCTCGGCCTGCCGTCACCTCCAAGAGACCCCATGCTTGGGGTGCTCACTAGACGCCGAGGCAGGGGCAAGGCGGGCGATGGAGAGCCCGGAGGCCTCCCCGGGGGCACCTGCTCCTCCCTCCAGCCCACAGACACCACGCAAGAACAGGGGCCCAGCGAGGCCAGACCCTCCGCTTTCTCGTGAGAAGCAAACCCCTGGATGTTTTAACGTGAACTCTCCTGATTTTTACAACTCAGCCGAAATCGAAAAATGTGGAAACCACCCCGGGGGACCAAACAAAGCACGTCTTTCTGCTGAGTTCTCCAGCGGCCGCCAAGAGCACAGCACGTGCTGTGCCCCTTTCTCGGGCAGGGAGCGTGTCTTACTTGCCCTGGGTAGGGAGGTTTCTGGCAGGGGTGTGGCTGGGGAAAGGGGGGCCCTGGTTTAGTTACAGATGCTCCGCTGCATCATCTCACGTAATCTTCAAAAGTGCAAAGAAGGTGTCAGCCCATCTTCCAGCCAGGAAAACCGAGGCTCCAGGAGGTGAGGTGACCCACAGCTGGGGACGGACCCACAGCCAGTAAACTCCGGCGTCAATTTCCACCCTGGTGGATTTCTTAATGAGAGCAGCCGGGGTTCGACGAGGACGTGCAGGCCAGGCCCAGGAACAGCGCCCACAACAGGAAGCACAATCCTGCATTGTGATCGGCAACGTAATTATTAGGGAGGGTCGGTCAGATACCTTATTGGGCCCCTGAGGTTCCAGGCGCCAGGACCAGTGGAAACCAGAGAGACCATTCCCGGCTTTCTCTGGCAGCAGCATGCACACGGGAAGGAGGCAGGCACGGAGGAGGCAGTAAGGGAATCCACACGTTCAGAGAGGGCCATGCCACAGAGCAAGGTGAAGGGCCCCAGCAGAGGAGCAGGAGCTGTCCTCCCTCCGGAAGCCCCGGAACTTTCTCTCTCCCACCCCCGCGGCTTTCCCCCGGGAGGCGGGATGTCTGTTCAGTGCAGCTGAATTCCTCCTGGAGTCCAATCCAACAGGTCTGGCTCTCCTCCACGCGTCGTTAAAGCAGATCTCAACATTAAGCATTCAAGAAAGCCGGGCCTGCAAATATTTACCTTTCGTTCAACAGCTTCCGACCCTCCCCTCAGGAGGCCCCATTAAGACGCCCTCCTCGGGGATGGGAGGCAGGGTGACTGGGAGAGCTTAATTCCAGACATTTCTCTGAGCAGGAGAGGCTGTTCAGACTCAGGGGGAGGCTCCCCAGTCTCTGCTCTGCTCCGCATGCGTGTGCACATGTGCACGCGTGTGTGTGCATACACACACACACACACACACACACACCCCTTTCTTCCACATCCCACTGCATTTCAAAACCTCTAAAATTGTCCTCAGTCCAGGGTACAGCAGGAGAGGCCTGGAGGAAGGGGGATCCACAAATGCCTCTCCCCCAGACAGGAATGGCAGGGATGCCTGGGAGACCCTGCACCGTCTCCCAGGGCACCAGCCCCACTCTCACCCTGTGACCCTCGGCAGACTCCCCTCATTCACCCCTGCAAACCCAGCTCCCACCTCAGTGTCAGGCAGAGGCTTCTGACCAGTCCTGAGAGGCCACACCTCACGAGACTGACCGTGGCCTGCTTCAAATCCCAGCTCTAGCACTTACCAGCTGTGTGACCTTAGACAAGTCACTTTACCTCTCTGTGCCTTGATTCTGCATCTATAAAATGGGGACACAATAGTACCTACCACCTCACACAGGGGCTGTGGAATTCACTGAGGCCACAATCTAGAGCAGACAGAAGAGTGTTTGGCACAGGCCATGCACCATACGTCTGCTGTGGTTATTCATACGGTTATTAGATTCCCAGTATCTGAAATGCCGTCTCCTAGGCCGATCATCCTAAACTCATCATTACCAAGCTTTACGTTTCACATGAGTAGCAGACGAAATGGATGCCTAAACACAAAACGTACCCAGCACATCACCTGGGGTATCAAAGTGTGACTTCCCAGGCTGCTGACGGCTCAGGGCTCTCCCACTTGGGGTCGGAGGACACTGGCCCAGACAGGCTCAGTGCCTTACCCGAAGTCACACAGCAGCGAAGCCACAGGACTGGAACATGCCTACACGCAGATTGAGTCTTCCTTCCACCCCTTGCTCCTTCCACAGCAAGCCCCAGCCCCAAGGAGGAGGGAGCAAAGGCACGGTGGGCCCCCGGGACCTCCCCCGTCCTGTCCCTGGCTGCAGTTCTGAGGACACTGGCCACTGCACCCGTGCAGAGATCTATCCATGTGCTCTGAGCTCTGAGTGGGGAAGGCACCAAAAAAAAAAAAAAAAAAAAAAAAAAAAAAAAAAAAAAAATAGAACAGCCCAGCTAAGCTGAAATGCTCTCCTCAGAGAGGAAGGGAAATAAAATTTGATGAACCTCTGCATAATGTTCAAGTTATGAACGCGTAAAGTGATATTCTGCACATATGCTGGGTCCCATTCATCTGCCCCCACATTGCTGGGGCCTGAGCTGTTAGGGACCGTTCCAACCAGGGCACTGGCAAACGGCAACTTCTTGCTGATGGGGTACTGTCTTCTGTCTCAGCAAAACAGGGCTGGCCGTGGGTGCCCGGGCTCTCCCACGGCCGAGGCGGCAGCTGGTGCAGTGTTAATGGGGCGCTTTCAGACATCGGGCTGTATGGCTGCTATAAACGCTTCCTGAGCTCCTACTGGGGGTCCCGTGAGACGCCAGTCACTGCCACCTTCTTAATGAGTGTGCTCTGTCCACGCCCGGGGGCAAGGCGGCCCTGTATGCCTGGTTAGTCTGACTCCCCTCCCGGCCCCAGCTGCCCCGGGACTGGACCCCTGACCTGGGACTTTGGCGTGGGGGTGCTGGGAAGCTAAATCGCATCCTGATGATCATAAAGCTTGAGCTGAATGAGCGTGAGGCACAGCCAGGCCCGAGGCCTCCCAAGAGAAGAATTCAGTTTACGACCCCGAGAAAAAACCAATTTAATAAGCACCTACTAGGGGGCCTGGCCTAGTTGTAGGTGCTCGGAATACAGTGGGGAATATGACAGTGAAGGCCTTCTGCCGTGGAGCTCACAGCCTGCAAACTATCCAACAGACAAACAGAATAAGGTCAGATTGTGTAGGTGCTCTGAAAACAACAGCGACTAGAACAGAGTGTGTGGGGCAAATTTAGACCGAGTGATTAAGGAAGGCCTCTCTGAGCAGGCGGCATTGAAGCCGAGGCCTGAGTGACCCAGCCAGCTGAGTCTTCTAAGCAAGGGCGTAGCAAGTGCAAAGGGCCCCAAGGGGGTGAGCTTGCAGTGCTCAAGGGACAGAAGGGACACCCACGTGGCACAGGAGAGACAGGTCCGTGTGTGCCTCTACATGCGACTCCTAGGCTTGAAGCCCTTCTAATGCCCCGCAGAGAGTCCAGCTCCTCGATGCTGCCCAGCCCCGCAGCCTCCTTCCCCCTTTTCCTCCCCAGGCTCTGTCATCACTCTGGACAACCCTTCAGTTCCCTGCCACTGAGAGGCATTATTACACATCCAGTGTGTTCTCCTAAAAGCAGACCCTGTGATAAGGATTTGACAGGTAGTTTATTCAGGAGGTGGTCCCAGGAAATATGCTAACTAGAAAGTTAGCCTATCTTCCACTCATTCATTATCCACCATCCATCCATCCATGCATGCATCCATCCATCCACCCACCCACCCACCCGTCCACCCGTCCGTCCATCCATCCATCCATCCACCCAGCCACCCACCATACATACATACACCCAACCACCCATCCACCCATCCACCCATCCAACAAAACATACATACACCCAACCACCCATCCACCCGTCCACCCACCCATCCGTCCATCCACCCACCCAACAAAACATACATACACCCAACCACCCATCCACCCACCCACCCACCCGTCCATCCATCCATCCATCCACCCACCATACATACATACACCCAACCACCCATCCACCCACCCACCCATCCACCCATCCACCCATCCACCCACACACCCACCCAACAAAGCATACATACACCCAACCACCCATCCACCCACCCACCCACCCATCCACTTGTCCATCCATCCATCCATCCATCCACCCACCCACTCACCATACATACATACACCCAACCACCCATCCATCCACCCACCCACCCATCCACCCATCCACCCATCCACCCACACACCCACCCAACAAAGCATACATACACCCAACCACCCATCCACCCACCCACCCACCCGTCCATCCATCCATCCATCCATCCACCCACCCACCCACCATACATACATACACCCAACAACCCATCCACCCATCCATCCACCCACCCACCCATCCACCCATCCATCCATCCACTCACCCACCCACCCAACAAAACATACATACACCCAACTACCCATCCACCCACCCACCCACCCGTCCACCCATCCATCCATCCATCCATCCATCCACCCACCCACCTACCCAACAAAACATACATACACCCAACAACCCATCCACCCATCCACCCATCCATCCATCCACCCACCCATCCATCCGTTCATCCATCCATCCGTCCATCCACCCACCCACCATACATACACCCAACCATCCATCCATTCATCCATCCATTCATACACTCACCATTTATTGTTACTTCCTCTATTCCCAACTGGACTCTGAGGACTCGGGTGATCAGATGCCTGGTGGTCAGTCCCTGACCTTGAGGAGACTGCTCCTCTAGCAGCCATCAACAAACAACCCCACTGCTGGGTCCTCTTTTCACTCAATGCTGTGACAGAGCCCAAGAAGGGGACCTGGGTTCATTCTCTGTGCACCCTTATCTTGGTTCTAAGAAGCATGGGGCTAAATGGCAAACTCTCAGACTCAGTTTTCTTCTTCTTAGTTCCTTGGGTTCTGAGCACAAGGCAACCTCATGTCCAACAAAACATCAAAATGTCCCAGAAATTCCAACGCAATGGGGTCCAAACTCTGCCTCACCCAGACCGTCCCTTCTACCCCACAACCGCCCAGGGATGCTTCTGTCAGATCACTCACTCCAGTTTTTGACTGGAGCCCTGTGGCCACTGAGGCTGAGCCCCAGGCTTTGGCTTCCCAATGGTGGCCAGAGGCAACCCCATGTGTACTGACCTCTCCCGGAAGTACTTGATGGCCTCAGGGTCTATGAAGGTTGGCTCCTCCCGGTGGCCCTGCTCAAAGACCTTGCGCTTGTGCCGGAACTCAATGACCGTCTTGGTGTAGGAGTTGAGTGTGGTGACGGAGGCTGCCATGCAGCAGGTAAAGGAGCCCCACGCCAGGCTGCCAACAGACGAGGAGAGAGGTGCCACGGTGAGGGTGGGCCGGGGACAGGAAACCCCACCCACCAGACAAGCGCTCCTCCTGCACAGCTGCCTCCTCTGGGCCAGACCTGAGCAGGTGCTGCCGTAGAGCAGAACAGGATTTGGTCCCTGCCCCGCTCACAGTCTGTGCACTGATGCAGACATGACAGAGTTCATCACTGGGAGGCAAGAAAAGGGCGAGGCCTTCTATCCAAGGGGGCCAGCCTCCGGGAAGGTCACCAGAACACAATGATGCTTGTGTTGCACAGGGTCTTGGAGGATGAGTGAGCCTTTGCCAGCGGGAAGGGCATCCCAGGAAGAGGGAAGGGAGTGCGCAAAGGTGTGGAGGCATGAGGCAGTAGAGAACAGTCTCCGGTCTGCAGGAGGTTGGGGATGCTGGAGTGAGGGAGAGCGTGATTAGGTGAAGTTGATGATAGAAAAGGGGATGGGGGCAGACACCCGAAAAGCTGGGTTCCATGGGGGTTAAATTACCTCTGTTCATGCATGCTTTGGGCAAGATGCTTAACCCCTCTGCCTCTTATTCCTCATATCACTTCAACGGACACATCAACAGCACCACTTCACGGCACGGTTGCAAGGGTTAAAGGAAATGAGCCATTCAAAACGTCTTAGAACAGTGGCTGGCGCATACAGCGGGCACTCAAGAACAGCTTGCGGTCATTACTACCATTGCTATTTTCAACCTTCTTACTACCCACCCACTTCTATCTGACTTCATCTCCAAACTCTCCCCGAGAGATTAAGTTATAACGACTCGTGTGGCTTTCTGTTCTCCACTTCCTCCACGCACAGCTGCGGACTCTTGGCCACATGCACCTGATGTGTATGCTGAGCCAGCTGGGGCTGGAGAATCTGTCCTACCGACAACTGGAAAGCAGGGAAGGGCGGCACGGGGGTAGGAGACCAGCTGTCCAGGCTGCTGCGTCTCTGACCCAGTGTCCGTTCTAGAAATGGTCTCCCACCTACTTCTGACCAGGAGTGGGTACCAGCCTGGTTCTACCGGTCAGGCCTCCCGGTCCCTGCTCCCCAGTCTCTGCCCTGATGACTGGTTTCCTCCAAATCAAGGGTTCAGCTTTGCTGCCCTGTCTCAGAGCATCCCGTCTCCCCTTTTGCCCGCCACCCATTGGGTCTCTCAACGTGACCACCACGCATTCCTCAAGGTCAGTGCAGCCCATCTCCCACACCCACTGCTCTCCTCTTTGTCAGCCCCTGGCCATCCAGAAGAAAAGCAAGGGGAAGTATGCGGATTCAGCCTTTTTCCCAAGGATCCCCTATCATCACCTGAACTTTATCACCAAAACCATTAATGGATTCCTTGTTCTTTCATGATAATGAGCTAATTTGATCTCCCAGAAACTCTGAGTAGCTGTAATAGACAGGCATGAGGTCCACTTGGCCCCCTCTTAGAGCGGCCTTGTCCATCAAAGAGTCCAGTAGGTGACCCCGCCCCCCTGTTCATACATGACTGGATGAGGGCTGAACATCTGGGAAGTTGGTCCAATCAGATACTCTCTCCTCTGAGCAATGAAACTCAAGACTAGTTCAATGTGGGGTACGTGTTTAGACAGGTGGAAATTAAAAGCATGATGATGGCAAATGAAGAAGCAGGCTTTTTCTGGGATTCCACAAGGATACATAGGTTAGTTTTGCCTGACCAGCATCCATTCTGTTAAGGGACCAGTGCTCCCCTCTTCTCAGGTCATGTGGTTTGTATGGAGCTGGCCTCACCCCCCCCCCCAACCTTTAGGCGTGATCACATGGCCAACACCTGGCCAATGAGAGCATCACTTCCCTCTGGCCACAGATATTGGTTCAAGGATGGGCATGTGACACCCGATCCCAGGACTCTTGCTCAAGCTGTTGGAAAACAGGGCTCATCTTTCTCCTGGGGTACCACACGGGTGGGATTTGAGCCTGGAGCTGCTGGGGCCTGCCTTGCCACTATGCAACCTGCTAATGAGGCTGCCTCAAAGCAGAGCCACGAAAAGGAGCTAGATCCTTGACCTGAAGCCATTATCCCTGGATTTTTCAGTGATGGGTGCCCAAATTCCTTTATCAGATTTTTTTTCCCCTAGGCCAATTTGAATTGGGTTTCTGTCATTGGCAACCCAAGTTCTTATACAATTACTTTTTATACATTCCCTTCTTCTACATAGCTTAGTTTTAAAGTGAATTTCTAGTCTTGTCTAGGAGCAGGTCAACTACCAACTCTGATGACCCAACGAGAGGAGGAGTCTCTCTCTATCACATACCCCTGTTCAGTGTCCTCTCAGCCCTCACCACACCCTGTAATTCCCCTGTAGCTTTTTTTCCCCCTATTATTTATTATTCTTTGTTTTTAAATGAAACTTTCTATTTTGAGATAATTATAGATTCACATGCAGTTGTAAGAAATCATGCAGAGCGATCCATCCATGTACGTTTTCCCCGGTTTCCCTCATGGTAACATCTTGCAAACACAGAACAAGCATATTGACACAGATACAATCGAGATACAGAATATTTCCATCCATCACCGCAATGATCTCTCCTGTGGCCATTTTACAGCCACACCCACTCCCCTCCCAAACTCTGGCAACCAGTAATCAGTTCTTCATTTCTATAATCTTGTCATTTTAAGAATGCTATATAAATGGAATTGCACAGCATGTATCTTGGGGATTGGCTTTTTTACTCGGTGTGATTCTCTGGAGAGTCGTCCCTGTTGCATGTATCAACCATTTGTTCCCTGATATCGCTGAGTTTCTCCACATCTGCATCAGCATTTCATGTTGTCACTTTTTTTTTTATTTTAGCGATTCTGATAGATGTGTAGTAACACCTCATCATGGTTTCCATTTGCATTTTCCTAATGGCTAATGGTGGTGAACATCTTTTCAGTTGCTTACTTGCCATCTGTTTATCCTCTTTGGCAAAATCTCTGTTCATGTCTTCCTGCCCACTTTTTAATCGAGTTGTTTTGCTGCTGTTATTGTTTACCTTTGAGTTTTGAGTGTTTTCATTGATCCTAGCTACGAGTCCTTTGTCAGAGCGGAGGCTAACAAGTCTTTTCTTCCTCAGCAACTTGTCTTTTCAACCTCTTAACAAGGTCTGTCACAGAGCAAAAGTGTTTAATTTTGCTGAAATCCAATTTATCAAATGTTCCTTTTATGTTTTTGATCCAATCGATATTAAATCTAAGACCTCTTTGCCTAGGTCTAGATTCAAAGATTTTCTATTTTTTTCTTCTAAAAACTTTATCATTTCACAATGTATATGTAGGTCCACGATCCATTCTGAGTTAATTTTTAGATAAGGCATGGAGTTTAGATCGAGTGCTTTTTTGTTCTGTTTTGTTTTGTTTTTTTACCTATGACTGTCCAGTAGCTCCTGCAATATTTGTTGAAAAGGCTACTCCCCCCTCCACGGAACGGAAACGCATCTTTGTCAAATATCAATGAGGCATATTTTTGGGTTCCTTATTCCACACCGTTGATCTGTGTGTCTACCCCTCCACCAATACCACACAATCTAGACTACCGTAACTATGTATTAAGTCTTGAAGTTGGGTAGACTTCCCAATTTTAGCCTTCCACTTTTAGCCTTCTTTTTCAAACTTATTTTAGCTATTCTAGCTCCTTTGCCTTTCCTAATAAATTTTAAAATAATCTTACCTATACCTACAAGAAATCTTGCTGAGATTTTCACAGGAATTGCATGAAACTGTATACTAACTCGAGGAGAACTGACGTCTTCACCACAAACACGCTGTCTCTCTCCATCTATTTGGATCTTCTCTGATTCCTTTCGTTGGCATTTTGTGGTTTTCACCATGGAAGGCCTACAAATGTTTTGTTAGATTGATGATGAAGCGTTCACTGTGTTGAATGCAAATGGTATTGTATTTTTAGTTTTGTTGTCCAACTGTTCAATGCCGGTTTATGGAAACATAATAGGTTTTTACATTATTTGTCTCATATCCTGAGACTCTACTGAACCTATACATCAGGTCTAGGCATGTTTTGGTAGATGTCTTGGACTTTTCTACATAGACAATCCTGTCATCTGCAAACAAGTCTGGTTTATTTCTTCCTTTCCAATCTGTGTGCCTTTTATTTACTTTTCGTGCTTTATTGCACTAGCAAGAAATTCCAGCACTATGTTGAGGAAGAGTGGCGCTCCCAGTCTTAGGGAGAAAACGTTCAGTCCTGTTACTGCCTGCTGGGGGTGAGGTCCAGGCTCCCCGTGGGATTTCCACTGCCACTTGGGGATGGGTGGGGCTTGTTACTTTCCCAGCAAAGTGACAGTCCCAGCTCCCTACTCTGGCACCACCACAGCAGGTGAGGGGGCATGCAGTTAGGTGCCTCCTTATAGCCTGGTGAGGGGAGTCTAAGCTTGGCATGAGTGGGGGTCAAACCACAGTTGTTGGGGTTGTTGTTTTTTTTGTCTGTTATGTATCACTATACGGTTATTGCTAAACTTGCTAAACTTTCTGTCTTGGTAGGCTGCCCCTTTCCTGGTCTTTGGCTATAGAAAGCAGACTCCATGGTGTGTGTGTGTGTGTGTGTGTGTGTGTGCGCGCGCGCGCGTGCACGCCTTTTCACATTGCTGGCTTGCTGACTTCTTCATTTGTAGATCGGGATGCGCTAGACAAAAAGTACTCACCAATATGCTCTCAGTCCCTGGACAGCCTGCTGTCTCGTGTCTACCTTTTAGCATCCTCTTATGCTGCTTTATGTATAATGTTCCAGGAGTGCTAGCCGGGACTTAGCAGGAGGAATAGGGAGAAGGATGTCTATTCCATCATCCCAGAAGCGGTAGCTCCCCCAACTCCCGCCCCAGAACATCAGCTTCATGAAAACAGGAGCTTTGTTTTATTCCCGGCTATATGCTCAGCACCAAGGACAGTGCCTGGCACATAGCAGGTGCTCAATAAATATTTGCAGAATGAATAAACAGAGATTGAACAGCTATAAAAATACTGCCCTGCTTTTAATGTGGGTGAGGGGCTCAGAGCCTCATCCTCCCTGCCGTGCCTCATCCCAAGACCCCTCTGGGCCCTCACGCAGGACACTGTTTGAAAACCTCGGGACTGGAACACTTCCTGCTGTTTGCAGCTTGCAATTCTGAGCTGGTGCACCCCTGGGCTGCTGCCTGAGGTACGTGGGTGGTTGGCCTGGTTTTTGGAGCCAAGAGCAGAGTGGACACTGTGGGGAGGAAAGGGGAGGGTTATGGGGTGGACAGAGTGACTGTCAACCACTCTGTCCTCTGGGAGCTGTGGGGGGCAGGGGCAGGGGAATGCCGGGGGCCGATTCAGAGATGCATAGATGCCACCTTGCAGTGTCCCCCAGGCCCTCCTCCGTGGGAAGACTGTTAACTGACCACTGAGGGGGGCAACCCTAGTTCTCTTTCAGGCCAGACGGGCACAGAGTCATTGTGCCCAAATGCTCGGTCCAGGCCACGCTCAGTGCCCCAGAGCTGATGGGACCAGGAGCTGATGACGGCAGGTTCTGGGGCCCCAGGCAGTCCAGCCATGGCCAGCAGGCGTCCTTGGGCGGCCACACCTCTCCTTCCCTTCCCTGGTCTTAAACAAAAGGAGGCAAGAACCACCTGCCTTGAGGGACATGAGAAAGAGTGAGAGCTTCCTGCTGATCACATAGCCTCTCAGCAGGGACACCAGCAAACACATCCTCCCCAGTGGCTCTTTGGGGCCAAGGTTCTTCTACGGTCATGGCAGCAGAACCCCCCACCCCTAAGGGATCGATCTGCTGAAATGCCAGCTAAGGCCTGCAGAGAGGGCAGGGCAGCCGAGGGTCCTGAGAGAGAGAGAAGAAGCTAGCCTTCTGTTTCCACAGGGTTGTGGAGACTGGAAGGGAACAAGGGGAGGAAGGGAGGGGGGCAGCAGTGAGGCCATCACACTTCACACAGATGGGGTCCCAGAAGCAAACAGAGAGGCACCACCTCTCTGGGACCTGGCTCAACTTGCTGCTCTCTTGCTGTGTGACCTGTGCCAAATCGCTTAACCTCTCTGGGCTTCTAGCTCTTATAAAGCTACAACTCCACGATGCTCTCCTACCCTCAGTCTGCAGACTAAATGCTCAGGACTGGGGTTCCACTGTGTGTGTTGTGGTAGGAGGGGCCCTTTTTTCCTATCTTTCTCACTTTGATCAAATTGAAAACAGAAGCACAGAGTGACTAGCTTTCCCCTTCCCCGCCATCGCCAGGAAAACGGACACGTTGACATTCCACGTGGGGGTCACAACCTCACATTCCCGCAGACTCAGCTAGATGGTGAAGTGAGGAAAGTATAAGGCGAGAAGGAGTGGTGGGGACAGGGGTGAACCGGACAGCATGGGCCCCATCTATGGGGGCAGCCACCCCTCAGCTTCAGCCGCCGGCTGCCATGTGGCAATGCCAGTTAGGCAAGGACATAGCCCCTAATGGTCAAGAGAAGCCCAAAACTTGGATTTTTGCCTAAAATGTTTGCCTTTTTAGACAGTTAAAAGCAAATACAACTTTTATGGAACATCGTGGCAGGCCACACAAAACGTCTACTGGCCGGGTTCAGCCCCTGGGCTAAGGGGAGAGTTTTTTTTGGAAAAAAAAAACCCAAACAGGCGGGAGGGCTGGAGGGGCTCCGGGCTCAGGGTGAGGATGGGGTTCTGAAGCTCTATCACGGCCAAAGCAGCGAGCTGGGCAGTGACAGGAAGTCACGGCCAGGGCTGGATACTAAGAGAACACTAAAGTCCTGGGAGCAAATGTGAGCGGTGCATCCAGGGTGGATGGAGACCCTGTGAGGCATGCATTATTATTATCAACTCGAGAGATGAATCACTTGAGACGCTGGGTTGCTTGCCTTTAATAATAACACGCGTGGAGCACATCCTCTGTGCTAAGCACCTCACACGTGTTATTTCACATAGTCCTCATTGCAGCCCCTCCCTAAGGATGCGTCCCGCCGGGAGCCTCACCTCCCGGGGTTCATGCTTTGTGTGGGCCCCTTCTCCTTGAATCTGGCCCATCACTTGCTCTTGACCAACAGACGCAGCAGAAACGACAGTGTGACTTCTGAGGCAAGGTCACAAAATAAACTTGTAGGTTCTGCTCGGATCTCTCGGAATGCTTGCTCCCCGCAGGGGCCCGGCCACCGGCCTGGAGAAGCTGGTCCTGCTGACAGCCTAGCTGAGCCCCCAGCCCCCGGCCAGCACCCACAGCCAGTGCTGGGAGGGGCCAGCTTGGACCGCCCACCCAGCCAAGCCCCAGATGACTCCAGCCCTGGCCGGCATCCCACCAAAGCGTCATGGAAGACGCCGAGCAAGGAATACCCAGCTAAAGCCAGTCAACCCGTTAAGCCATAAGAGACAATAACACATTTTTATTTTAAGCCACTACATTTTAGGGTGATGTGTTATAAATCCACAGAAAACTGACAGACTGCTTGCCAAGAGACTCGGGCCATCTCCCCATTTTACAGCTGAGGATACTGAGGCACGGGGAGGCGGAGGGACCTGGTGCGAGTCCACGGCTGGTGAGGGTCAAAGTGGGGATATGCTCCCAAGCTGTCTGAGCCCAGAGGCCACCCTTCAACCACCCCTCCGCAGTGCCTGCCCCCAGCGGCCCAGCAGTGCATGTCGGCAAGGTGTGAACGAGGCCGTCTGACTCTCAACCGTGGACCCTTCCCCTTCCTGGGCACGTGTGCCTCCCAGAAGCCGGTGCCCAACATCAGCTGGGCATCTCTGATCCCCGACCTCCCAAGTCTCCGCGGCCTGTCTCGCTCTGCTGGGTGGGGAGGCAGAGGCTGGCGCTGTCTGGCCTCAAAGCTGCTCTCCTGCCTGGTGCCTGGGGCGGGGATGGGGGAGGCGCTGGGGCCAGAATTTTGACAAACGGCCTCACACATATTAAACAAGAGAAATGACACAATGACGCTGCACAGCCCTGGCGAGGCCCCAAAAGCAAGGGATGAAAAATGGGGCTGATCCATCTTGCAGGCCTTGGTGACAAGAAGAAATGGATCAGCCCTAATAGGGACCGCACGTTGGGCCCCGGCCTTAAATAAGTCAGATGAGAATGAGGCCAGCCCCAAGGGAACAGGAGCAGGGCAGGAGGCCTGGCTTCCCGGGAAGGAAAGCTTCCCATGGCCGACACCCGCAGGGGTCGGAGAGTGCCAGGGCGGAGAGCCAGGGGCTTCTAGAATCCTATTGCTACTTAAGGCTGTGGGACTCCGGGTGCGTGACCCAACCTTTCTGAGCAACACGGGGGGGGGGGGGTTGTGTGTGTTAAATTTCATATGGAAATCGGTAACATTAGAAGGGCTGGTGTTTGAGAGCACTTCCCGTGTGTCAAACAGCGTGCCACGCACATCCACAAAAAGTGTCTACGTATCACCCCGTTCTCGCAGAGGCAGAATACAGAGGTTAGGAGTGTGGGCTCTGAGGCCACACTGCCCGGGTTCAGATCCCAGCCCTGCCGCTCAGCGGCCAGAGAGAGCTTGGGCGGGTTACTTAGGTTGCCTGTGCCTCAGTTTCCTCTCCACAAAACTTCCACCGCACCGCGCCGTTGCGATGGTGACATACCAGGCCTCGATACGTGGCACAGGTGGTCACACACGTGCTCACACCCAAGAATGTTCATTCCTTTCCTTTGCCCCCTTCTCTAGCTCAGGTGACCACCGTCCAAGGTCAAGAGCTCAGGCGACAGCTGCTAGGAGGAGGGAAGTGTAGGGCAACAGGGGGCACCAGAGCCTTAGCTGGTTTCCCCGCGAGCCTTCCACTTAACAGGGATCAACAATGGTGTTGGGAGGGTCAAGGTCCCTTTAAGACACGTGCCTTTGCAAAGCAGAAACCAAACAGAGGGTGGGAAGGGGTGAAATTAGCAAGAGTCCCCAGTGGTCTGGAAGGGGGTCCTTCTTACTTGAAGCTCTACTCCTACTCCTACTCCATTCTGAGGATCCTCCAAAGTCTCTGTACCTCCTGTCCCCTCTGCCCAGCACATTGTCTTATTCCCTTCTCCACATTTTGCCCGATCACATTCTCCCCAGAGGACCCTCCCTGCCCGAAGCTGGGTCAGCAACCCCTCCTCTGTGCTCCCACAGCAGTCTGTGAGCCACCCCCATATCCACATTACAGCTTGTTTCCTTGTCTCATTCACCTGTCACCACGCTGTCTTCACCACTGCTGTACCCCCAGCACTTAGGAGAGCGGCTGTCCCCGAGTAAGCAATCGGTAAATGCATGTAAAGTGACTGAGTGGATAAGTGATTCCCGGCCACCAGAGGCAGGCCTGCATACCTCGTGTAATGGACAACTGAGGTCGTTGTCTTTCCTCCTTCTGATAACCCCGCCTCACCCCTAATTTTCCACTGGGGAGGCTCCTCCTCCTGTCTCTGTCCAAGGGATTGGGTGGGGCCAATCCCGCCGCCTGGACCTTGTGACTCAGGCCAGACCAATCAGGGTCGAGATCATTGGTCACGGGATGGGCACACGACTTAAGCTAATCCAATGACAGCCGTAACCAGGATTTTGGCGGGAAATATGGGAAAGAAGCCTCATCTCTCTGCTGGTATTGCTATTTTTGTAAAATGGAAGCCTAGAGCTGGGCATGGTGACCATCTTTGCTTAGGGAAAAGCTGCCTGTGAATGAAGACGAGACAAAGGACAAAGGGAACAGAGACAGGCAAGGGGGCGGGGAGAGCTCCTGAGAAATCACCCGAGCACCTGGACCCAGCTGTGCCTGGGGCAGATGCTCACCCAGCACCCATCCCGGTCATTCACCACCGAGTTTTGGGCTCATTCCTCGCCCGAGAGGTAAGCGGGGGCAAGCGGAGCCAATACGCTCCTGGCCCTCCCTCAGCGGTGGTGATGATTCGGGAGAGAGAAGATGACCCGTGGCCCCTGATGGGCCCATCAGGGGGAGACCGGGGACTTCGGTCAACGTTGGGGAAAGAGGAACCCTCCCTTCCCCCGTATGTGGAGGAAGAAGCACCAGGAGGGAGCTTTCTCACCACCAGGAGGAAAGCCCACCCAGGGACAGGGTTAAATTCGCAGAGGGTCACGACGGATTTTTCCGTCGTGACCCGAGGCCCCCCAGCTGACCCAACTGGACTTCTGGGTCACCCGAACTAACACACACCCCTTGTTTACTTGGCTCGGGAGTCTACTGATTCTGTCTTGCTCTTGCATACAAAACTTATCAGACCTCCCAGGCCCGCCCACCCCCACCGCCCCCAACTCATCAGCTTCCACCTCCACCTTCCAGAACAGCCTGTGTGGCAGGGGTCGGAAGCTTTACTCTGTAAAGGGCCGGGCGGTGAACATTTTAGGCTTCGTGGGCCACTGAGTGTGGCCTGCAACCGCCCAGCTCTGCCATTGTAGCGTGAAAGCAGCCACAAGACAACGCGTGAATAATGACAGTGGCTCTGTCCCAATAAAACTTTATTTATGGACACTGAAATTTAAGGTGCACATTATTTCCACACATCACAAGATGTTATTCTTCTTTTGATTGATTTCAAGCATCTGAATATGTAAAAACCTTCCTTAAGTTGAGGGCTGCATAAAAGCAGGTAGTGGATGGGCCATAGTTTGCCAAGCCCAGAGCTAGAGTCTCAAAGTCCCTGTGCACTCTGGGTTACCCTTGCCTTCTTCTGCCCTTCCTCCCTCGCCTGGGCCGAGCTGCCGAAGGCCCAGCATGCGTGGGGACTCTGGTGTCTGAAGGTCAAAGGCCACTTACCAGAAGGACCATCCGTAGTCCCAGGAGTGGGGTCTCCAGTCTTCAGGGCCGAGGCTCACGGTGACCTGGAACACCTGTGTGTACATCATGTGGGCGACCATTCCCAGGAGGCCTGTGGGGGGGAGCAGAACAAGAGGTCAGGAAGCAAGGTGGAGCTCTGTCCACCTTTGTCCTGTGGGCCTGTCAGTGCTGGGGGACTGGCACGGAAGGGGAAGGGCCGTTGGTAGGACCAGAGCGGGGAAGCCAGAGGGTGGTGTTTTCTAAGCCAGCCAAGGAGCTTGAGTCTGAGCAAAAAGATACAGGGAAGGCGTGGAGAAATTAAACAAGGGAGACACAGGGTCAAATCTGCACGGATGGGCAGACTTTTTCTTTGTCTTTTTTTTAAGTTTACTTATTTATTGTGAGAGACAGAGACATCATGAGTGGGGGGCGGGCAGAGAGAGAGAGAGAGAGGGAGAGAGAGAATCCCAAGCTGTCGTCTGGGAGCCTGACTCGGGGCTTGAACTCACGAAACCGTGAGATCGTGACCTGAGCCGGAACTAAGAGTCAGATGCTTAACCGCCTGAGCCACCCGGGAGCCCCGAACCTTTTCCGGTAAGTACCAGGTAAGTAGATATTTCAGGCTCTGTGGTCCACGCAGTCTCTGTTGTAACTACTTCTCTACTGTCGTAGCACAAAAGAGTCAGAGACAATAAACGTATGAATGGATGAGTATGGCTGTGTACCAATAAAACTTTACAAAAACAGGCACCGAGCCAGATTTTAACCCGTGGGCTATAGTTTGCTGATTCCTGCGTTAGGAGGTCATTTGGGAGAAGCAGCCTAGAGGGTATTTTTCAAACTGCAGGTGCTGATTCGCTAGATTAGTGGGTCATGAAATCACCTTCAACGATTGCCACTGTTGACTGCCACATTAAAAAAAAAAAGAAGAAGAAGAATGGAACAGAATGGAACGGAATAGAAATATCTGATACATCAAATGTAGCAGGAATGAATATTGTTTTGGAGAACTTTTCAGTTCTATGCATGTGTACATGGGCGCAGTGACTGAAACATGAAATGTTTTTCTGCGGCTCATGGTCAAAAATCTTTGAGCCCACTGGCTGGAAGTCTTCCACCACGTTTTCATCACGTAGCACGGGGCAAAGCCTCACTCTCTGAGCTTCAAGTCCTTGAATCCGAAGACGAGGATTGTGACACGTAAGGCAAAGAGTAAGTGAAGTGAGGCAAGGCAGCCTCAAGTCTGTGCTCAGTGGCATGTAATCATTATAGTCACCAGGATTATTATAAACCTGGGGACATTTCTCTGTGTGGACTGTGGCATCTGGAGCCCTCAGGAACCTAACCTTAAGATAGAGTGATACCGGGGCGCCTGGGTGGCTCGGTCGGTTAAGCGTCCGACTTCGGCTCAGGTCACGATCTCACGGTCCGTGAGTTCGAGCCCCGCATCGGGTTCTGTGCTGACGGCTCAGAGCCTGGAGCCTGCTTCGGATTCTGTGTCTCCCTCTCTCTCTGACCCTCCCCCGTTCATGCTCTGTCTCTCTCTGTCTCAAAAATAAATAAACATTAAAAAAAAATTAAAAAAAAAAAAGATAGAGTGATACATTATTGATGAGAAGGGGAGGGGTAGATAACAAGAAGAAAGGAAAACACCCATGTTTGTGCACCTGCTATGTGCCAAGCACTCTGTATGATTACTTCTTAATTTTCATAACAACCCTCTGAAGTATCATGAAGTACCTTGATCAGGACTATGTACCGTTGTTCAGGTTGCCCACTGCACATCTCCATAGGGCCCCATTCCCAATACAGTCTATGTTGAAGCAGAGTTGAAGCAGAACCATGCCTACAAGGCCGTATGTGGTAGCCCTGAATACGATTATTCCATTCCACAGGGGAGAAAATAGAAGCCCGGAGTGGGAAAGTCTGTCCAAGGTCACAGAGGGAGTCAATGGCATAGTTGTGACTGGTGCCCATATCCAAATGCCCTCAACTCCAAGGCTCTCCACCCTCTCCCCTCTTCTTGAAGAGGAGGCCAGAGAAAAGATGGAGATAAGGAGTGGAGAGATGGAGGTTCAGCAAAGGCAGAAGTAAAGAGGGAGTGGGGTTCTGTGTCCTGGAACCCAGGGTGGGGAATGGAGGGAGGAAGCCATCCTGTGTTCCCACAGGGTGAAGATAAATGGTTAACAACTGATTCTCCAGAGGCAAAAGAAAAGCCCTGATTTGTGGCGTCTGTCAGGTTCCACGGTGCAACTACGGCCAATGCCAAGCGACCAATGTGAGGTCACGGAAGGCAGAGCAGAGGAGAGGTGTGCCCAGTTGGCACCAGTAGGCTCCAGCACACCTCGTGCCTGACGCCAGTCACTGGACCCCAGGCCCAAAGGAGACCAAGGACTCTGTGGTTGTCTGCGTCTCTGAGCCTGGGTCAGCCCCTCATAGACACTTCTCGCTATTCTCTGACTGCAGATTAGAGCTGGTGGGGAGCCCTTGAGTCAGGAAATCCCAGGGAGGAAATCCAGGCACCACGACAGGTGCTGAGGCCTCCTCAGGAGCCTCCTAAAAGTCCATCCTCCCCCAGGCTGTCTCTGCCAGGCCCGAGTACATCCTAGACCACATCCTTAGTTGTGCCCTGGCAGGTGGCGCAGAACTGACCCGGGCTATCCCACCCATTCGACAGCACCCTCTCTGGTCCTCTCTGCCTTGGCCCAGTCTGTTGAAAGGAGGCGAACGGTGAGCCATACGGATATCTTCTTTTTCGTCACTTGACACGATTCTGGGTGAACTTGCCAAGACGTACGTAACTGATATAGCTTATTCTTCGGAGCCAACGCATACAATTCCTTAATAACGAAGGAATAACGAAGGAATTGTTTTATCTACCCAATCAATGGATGGTACTAGGTCTTGTCCCGTTTTCGGCTCTACAAGAAATGCTGCGATGAACACCTTTCTACAAATCTTTTGGGGGATGCAAGCAAGTACTGCTCCAGATGGAATAATAAGAGTTGCTGGGTCATAAAGTATATGCATTTTAAATTTGAGTCAATGTCAGAAAATTGCTCTCCTGCATGGTAGCCCCATCATGTGTTTCTGCCAGCTGTCTGGGGGTACTTACCTAAACCTTCACCAACACTGGAGATGCCAAAACATGAAAAGCTGTGCCCATCGCATGATGCAGAATGACACCTCAACATTGTTGTAAATTTTATATTTCCCTCATACTAGTGAGCTTGGGCGTGTTTCACACGTTTATTGACCATGCCTATCTCTGTCTGTATAGCGCCTGTCTGTATCCTTTGTCAATTTTTTCTTTAAAAAAAAAAGCATTTTCTCTTATCAGTTGGTAGGAATTCTTTATGTATTCTAGATACTAATCCTGTCTGTCACGCAGACTACCCAAGAGTTTACTGCTCTGTCTTTTCCCATGTACCAAACACCTTTTTGTTTTTTTAAATTAATAGACTTTACTTTTTAGAGCAGGTTTAGGGTCACAGAAAAAGTGAGGGGAAATTATGGAGAGTTCCCATGTGTCCCCAGTCACCACCGCCACAATCTCCCGTATGATTAACATCTTGCATTCGTGTGGTACATTTGTTACAATTGATGAGCCAATACTGATCCATTATTATTAACTAAATCCTGAGTTTACATTAGGGTTCACTCTTCGTGTTGCACATTCTATGGGCTTTGATAAATGTATACTGACAGGTAACCACCATTACTGTGCCGAATCGTTTCATAGCCTCAAGAATCCCCTGTGGTCCACCTTTTTACCCCTCCCTCCCTCTCTGCCTCCCTGAACCCCTGGCAAACACTGATCTGTTTACAGTGTCCACAGGCTTGCCTTTTCCAGAATGTCATATAGTTGGAATCACATAGTACATAGCCTTCTCAGGCTGGCTTCTCTCACTTAGCAATATGCACTTAAGGTCCCTCTCTGTCTCTTCATGGCTTTTTAGTGCTGAATAATGTTCCATCGTCTGGACCCATCACAGGCCATTTACCTGTGGTCCAGTTATCTGTGGAAGGACATCTCAGTTGCTTCCAAGTTTTGGCAATTGTGAATAAAGCTGCTTTTGTCAAACACTTTGATATCTGATATAGTCAAATTTACCAGGCTTTTCCTTTGCAGTTTTCACATGCTGTGTCTATCTTTTTGGAAAAGGAACACCTGTAAATGCATTGTCCTATATTTTTATATTAATTCACCTAGAATTTATCTTGGTGAATGGTGTGAGTTAAGGATGTAAGTTAAGTGTTTTTAATGAGTAGCTGATTGTCTTGAATCCTTATAGAATGACCTGTCCTTTCCCCCACTGATTTCATTTTTATTTTATTTATTTTAATTTTTTTAAATTATTACGTTTCTTTATTTTTGAGAGGCAGAGAGAGACAGAGCATGAGTGGGGGAGGGGTAGAGAGGGAGACACAGAATCGGAAGCAGGTTCCAGGCTCTGAGCCGTCAGCCCAGAGCTCAACGCAGGGCTCGAACCCACGAACTGTGAGATCACGACCTGAGCCAAAGTCGTGAGCCACCCAGGTGCCCCTGATTTTATTTTTATTTTATTTATTTATCTTGAGAGAAAGAGACAGCACGAGCAGGGAAGGGGCAGAGAGAGACAGAGAGAGAGAATCCCAAGCAGGCTCCACACTGTCAGCACAGAACCCGATATGGGGGACAATCTCATGAACCATAAGATAATGACCTGAGCCAAAATCCAACTGAGCCACCCAGGCGCCCCTTCCCCGCTGATTTTAAATGACACTGACATTCCAAGCCCCACCTGTACATGAGTGTTTCCTGATGTCACTCTGTTCTACTGGTGTGCCTCTGTTCTTGTGTCAATGCCACACTCTTTTACCCCTTATAAGTCACAGTAGAGTCTGTTATCTGGGAGGACAGCCTACCCCCCGCTCACTTCCCAGTGCTCGTTCCCCCTAGAATTGCTGCCTTACCCAGGAACCTTGCGCCTTTAGTGGGGTCCTGACCCCTTCCCTAGCCCCAACCAGTCCCTTTCTGGGTTTGTGGGGGTGGGGGGGTGGGGCGGAGGGCTCACTCTCCAAACCCTCAGCTGTTCTAACTTCTTGAGTTTCTTCTGCACTATGCCAGTCCAGATGCTCTCCGAGTTATGTGGCCTCTGCGTGTCTTGTTTTCTCATCTATAAAATGGGGACATCAGTAGACACAGGTAATCCCAACGAGCATCTACAAACGAAGGAAAGCGTTCAGGAGAACAACCACTCCTTCTATTAGGGCAGTGGGGACATGATGAAAACACCTAGCGAGACCCAGAAGCCAGACCCAGCCTGTTGGCAGAACAATTTTCTAAACTGTTAGTTTGGAAAAGCAGTGATTTCTCAATCGGATTCCATTTACTCCCAAATATGAAAGGCCGTGCTTTAAGAAAAGTCAATAAATGAAAATTATTTCCTCATTCAAAGAATTCAAAGATAGGCTGGTGAGTTTCTCTGACTGCCTTTTGAAGAGTCTCCTTTAAACATCTGATCCTCGCCTGTGTTTCTGGAAGCATGTCTGTTCTGCACAGGGAAGTCCGTGGTAGCGTCTGTCACACAAACTCTCCGCAGAAGGAATTGTTTCCAACTCCTGCGAATTAGAAAGTGACTTTCTGCAGTTACCGCCCCTCCTGAAATTGGCATGAAGGAGGCTTTCCTGCTCTGCGACTGCTGCTTCCTGGCGGCCGCACACCAGGAAGCGAAGGGCCGTAAATCTCATTTTCCAACTCCTGACACCGTAAGTGGGGGCCCCGACCCACCTGGTGAGGCAGGCGTGGCTCCTTCCAGCCCCTGGGGGACACAGGAGGGCACTGGGGGCGAGGCTGACTGCGGGGTCAGAGCTGACCCCAGAGCGGGCAGGGCTGCCGTGACCCCCGCCCTGGCCTCCGCTGCTCACATTGAGGAAGGGAAAAGTCTGCTTTTAAGTCCAGAGGGGCTGGCGTGGGCCCAGAGGGAAGAGACAATGTCGGGAGGGTCAGGACATTAGGCCCAGGGTAAAGCCACAGTGAAACAAAATGAGCACCAGCTATGTGACCTTGGGTAGGTGACCTCCCGTTTCTGTGCCTCAGTTTCCTCAACATAACACAGGGATAACAATAGCACCTACCTCATGGACTCATATGAGTATCCAGTGGCTTATATTCGTAAAGCATCTAGAACAGTGCTTGCATGCAGGAGGTCCTATAGTGGTGTTTATTGAATGAATGAATGAATGAATGAATGAATGCTTGAGGCTCACTATATGGGCCCTCTAGACTCTACACTCGTCCAGGAACCCGGTTTGTGGTCCCCAGCACTCGGTAATATGTGTTGAATGAATAGATGACCACGGATGTCAAGGTGCGTGGGGGAGGGGCACTAGGCTGCCTGGTGGGAAGTCCTGGGTCTGGGATGTGGGAATGAACGAGGGCAGGGCCAGATTTTGGCAACTTTGGAGAGCGAGTTGTCTACAGGAGCTAAGATGCGAGTCATCATTCATTTATTTATTATTCATTAATTCAATCAGTCAATGAATATTTATTGAATGCTTTTCATATGCCAGGCATTGTTCTAGCGCGTGGGGACCAGTGACACAGACAGACCGATGCCTTGCCCTTGAGGCCCAGACAACGAGCACGTAGGTTAACGAGAACACATCAGGTAGTGAAAAGTGCCACGATGCATTATAAAATAGGACAATGTGACAGGAGAGATCCCAGGGGCTGCTCAGACTGGGTGGTCAGGGAAGCCCTCTCTGGGGAGGTGACGTTTAAGCAAAGGCTTGAATGGGAGCTGGAGGCAGCCACAAGGAGGTCTGGGGAAGAGCACTCCAGTCAGAGGGAGAGGCCTGGTAAAGGCTGAAGGCAGGATCCTGACCTGGTGGGGTGGGGGGAGGGAGAAGAGGCTCCTGCAGAGGGGGACGGACAAGGTGTTTCGAGACCGGCCAGGAGGGCGGGCGGTGGCCAGGATCTGCCGGGCCACAGTGATGAGCCCGGCTTTTATTCTAAGCGTGACCGAAGCCAGCAGAAGGCCAAAGCAGGGGCCCAATTTATGTTTACAGCACATTCCGGTTACTGGGTAAGGAGAGAGGATGCAGGAGGGGTGGGGAAGAGGGTCCCCCGGCTGGGAGGCCTGAGGCTTGGCCCAGAGTTGCTGGCAGCTCCGGGGCAGGTATGCAGCTGCAGCCACCGGGACGTGCTGAGGGACTGGACGTGGGGCCGAGGGGACCTGGAGCCTAGGATGACCTCCGGAGTCTCGGTTTGGGCAACTGGGCAGACGGTGGTGCCGCCCACTAAGGCGAAGAAGATAAAGGAAGGAAGACGTTAGGTTGGGTAGGCTCCAACGTGGGCCACATTAGCTGGAAATGCCTATCTTACATGCAAACAGAGATAGCAAGCAAGTAGCTGGGTGTGCAAGTTTGGGGTTCGGGGAACAGTCCGAGCTGGGGATTAAATGCATGAGGCATTGGCAGAGAGAGAGAAATGACCTGCAGAGACGTCGTAGGAAAAGCAGGCCCCGGACAGAGCCGATGCCGGGGCCGAAGGCGATAGGAGGGAGCCAACAGCAGAGGAAAGCAGAGTGGCTTCACCAGGGCCGGGTGAAGCACCCAAGTCAAGAAGGAGGGAGCAGCCGGTGAGGTCAAAGATGAAGACAGACAAGTGACCATTGTATTTACCACCATGCAGGCCACTGGGGACAGGTGATCGGCGACAACAGGCTGATAAGAGGAGAGAAAGCAGCGAAATAGTCCCAGAGAAGGCAGAAGCGGGGGATAAAGGGGTGATGGTGGGGCTCAGGGAGGGCTGCTGAAGAGGGGAGATTGAGAGTGCTCCCGCGCTCACCCCAGGGGCGATCAGGTAGACAGGGGGACACTGGCAATCAGAGGAACCCCAGGGTGACTGCGGAAGCTGGGCAGAAGGAAGGTAGCAAGCCGCTACGCAGGACAAAGGGGCTGGAGGCAACTCTCCTCCTTCCTTTCCACCCAGCCGGGCAAGGCCACCAGCTAAGCGCGAGCCAGAGGGTGAAACAGTCTTTTCCGGGAGTGGGGGTGGAAGCGCACGTGGCCCGGGGCAGGGCTGTGTGCGTGCAGGACCTGTGCTCAGGAGCCTAAACCGAGACCAGGCCGCAGGGCAGCAGACGCCGGCGCTGGCACAGGACACGCGGGAGCACCGAGCCACGACGCGTCCCCGCAGCAGGGGCTGTGGTGGACCCTGGCCCAGGTGACCCCTCCTGCGGACACCGTCTCTGGTCCGGAGATGCCGCCTGGATCAGCATACGGAGCACTGATGCCCAGCTGGACTCCAGGACGCGTCTGGCATTTGACCTGGCTCCCTTTTGCGGGATTTGCACACGGGGCGCTAACGGCATGCTCCGTTTATTTGCGGTATCAGGGAAGCGGCCGATTGACTCATTTATAATGGAGTTTATTATTGAAGATGCTACGTTATTACTCGGAACGCTCAGAGAGCACTCGCGGCTAAATAAATACTCTTGTGTCCCCGGGCGCTGATCTGGATTTGCCAACATGCCACGCATGTCATGTCGGGATGGGACACAGAGGGGCTGGTGGGGACCTGGAGGAAGCTGAAACCCGATGACACAGCGCAGGATGGCGGCAAAGGGGACACCCCTGCTGGGGTGGCCTGACTTTCAGTTGATTAGTCACTGAGCACATATTGAGTACCTGCTGTGTGCCGGGCTCTCCTCCAGCTGTGGGGGATACACTGGGAGCCAGTGAAACAGCACCCCTCCCAGTGCTCTGGAGGGATGGGAGAAGCGGACAAGCTGGGGACGGGCATGTGCCAGGGCAGCCAAGGGGGAAGGCCAGGGGCCCTTGGGAAGCCCGGCTGGGCTCCCCGAGGAAGGTCAGAACAGAATGTCTCCCAGAGGAGGTGATTTCCAAGCTGAGAGTTAATAGCTCGGAGGGAGCGAGAAGGCGGGCCGGGCAGCGGGACCGGGACCGCAGGCAGAGCCCCCGGGCAAAGTGGCTTGGTGGGCTGTAAGGGCCTGAGGCAGGGCACGTGGGTGGGGGAGCTGCTGCTACAGGAATAAACAAGACACTGAAAAGTCCCAGAACCGTCGTAGGGAGTTTGGGCTTGGTCCCGAGGGCAAGTGGGCAGGGATCACGTAACTGTAAGCAAGAAGGCAAGAATCAGACAAGAATCAGACGTGCTTCTGTAAGATCCCTCTGGCTGGTGTGTAGAGAACGAGAGGGTGGGAGGGAGTCGGGAGAGGCCACAGCGGCGCCCCAAGCGACAAGGACCAAGGACGTGGCCCGGCCAAGGCTGCTGAGGTCAGGAGGCGGGCGGGCAGGTCACCAGGGTGGGTGGAACTTTGCTGAGATGGTTGAATTCCCAGTCAACCCGCAGGCACTGAGGAGCCCTGCCTCAGGAATGGGGAGAGACTGGGGGTAACTGGTGGGGCTGACCCAATTAACAACAGCTCTGGAAAGAAAACTTTGACATTCTAAAGGCTGGTATTTCATGACCACCATCCGTGGGGCGGCAGACAGGAAAATAAATCTCTTATCTGTACATTTCTAAAATATCCAGTTGTTTGGACAGAGACCAAAGGCTGATTCTGACTGTCCCTTGTGCCCTTTGACCTGGGAGGGACCACATACAGCGCGTCCTCGTGCACGGAAAACCGTGGCCAAGAAGCCGGGCTGAGGCTATGTTTAAAGCTTGCCCAGAACTATTTTTAAAGAACAGGCTATTTTTAGACACTCTCCCGAGAACCCGAAGCCTCTCTTGGTAGCATATTTCAGGGTTTAAAAAGTTCCTCCTTACACATAACCTAAATCTTTCCAGCTCCAATTTAAGCTAATTTCTCGCTCTGCCCTCGAGGACAAGGGGCCGAACCGGTTGGCTTCTTCTCAAGGGGAGCCTTTGGGAGCTTGGCAATTACCGAGTCGCCCCTCAACCTTGTCTGCCCGGTACTAGATCATTGCCATTGCTCTGCCCTTCCTGCAAAGGTCTCCTTTCAGACCACTTGAGTCATTAGCATCACTGCTTGTTTGGATTCTGCTCACTCTTCTATTTGCCTTTTAAAGTGAAGTGGCCCAAATCAGAAGTGGCATTTAATAGGGGGCCTTCCCATTTTAAAAACTAGGTTTACTGAACCACCACTGGCCTCGTCTACCCCAGTCACCTCCATCAAGCCCCGAGGCAATGAGCGGGCTCGGACCCTCCCCAACACCCCCGTCCCCACCCCCGCAGGTGGGGGTGGGGGTCTAGAAGGGTACTTGAGGCCATGACCCTAGTTCCTGGTGAGTCTTGGGGTAGCCCAGGGCAATCTGGTGCTGGGATGGCTTTTGATATTAAAAATCACAGATTTGTCCCCCCCCTCCCCCCACCCCCGGCATTTCTTCATTTGGGTAACTGGAGAGAAGATCTCAATGACCTCGGGGCACAGGTATCAGAGAAGACTGGGAAAACCAGAGTCAGAGTCCCAAAGCCCACACTGTAGGTGTTCACTGAAAAGGTTCGGAAGAGCGTTTGATGAAGCAGAGCCAGCTTCTCTCCCCTCCACCTGGAGACCAGGTAAGCTTCCCAGCCTGGGGGGGGTGGGGGGTGGGGAGAGGGAGGAAACAGAGGAGGACAGGTTGGTGGGTCCCAGGAAGGAGTGAATTCAACTTCGCAGACGGGAGCAGAGCAGCCCCCGCAGGGCCCCCAGCCTCCGCCTCGGGCTCCCTCCAGGACTTCCCCGCGGGGGCACATGGGCTTGAGATCAGCCCCCACCAAGGGTCCTCTCCCAGTATGAGTGGACAGCAGACAGCAGTGGACGTCCTATGGCAGTGGGGCCACGTGCTCATAGACACAGCCAGTGCGCCCTCGAGATTGTTCAGGGTGATGTCCTCCTGGGGCTCCCATGTGACCCTTCGCACGCACTAACCCCACTTTGATGGCCTCGGATGTTCATAAGCCCCCCACGACAGAGGGTGGGCCCTCACCTGCAGGAGGATGGCGGGAGGAAGGGGAGCAGGTGCCCTGGCCTGTGCCTGGGTAGGAATGAGGGGGGCAGGTTGGAGCCCTCCACCAGAGGGCTGGAAGGCCCCCTCGACGTGCCCACACCCCCAAGTCACAGTCCTGGCCCTCTCTCTCCCCCTGCCTTCTGTATCTCTACCCTGGAAATTCACATGCCCCAGGAATGTGGTCCTGACATTCTACCCAAGCCCGGGACTTGGGCTGCATCTGTGGGGAACAGCCCCGATTCCAGCATGATAATCAAAGCCTTGTCTGCCGAGGGGTGCCTTCTCGGCAGCTCCCAGCCAGCCCCACCCCCAGCCTCTAGGCCCTGCTGCTAAACGGAGATGCTCCGAGCACCCCGTAAGGGTAGGGTCCCTGAGTGGTGGGAACAGGCCCGCTCTCTCAAGCCTCAGTGACTGCTCAGCTCTCCACATGCCCCACTAGACACAGGGCCTGAGAGTGAGGGGGGCCGATCATTGACTGTCCGGGCCGGGACACTGGAGACGAAAGGGGGTCCAGTTATAAATTACCCCGGGACAACCTGATAACCGCAGAAGACATGAATGAGGCAGTGAGCCCGTGATCTCTCCAGGGACCCCTGCCACTTGCTGATGGCCCCTAACCTTTACCCAGGGCTTTCCTTCCGCCAGGGACTTTTACACATGCTGGGTGCTACTGGGGACAGCATTCCTATGAGTGTGTCCCGTTCACAGGTGAGAAACAAAGTACCTGACAGCCAGCCAGACAGTAGGGGATCCGGGACCCCCACCCAGCTTTCATTCATTCCACACGGGAGCACAGGGGCTAGGAGCCAGGCACCGTGCTGAGGGCTAGGGGACGGTGAGACAGGTGTGTGGCCCTGCCCGCTTGCAGCTCTCATCGGGGACATGGACGTGGGCAGGAAAACAAAGGCCAAGGGTCAGAGCGTCAGGAGATGGGAGGTGCAGGGTCCACAGGAGCTGACACCTGGAGTCCTCTGCTCTGGGGGTCTGGGGAGACATCCCTGGGGTGGGGGTGCTGCAGCTGAGTCTGAAGGATGAGGAGCTAACGAGGTCAGAGCTGCCCAAGTGTGGGGCACACCTCCCTCGGGCGCTCGAGCTTATTTTAGACCAGAAGTTCTAAACCTCAGCACTATTGACATCCGGGGCCAGATAACGCTTTGCCGTGGGGGTGGGATGGCCAGCCGCACCCCCGGCCTCTGCCCTTCCATCAGATGCCAGGAACATTGGCCTGCCCCCTCCCCCAAGTGCCGACAACCAAAAACATGCCCAGACCTTACCAAGTGTCCCTGGTGGCGGGGTGGGGGATGGGGAGAGGGCAGAGTCGCCCCAGGGGGAGACCACTGGTTTAGATGCTACGCAAACCTTTTGACAGTGGTGACGTTTTTATTTTTGCGGTTTTACAGTCCCCTTCTGTTTATTGCAAGTGCTACCGGCTTTTCATTTCCGGCCGTGATCTGAAGCTTCCTTTCTGAACACATTTAAGTTTGACACACAAAAAAGTGAGTGATTGAGGAAGAAAAACGGCGGTGGAATGGCGGCCTGTGGATGTGGATGTGGCGGTCGTGGAGGAAGAGGCAGGGGACAAAGTGTGAGGAGTGCAGGGTCAGGTGAGAGCAGGCTGCGAGGTGCCCAAGGCGGCTGCAGGCTGCGGTGTGGCCCATCAGCTGCACACCCAGGGACAGGCTTAGGAATCTGGGTGTGTGTGGGGAGGGGGGCGCATTCTAGAGGGCATACACTCTCCCATGGAAGTTCAAGGCCAGCTTTCCTCCAATCTGCCCACAGATTGTCTCTCTTGGGTTGGGCACCAGAGGAAGGAACTGGCTTAACTTTGGGGCCCCTGTGGCACGAAAGCGAAGAATCCTTCAACACTGGAAGCACGCTCTTTGAGGCAAGAAGCTGGCATTAGGGAAAGCACTGGGGGCCCTGAAATCACGGCGGGGCGGGGGGGGCGGCGCCCACTAGACAGTGACATCTCACCATCCATCTGGGGTATGTGCTCACGGGGGCCACTGCGCAGGCCCCTCCCTTTGGTTGTTTTCTCTCTTCCTGCCTCTTTTTCTGTTTCCTTCTACCTCTGCCTTGGACTGTTCCTCCCTGTCTGGGTCTCTCTCCCTCTCTCTCCCGGGAGTACCTGTACATGCGCCCAAGTTGTAGGCAGGAGTACTCACTGTCCTCGGGTGTCACGCAGTGGGCCTCCCCCTCACCTCCCCATCCGGCCCAGGAGGGACCCTGGCCTGCACAGCGTCACCCGTGATGGGTCCGGGGCCCCCGCCTCACGCCTGGCCAGCCTAGAAAACATTCCTCCCGAAGTTCCTCTTCTGTCTGCCCGTCAAGTTAGCTGAAATGCAAATCCTATTCTCCTGGCCGGAAGCCCTGAGCTTCCACACTTCCCTCCGGCGACGCTGTGATGCCATCCCATTAGCTTCGCTGCCCAGGAAGCCGCCCGGGCACCGGGAAAATGAGCTGAGTGGACGCTTTGCCGCAAAACCTCCGGACAGCCCTCCCTTCCCTGGGCGCTTTACGGTGTGCAAAGCGCCCGACCATCCCATTCATCCCGCGTCTCATGCTCTCCCTGCCTTATCCCAGGAAGGCTAGGTTTGGCTGCGCCGGATCTGACGAGTGAGTGAGTGAAGCTCAGAGAGGGAAAGCGATCCACCCAGGGTAACGCAGCACAAGCGGGTCCAGGCCCACCCAACTCCAAGTCCAGATGTGTTCACATTCCATCACAGCCTCTCTCTCCCATTCACACCTTCATTCAGCCAACGTTCGGTGAGCACTTGCTGTCTGCCAGGCTCCCCTCGTGGTTCAGGAAATGAAGGCGTGTCTAAGACACGCCAGGTCCCTGCCCTCACGGAGCTGACATGCTTACGAAAGAAGATAGAAAAGAAGCACATACTTTGAGAATTCAGAGTTTAATAAATGCTTTGAAGGAAATGAGGGCATGAGAAAGTGGTAGGTAGTTTGGCCCAGGAGGATGGGGCTGGCCCTTCTGGGAAGGTGACAGGTAAGCTGAGACCTGGGCCGCAGGTCTGTTCTCAGACTCAGGGCAGGGAGGCCGGAAGTGCGCCAGGGGGAGCCGCTGTGGGGTCTTGAGAACATGGGGCGGGGGGGGGGGGGGGGGGGCGGGGGGCGCTGTCGGCCCTGCCTCTTTGGAAGCCCAGCCTGTGCCTGTCTTTTCCGGACCCCTGGCTCGGGGGCACTCACAGAGGGGCACAGATGCCAGTGGCCTGCAGGTGCCTCCCAGCCCACCCCTCTCCCGGGACAGGAGCCAAGATGGAGCCACACGCGGCCAGGTGGCAAGAGGACGAAGCTGGGGTGATGGTGCAGAGGAGCTTGGAGTCGGGTGCTGTCCCCGGGTCACTCTCTGGTCAGCGCTAAGAGCTCCCGCAGGGTTGGTGTCTGCGATTGCCTGAGTCTGAGCAAATCTCAGGGCACAGGGGGTGTTCACGGAGGACGGTGAGGAGGGGCCCCGGGAGCCCAGGCTGTGTCACGGCATCAATGCCAGGCCCTTATGTGGCTGCCTTGGCTCCTGTCGGCCCTGGCTGAGACCTTCTGCTCACCCCCTCCGCGCTCATCTCGGGTGGGCATAGGTGGGCCTGTCTCTCCTCTGAGGAAGGCCCGGGAACCAAGCTCCCAGCAGGGCTCCCTGGGGCGCAGGGCAGGGACCAGACCGCAAGGCCCTCAGACCTCAGACTGCCCGGGATCAAGGCTCAGCTGAGTTTGTGAGCTGCTAAGCAAGGGGCGGAGGCAAGTGAGGGGTCGCTCTACGCACACTCCGGGCACAGCCTACAGCTGGGGCTCCTCAGTCGGCCCTGCCTGCCCCAGCAAGACTTGGCGATGCAGCCAGAGATTCCTGGCCACAGGCTCAGCTGCCCTGCTCCTGACCCAGGGCTCCCGGGGGTGGGGTCACCTTCCCTAGGCCTGGCCCAGCAGTGGCCCTGTGGACCCCACCCTGCCCCCCAAGCTGACAGACACCTCCCCCAACCATACCGCCAGTTCCCTCCCTGGATAGCTGACTGTCTCCTAGGGCTCTCGGGAATATACCTTCCCCATCGGCCCACTCCTGGATCCCAGACTAGACCATCTCTCCCATCCCCATATACGGCATGGGCCTCTTCCCCCACCCAGCAGACCACTCAGACACCGTCACGGTAGGCCGGACAGTGTGGACTCCGGAGTTAGACCGCCTGCGTCCAAATCCTGCCTCTAACACTTACTGACAGTGCGACCCGGGCAATTCTGTTAAATGCTCCGTGCCTCAGTCTCCCCACCTGGTATAGGAAAGAGCCATGAGTTCATAGAACGGCGCCTACAGCAATGTCACTGCTCTACAAGTGTGGGGGCCCCCCTGATCGCTGACATGCCCCGCTCCCGCCTGACCCCAGGACTCCTGTTGCAGTGCTCCGCCTGCCAGGCCAGACGTCCTTGGATGCTGGCACATGCTGGGCAGAGTCTGAGTTCTTCTCATCCTGGGGACCATGCGATCCCACTCCTGCTAGTTCCCCCCACATTCCCCAGCCCCCCCTCCCCCAACCACTCTCAGCTTGTTCCACTCCCCTACCAGACCACGGGGCAGAGGGCCCTCTGTGTCCCAGGTCAATGTATAATACCTTTACTGATATATCTGCTTGGCCATGACTTGTCCCTGCAAAGGGGGTTCAGGAATGATGTGTGTGTCCTCAGGGAGAAGAATTTGGAGGGGAGCAAGTAACTGGGAAGTGTGGTGGCAATTTGAGAGATTATGTAGGCATGGGGCACCCCAGGCAGGCTTTGAGGAGGGAAGGAGGCCTTGTAGGGCGATGCTTGGGCTACATGGTGACTAATATGAAGCTATTGCCATGCGGTGCTTGACAGGTGCCTGAGGGAGGGATTCTACATGTACCGCCTCATTGATCCTGCTTGGGGACTTTACGAAGGAGAAACTATTACTCTCTCTCTCTAACAGATAAGGAAACGGAGGCTCAAAAAGATTCAGGATGTGTGCGGAGGGCCAACTGGGCTGGCTCCAGAGTGGGCACCCCTGAATATTTCTCTGCTGCCCCTGGAAGGGCCAGGTTCTCCAGATGAAGAATACCAGCCCTGCCTTCCCATGCAAGCCGAACCTCAGGAGAAGAGGTACGACTAAGCATGATGACAAGAAAAATGGGAATGTGGCTGGGGAGGAGGAGGGACTGAGAGCCATCAGTGACCCAGATGGTGATCCAGACCTTGCCTGCCTTGTCACTGGTTGACTCTTACGTGGTCTCCGCCCTCAAGGGTCTCAGAGCCCGCAGGCCCTGCCAGGACATGTAATGTCACATGAACGGCGTATGGTGTGGTTCTATCCAAAGACAGGAGGATGAGGAGGGCTGCCCCTCATTCCAGCTTGCTTCCCGGACTCCCAGCACACCTGCCGAGACACTACTCACCTTCAAGTTCCCAGTATTGGCCTGACAACTGCCAGTCCGCTCTGGACAGCCAGCGACGTCTATCAAGGCCAACCGGCTAGGGAGAGGGCACTGAGCTGGGCTCAGACACACCTGGGTCTGAATCTCAATTCTGCAACTTCCCAGCTGTGTGTCCGTGAACGAGTCACTTCACATCTCTAATCCCCCATTTCCTCACCTGGAGAGTGAAGATAATACCCAGTCACATCCACTCATACAACCACTATCCCTTGAGCACCTACTGTGTCCCAGATATTTTACTAAGTCTTGGGGACACAGAGGAGAGCAAGATAGAGTCACTGTCCTCATGGAGCTGACAGTCAAGCAGGGGAAACAGATAATCAAGATGTAATTTCAAGGAAGAAACAGAGTGAGGAGACAGAATGACTAGAGGAAGCTGCTTCAGATCAGGTCATCGGGGAAGGCCTGAGAAGAGGCTTCAAACGGCAACCTGAAAGATAAGGAGTTGGTCATGAAAAAGCCTGGGAACAGTCCCAAACAGATGGAACAGAGATTGCCGAGGCCTTTGGGTGGGGAGAAGTGGTCAGTGTGGCTGGAGCCTGTGAAGAGGTTTGGGGGGGGGGGGGACGTTCAGGGAGGTGGGGAAGGACCAGTTGGGGGAGGGGTTGGGGTTTTATTCAGAACACAACAGGAAGCCACTAGAAGCTTTGAAGCACGCAAGTGACACTTCCCCCACTTAGTCATATTATACACAAAAGCAGAGCACACAGGGCATGCTCGGTGAATGGTGGTTGCCGCGTATGTGGTCTCCACCCCAGTGGGTCTCAGAGCCCCCAGGCCTCGCCAGGCCTTGCAAATGTCATGTGGATAGCGTGTGGCTCGGCTTTCTGCAGAGGGGGAGCACAAGACGGCCACAGCCTCTCCTTCCAGGCCAGGTGTTCTCCGTGCTCTGCCCTCTGGCAGACTCTGCCAGCCGGCCACCTTCTCAGAGATAAATGGTGGGCAAACACAAACGCAACTCATTGTCCCAAAACAGCCATCAGGGAATTTCCAGCACCTGGGAAAAGCACACAGAAGATACCGTTTGTGAGAAGAGTTTTCCAAGCGCGGAGAATTTCCATCAAGGGGAAGCGTCCTCCAAGGGGCTCTTAGACTCCCCAGCCATCTGCAGCGACAGAGGCCGTCTGGAGGGAGGGGGCGACCGAGGGAAGACGGGAGCCTGGGAAGACAGCACAACCCTTTAATGTGGAACAGCCAGGAGAGGACAGCAGGCCAGGGCAGGGACCAGTGAAGTCAAAGGCATGGAGGACCCTCAGAGGAGGCCGGCAGGAAGGTCAGCTCTTGGGGAGGGAATTTAGCTGCCAAAGCTGATAGTGCAGCTTCCTTTTGACCCAGCAGTTTCACCACTGGGAATTTACCCTCAGACATACTTGCATCTGTGGACAAGGATATTCATTGCCGTAGAGGGTTAAAAAACACCCTGAACGTCCACCAGCCAGGGACTAAGTGACAGCAAGAGAAATCTCCATCTCCATCTCTGATCAGACCTCCTCCACCTCTCCCATTCTCTCCTCTCCAGCCACTCTGGCCTCCTTGTCTTCCCTTCAATGTGCCGGGCATGGTCCTACCTCAGGGCCTTTGCACTTGCAACCCCTCTACCTGAGCCATTCTTCCCTCAGATCCCCACTTCTGCGGTAGGCAGCTTCAAAGATGGCCTGGTATGATCTCTGCCTCGTTGCGGAACCATTATGGAATCCCCTCCCGCAGAGTACGGGCTGGGCTTGCTGACAGAATACAGACGTGATGGAATGTCGCTTCTGACGTTAGCTGCGAAAAAACACCATGGCTTCCACCTTGGGCTCTCTCTCCCTCTCTTCTTGGCACGTATTCTCTCTCTTTCTCTGTCTCGGATCAGTTGTGCCGGGGGAAGCAGGTGGCCCTGTTGCAAGCGGCCCTTGGGAGAGGCCCAAGCGGCCAGCCCGTGAAACAGAAGCTGCCACAACCATGAGTGTGGGCTTGTATGTGGGTGCCTCGGCCCCAAGCAAGCCCTGGGGTGACCACAGCCCCGGCCCCCCGCTGGACTGCGACCCATGAGAGACTTGGGGCCAGAGCTTCCAACGCATCTGTGCCTAGATCCCGGACCCCATAAAACGGCTGAGTTTGGGGGTGATTTGCTGCACAGCAAGAACGAATTCAATTTCCTCCTCAGATGTTTCTGCTCAGATGTCTCTTGGCCATAATGGCCTCCCCTAACCACACCCACCACACCCGACACGTCATTTGTATACTTACCCGTTATCTCTCCCTACCAGCCCAGCAGCTCCTTGGAGCAGAAACGGGGTCATTTTTTGAAAAATTTTTTTTATTAGTTTTCTTTATTTTTGAGAGGCAGAGAGAGCCAGAGCACGTGTGGGGGAGGGGCACACAGAGAGGGAGACACAGAATCGGAAGCGGGCTCCAGGCTCCGAGCTGTCGGCACAGAGCCCGATGTGGGCCCCGAACTCACGAACCGCGAGATCCTGACCTGAGCCGAAGTCGGACGCTCAACCGACCGAGCCGCCCAGGCGCCCCGAAACGGTGTCCATTTTGTTCACTGTTGTGTCTCTAATGCCCCGAACGGCACCTGGCACATAGAAGGTGCTAAGTAAAGACTAAGCTAATAATCCACAAGTGAAAAAGAAGTGGGTAGATTAAAATATGCTGACCCAAAATGACCCCCGAGAAATATTAAGTGGAAAAAGCAAGGCACAGAAAAGGATAGACAAGAAGCTGGTAGCCGCGGCTGAGGGTTTCACAAGGAGACATTACTTGACCCGGGGCTGGAGGGGAAGGCAGGAAAAAGGAGGAACAGGGTTTTAGCAGAATGAGCGGCCTGGGTCTCCTCTGGACCCCGTGAGGGTGCCAGCCCAGGGGCTCTTCTGAGGCGGCCCAGCCCGCTCCCACACACGGGGCTCTTGGCCACACACAGCGCCCGCCCAGCAACCTGCTGGGCCCTCCTGCTTCCTCCCGACCTCAATCCTGCTCCTACTCCAGGTCCACCGGGCACCTGACCTTTTATCTTCCTGCTCCTGGCCTGTACCTTGGCATATATTTTCCCGAACTGGATTCATCAAGATTCGTGGGGTGCCCGGGTGGCTCAGTCGGTCGAGTGCCCGACTCTTGGTTTTGGTTCAGGTCATGGTCCCAGGGTCACGGGATCGAGCCCCAAGTCAGGCTCCGCGCTGCACATGGAGCCTGCTTGGGATTCTCTCTCTCTCTCCTCTCTCTCTCAAAAAAAAATTAAAAAGAATCATCCACAGGCCCCTTTGGCTTGATATCTCCCTGGGAAGTGTCGCCTGCCCCAGCACCACCTGGGATCCAAGCCCTGGCTATTCCGTCTGCTTGACTGGGCTTCTCAGTCCCTGGGGGATTCAGAAACTGCCACAGGGTGGGGAGCGGAGGAGGTACAAGCGGCCTCACTGGATAAACATGAACCGCATGGCTTGGCTGCACCCCCCGCCCCCACCCACACCTGTGCCCTAGACACAGGCGGTAAATGTACTTTCGTAGACTCTCCCTCTATGTACCTCTCCAGTTCTGCCTCCCTGTGTCTCTATCCCTTTTCCCCTGTTTTTCTCTGTACGTCTCTCTGTCTTCGCCTCTGTCTCTGTCTCTGGTTGTCTATGTCTCCATCTATACTATGATTCTCTGTTTCTGGGTGTCTCATACTCATCCTTCCCTCTCTGTGTCTGGCCTGGTCTGTGCCCCACCCCCCGCCCCCCTTACGTGAACTATACGCATCCCCACTGTAATGCTAAATCGCAGCTGCCATGAAAATCCCCAAACTGCCATGATATTACCAGTTGTGTTACGGTCATCACCCCGAGAGCCAGCCACATACCAGGCACGATGCTAAGTGCTCGGCACGTGCTGACTGCTTAAAATCCTCACAAACCCCCCTACGGTAGGTGGGGCTCTCACCCTGTTTGGGGGAAGGGGTAGTTAAGGCTCAGGGAAAACAGAGGACTTGACCAAAGACACACAGCTGGTGGTGAGGCCAGAATCCGCACCCAGGCAACCTGCCCTTCATCCACACACATCGTGGCTCCTCACCTTCACCTCTCCATACCTGTGGTGGAGCACTTTTCAGGGAGTCTCCAGCCTCCACCCTAAGAATGAGCTCAGGCTGATACATGCAGCTTAGGTGCAGCCCCCCTCCATTCCCTATGGGTGGCCCACCCCGGCCCAGGGGCAAGGGGACAGCTGCTGATGTGAGGGGCAGGAAGGTTTTGCTGTCCCCCCTCCGCGCGCCCCTTCCACCCACAGGCACCCTCTTCGGTCACTGCGAGGCAGGTTCTGTCACACTCCTGTCATGAACGAGCATTGACGAAGGCCAGCTTTGTGCCAGCTACGGGAACGGCGAGACAGACCCGATCCTGTCTGAAAGCTCATGCTCCAGCAAGGAGAGTGCCTGGGACATCAGTGCCGTGAAGGGAGTCCCTGGGAATTGAGGGTGGGCCTGGCGCCTGCCCTGATCAGTCAGGCCCGGTGCAGACTAGTGAGCCCTGCCCCGATGAGTTGTCCCAGGAGTCCCTCGGAGCCTCCTCCCCTCCCGTTAATGGAGAACTCCGGTCCCTACACTCGACCTTCACCCGGCTGCTCCCCACCCTCCCCCCCACCGAGTGTAAGGGACTCCAGAGCACAGCCTTTTCTTCTACAACAGGGCTTTGGTCTCAGTTTCCCTGCTTAGTTCCCCGCCCAACCGACTTCCCTGGGTTTGCGCCCTATGCCTGTATAGTCCCCGGCCAGCTGAAGTCCTGACCACTGGGGAGAGGACAGACCAGGCTCCTCCTAAGGATCTCCAACTGCCCTGCCCACTTAGTGTCTACCTAAGGCGACACCCCCAGGCCCTGCCCCTTCCCGGCCACACCCCCAGGACACCTTCCTGGCCATGCCCCTCAGACTCCAGCCTTCCCTTGGGCCAGTGCCTGGGCCTCCTCATGTTTCCCCTGAGACCAGGCCCCTGAGCACCCAGCTTCCCTTGCTATACCCACTCCGCTAAGTCATTTAAAACCGCTAGAACTGAGCAGTTCCAGGACTGTGGGTTTTACTTCCAGTTTTTATTAAGCTTATTAAAATTCTCACCTCCTCCTATCCCCCAAAGCCCAATTTCTGCCTGGCCCTGTGCCTGGGGCCAGACTCATTTGTATGAGAGGCCCAGTGGCCTGCATATTCCCCCAACCCGTGCTTCCAAGAGTACGCAGAGGATGTGGCAGAATTTCAATCACCGTGACCAGCCTCGGCAAGGCCAAGGACACAGCCTGCCCCCTCAGCCCTACCTCCTGAAGACACGCTGGCTACTCCCAGCCAACGGATCCTGGGTCCCACCTAGAATCTTCAGACTGCTCTGCAGGCCCTGACTTGCTTCTAACATTCCAACTCATTCCTTCAACAGATATTTATTAAGCGTCCTCTATATGCAAAGCATTGGACCAGCCATTGAGAATACAGCTGTGGATAAGGCATGGCCATTCCCCCAAGGCTAATGAGGAGGACGACATAAATAGAGAAGTAAAATCAATTATTACAAATACTAAAATAGAAAGACAGAAGCTGTATCTAAAACTAGCAGCCCATGGGCTGAATCCAACCTGCAGATGTTGGCTAGAGCTGTAAAAAATGGATATATTTTTTTTTTTTTGCCAACATTTAAAAATCTGGAGGATTTCCATTAAAATCTGGGAGTTACGGCTTCTCTTGTAAAAGTAGGAAACTCTGGCGACCACGGGTCCACAGTGTCCCTCGGCGACCCTCAGCCGTCTGATCGGACCCGTGCCGTTTAGTTGGAGCCTGTGGCCACCAAGCCTCGCAGGCCCCACCGGGCCCATGTGTCCCTGTCCCCTGCCTGTGCCATTCCTGTCCCCTGTGCCATTCCTGCAGTATTCCTACTCTCTCACCCATCTTCCCTCCCAGGCCACTGAAGGCATTTACCTTTTCGACCCCCGAAAGGGACCTGAGGGAGAGAAAGGCCCGCTTTACCTGGGCGTGGGGGAAGGCCTGGAAAAGGAGGTGAGCTTCGAGCTGGGTCTGGCAAGGTCAGCATGTGTTCATCGACAAGGGGCAGCGGGAGGGAGGGAAGGAGGAGACAGGCAGCGGGAGAGGCCCAAGCAAAGTGGGAGGGGCAGAGCAGTGCATTCTGGGCTTCCCACGGCTGCTGAGTTTCACATCACCTGTTCTCCTGGGGCCCCGGACTCAGGACTGTTTCAGTTCTGCTTCTGATCTGCTGGGACCTGCCACAGACAGGTGAGAATAATGCTACAGGAGAGTGTGGGCCCAGGGGCTTAGGGGACACAGAAAGGATAGGTTTCCAGGGCGCTTGGATGGTTCAGTCGGTTAAGTGTCCTCCTCTTGATTTCGGCTCAGGTTGTTATCCCAAGGTTTGGGAGATCGAGCCCCGCATCGGGCTCCACACTGTAAGCATGGAGCCTGCTTGGGATTCTCTCTCCCTCTCTCTCTGTCCCTCTTCCACTTGTGTGGAACTCTCTCTCAAAATGCATAACTTCAAAAAAAGGACAGGTTTCCAACTGCATCGCCTCTAAGGCACGTTCTAACTCCAGTAACTGGAATTTTTTTTTAACGTTTATTTATTTTTGAGAGAGACAGACAGACGGCACGTGAGGAGGAGGAGCAGAGACAGAGAGGGAGACACAAAACCCAAGGCAGGCTCCAGGCTCTGAGCTGTCAGCACAGAGTCCAACACAGGGCTCGAACTCCTGAGCCGTGAGATCATGACCTGAGCCGAAGTTGGACCCTTCACCGACTGAGCCACCCAGGCACCCCTGGAATTTTCTTTTTTTAAGTTTCTTACTCTGAAATAATTATTGATTTGCAGGAGATTGCAAAGAACTGTGCAGGAATGTTTCACACACCCTTCCCCCACTATTAACACACAACTCATACGGTCCTAGGGTACAACAGCCAAGTCAAGGAGTTGCCCTTGACCCAATCCATGGAGTTGATTCAGGTTTCCCCAGTTATGCATGCACCTGTGAGTGTGTGTGCGTGTGTATAGCTCTGTGACAATTTTGTCACGTCCGTAGCCTTGCCTACTCACCACTGCAGTCAAGAGACTCGACTGAACCATCACAAGACCCCCTAATGTCACCCCTTTATAGCCCCACCCATCGTTCTGCCACTCCTACTCCCTGGCAACCCCTCGTCTGTTCTCTGTGTCTATAATTATGTTATCGCACAGATGTTACGTGAATGGAATCATGCAGTATGTATCCTCACAGATTGGCTCTTTCCCGCTCAACTTAATACCCTTTAGGTCCGTCCAAGTTGTTGTGTGTTATCAGTGACCAGTTCCCTGAAAAAGAATCTTATTGAAGTATAGTTGACATACAATGTTGTATTTGTTTCAGGTGGACCACGTAGTGATTCGACAACTCAATACATGACTCGTGCTCTCCATGCTGAGTGTCGTCGGCGTCTGTCACCGGAGAGTGTTACTGACTGCATTCCCTGTGCTGTGCTTTCCACCTCCCTGGCTTGTTTTGTCACTAGAAGCTTGTACCTCTTAATCCCTGTCACCTATTTCACCCCCCCCCGCCCAGCCACCTCCCCTCTGGCAACCGCCGGTGTGTGCTCTGTATTTAAGCATCTGTTTGTTTTTGTGCCCGTTCATTTGTTTTGTTTTTTAAAATCCTGCATGTCAGTGAACTCATACGGTATTTGACTTTCTGTGACTTATTCGCTTATTCCCTCTAGGTCCATCCACGTGACAAATGGCAAGATCTCATTCCTTTTTTATGGCCGAGTAATATTCCACATCTCTATCCACTCATCTATGGCTGGGCACTTGGGCTGCCTCCATTTCTTGGCTATCGTAAATAACACTGCTATGAGCATAGGGGTGCGTATATCTTTTCAAAGTAGTGGTTTTTCTTTGTGTGAATCCCAGTAGTGGAATTTCTGGGTTATAGGGTACTTCTATTTTTAATTTTTTGAGGAACCTCCCTGAGGTTTTCCAGAGGAGCTGCACCAGCCTGCATTCACGCCCACAGTGCATTCCCTTGTCTCCACATCCTCACCAACGCGTGTTATTTCTAGCAGTTGGTTGGTTCCTTTTTGTTGCTGAGTACTATTCCATGGTGTGGATATGCCACGGCTCATTTATTTACTCCTCCACTGACGGACATTTGGTTAGTTTCCAGCTTGGGTCTCTTACAAATGAAGCTGCTATGAACATTCATGTACAGTTTCCTGCGTGAAAAGAAGTCTTCCTTTTTCTGGGATCAATGCCCAAGAACGCAATTGCTGGGACCGTTTTTACTTCTGAGAAGGAAGTGCCGAAGTATTTTCCAGAGTGGCTGTAGCGTTTCACGTTCCTGCCAGCAACATACAGGCGATCGACTTTCCTGGTAACTGGAATTTTATTTAAAAACAAAACACTACAGTTCTCATGGGGGCTCAACTTTGCTGCAGTCTCCATCTCTCTGAGCAACCCCAGGACGAGGACCTCCCCCACCCCCCATCCTTGGCAGCCTGTCGGCTGGCCATCCACCTGGCGATAAGCCCGCAGAGAGCAGGGCCGGGCCCTGCTCAGATCTGCCCCCCGGATCTGGCACACGCATGGTGCCTAGCAGTTGCAATCACACACAACAACTAGTGAAGGCAGCAAAGACCCACAGCCAGCCAATCAGAGGAGGGCAGAGGCCAGCCCCGGGGTTCGCAGGGCATGGCTTAACTCCCTCTGCCAGAGGCAGCCTCACGGGAACATGCTCAACTCAGCAAGGCCCCCATCAGCAGTCAGGCTTGAACAACACGGGTTTGAACAGCACGGGTTCACTTACAACATGGATTTTTTTTCAATAAGTACAGTACTTTAGACGTATTTTCTCTTTGTTGTGATAGTCTCTTTTTTTTAATTTTAGAAAGAGAGAGAGAGAGAGAATGAGCAGGGGAGAGGGGCAGAGAGAGAGAGAGAGATCCAGAGAACCTTAACGTGGGGCTCAATCCCACAACCCCGGAATCATGACCCAAAGTCAAGAGTCAGATGATCAACCAACTGAGCCACCCAGGCGCCCCACTTAGGCTATTGTTAATTGTATTTTCTTTCCCTGGTTATTTTATTGGAAGAATTAAAAAAATTTTTTTAACATTTATTCATTTTTGAGAGACAGAGCACGAGCAGGGGAGGGGCAGAGAAAGGGAGACACAGAATCCAAAGCAGGCTCCAGGATCTGAGCTGTCAGCACAGAGCCTAACACGGGGCTTGAACTCACGAACCATGAGATCACGACCTGAGCCGAAGTCAGATGCTTGACTGACTGAGCCCCCCGGGCACCCCAAGAATACAGTATTAATACATATGCCAATATGTATTAATCGATTCTTCATGTTGTCAGTACGGCTTCCTGTCAACAGTAGGCTATTAGTAGTTAAGTTTTGCGAGGGTTAAAAGCTATACATGGATTTTTTTAATTTTTTTTTTTTCAACGTTTTTTATTTATTTTTGGGACAGAGAGAGACAGAGCATGAACGGGGGAGGGGCAGAGAGAGAGGGAGACACAGAATCGGAAACAGGCTCCAGACTCCGAGCCATCAGCCCAGAGCCTGACGCAGGGCTCGAACTCACGGACTGCGAGATCGTGACCTGGCTGAAGTCGGACGCTTAACCGACTGCGCCACCCAGGCGCCCCTATACATGGATTTTTGACCGCATGGGGAGTCAGTACTCCTAACCCCCATGTCGTTCAAGGGTCACCTGTACATGCAAAAAAAATCTAACTCTTCTTATAAAAAAAAAAGCACAGATGAACACAGAATACATACACAGACATGCGGCACACCCGTGGAGTTAAAATTTCACGGAGGAAGGGAGAATTAGGAAGAAGCACTTCTAACAAGGCTCCTAGGAGAGCAGTGATGAAAACAGGGTTGAGAAACACTGCCCTGGAAGCACATCCTCGCCCCTCCGCCTGTGGAGGAGGCCGCTCTGACTGGCCGAGGAGCAGAACAGGACCTTCCGAAAAGGCACTCCTGCCTCTCGCACTCCCCTGATCTAGCACCGCCACTGGCTCCCACTGCCTCCAGAGGGAGGTCTGAACCACCAAGCATGCCGTCTCTCCAGCAGCATCTCTCCCCGCACCCCCCATGCTCCGGCTCACGCCGAAGCCGCAGGTGAACTATGGATTCACCCTGTTGGGCCTCCTTGCCTTTGCACCTGCTGTTCCTTCTGCCTGAAATGCCTTTTCCTACCCTCTGCCAATCTCTGTTCCAGGAATGGCCCACTTGTCACCTCTGTGGGGGTCCCTTCACCTCTCCAAGTGCAGCAGATGACTGCGATGTTCTCCGTGCCTGTGTGGCAGCCTTTAACGCATCCGGTTGCCACAAAGCTGTGTCCTACATGTCCTAGATGGTTCCTCCAACTCGGCTCTGGGTTCCCTGGAGACAGAGGCTGCATCTCTCACCTGCAGCGTCTCACAGGCATCTCGAATTAGCCTCGAATCTGAGCTCCTGATTCCCGCCCCTATGCCCATCCCTCCTTCCTCCTCCCCAGCCTTCACCCCTCCCCCCCTTCATCTCCTTGCCCCTTCTCCGCCCCCACCCCCACCCCATCCCTCCGAAGTGCGACCCATCAGCACCTCCTGTTGGTTCCACCTTGCAAACATATCCAGTAGCCAACCACCTGTCACACCTCCACCATTGCCGCCCTGGTCTAAGCCACCCGCATCTCTCACCTGGACCATCCCAGTAGCCCTCTCACATCTTCCTTGCTTAAAACCCTCAGGGGCTCCCCACTACCCCACCCCCACCCCCACCAGCACAGTCCCCACCAGCCACTCCAGGTGGCACCTTCCCCGAACCTGCCCTGAAAACCCTTCCCTGGCTTCCTCCCTGATGCCCTGGGGAGAAGACGGAGGCCCTGCCCCCTCCACCTCTGATCTCACATCCGCCTGCCCTTGCTCTCCAGGCTCCTCCCACGGCCACCTCGTCATGGATTGTCCGTCCTGAGAACATGCCCCTGCCCGGGGCCCTCCTCCTTGCTGCCCTTCTCCCTGGAACACGCTCTCCAATCCCCTTTACCCCCTCCCCCCCCAACTCAGCCACCGACTAACCACCCCCATCCTTTACGCCTCAAGAAAGCGCACCCCCTTCTGGGCAAGGTCCCCTGTGACAGCCTTGGGGCTGCTTCTTCCTATCAGTGGCTCCACCACTGCTTAAATCACCGCCTCCCCCTCTAGACAAAAGCCCCCAGGACAGAGAGCCTGTGGGGTTCTCCCCGCACCTGGTCCCGGGGGAGATGCTCAAGGACTATCTGTGGAAGGAAGAAAGGGAGGGAGGGACGGACGGAAGGAGGGAGGCAAAATGAAGGAAGAATGTCTGTCTGCCTCTGTCACCCGTTACCTGACAGCGAGGGCTTTCCCACCTTTCCAACCAGCCTTTAAGGCTTAATTCGATGCGGAGCGTTTCTCCAACTTTCTGTCTGTCCCAGGGTGAAAGACCCACCTGCGCCCAGCGGAGAGGCTGGCGGTCAGGGCCCACCTCCCCCAGCTCCCAACTGACCAGCCCTGCCCTCTGCCCCCCAGCACCACCCGCCACCTGCAGTCACACGGAAAACGAAGCCCAGATGACCGGCAGCAACGCGGAGTCAAAACACATTTGAAACTGAAGTCCCGTGGCCCCAGGAAGCAGAGAGAAGCCAAGGGGAAAAGAAGGAGCCCGGAGGCAGGAGGAAAGAGCAAATCCGAGGGAGGGGCTGGCGCTGGGGCAGGTGGCTGGGTGGTTTCCGCCTCAGGAAACACGAGGGCAAGATATGCACTCTTTTAAGGAACTAGGGATGCAGACACGGAGTGATGTCCGTGCAAAGTGCCCCATAAACGGGGCAGGCAGATAGCTTATCGTCCGAACCAGAGCGGCCAGGAGGCATGGTCGCCGATCCTTGGTTCGGTTAGGCACGCACCAGTGCATCCGGGCCCCTGTTCTCACCCGAGAGCCCAACCCTGTTTAACAAGCAAGCACTGAGCACACTCCACGTGGCCACTCGCGCCACCGGCTCTTCCGTGGGTGGTTTCATCTCATTGCTCAGAATCATCCTGCCGCTGCTTTTTCACAGGCGACGCAGGGGCCCGGAGAATACAGGTAACTTGCCCCAGGCCGCGCGGCGTGATGCGGCTCCGCTGGGGTCGGATCCCGTCGGTCCGGTTCCAGGGTCCACGCTTGCTCTGTGAGCCCAAACTGCAAACCCAAAGGCTCAAGCACCAGCAGCCCCCCTGCGGGGACTCTAGTCGCCTCTGCGGCTCTCACGCGTTCACTGAGGATGAGCTGAGAGGGCCAGGCTTTCGGGTTGCAGCAGTGAAGCAGAGAGACAAGGCCCCCGCTCTCACAGAGCCCACCGTGTAGGGCATGGTCCTCAGCCAGGCAGGATTTCGCCTCCCAAGGAACATTCGGCATTGTCTGGAGACACCGTGGTTGTCGTGACTTGGGGACGGGGGTGCTACCGGGGCATCCGGCAGGCAGAGACCAAGGATGCTGCTGATCCCACCATGTCCAGGACAGCCCCTCTCGTCCCACAACAAAGAATGATCTGGCATGAAACGTTGGGCCAAGGTCGAGAAATCCTGGTCTGGGGAGAAGGGAGGGGTGCCATTAGTAACCAAAAGGGTATATAAGTTCTTGTATCATTCAACAGACATCCACTGAGTGCTGAGTGCGTGAGGCAAGCTGTGAACCATGAAGAAAAACAATACAGGAGGGAATAGATAGCAAGGGTTGGGGGAGAGGACCCCCTAAGGAGATGACCTTTGAGACAGGCCTGAAGGAGTGAGGGAGCTAGCCAGCAGCCCCGGGGTTGGGCTGGACAAGCTCAGAGTGCGAGGAACAGCCAGGAGGGACTGAAATGCAGGAGAGGAGTTAGTTCGAGAGGAAGGCAAAGGCCACGCTTTGTAGTCAGGGGAAGGTTCTGGATCTGATTCTACAAATGTAACCTTTGATAAATACCAACCAGAAATGGCAAAAACAGACTTCGTTTTTAAAAAAAAAAAAAATCCTGAAAGTGGTCAAATTAGGCTAAGTGAGAAAAGACTTCTATATATTTTTACATCTCTAGTGGGGCTGGAACTTGATCACACGGAGAGCTGTACATTTGATGAATATTAACCTCGGGCACACCGCGGTATGCCAACTGATCCTTAAGCAAATGGGTGTGGCTGGATAATATTTTAAGATGTTAATTTGTGTTTTTTCCCCTTGATTCCAATCCCCCTCCCCCCCCTCCCCGCCTTAGCTTTCCCATCATTCAGAGGCTCTGAACTTCCTTATCCCAGAGGTTTTGCAGGAAAGGGGCAGGAAAAACCCATCTGCAAATCCTTCCGTTCCTGGCTTTCATTTCCAGAAGCCTTAATTTACTGAGATTAGGTCAGGGGCCTCTGAGTGGGGAGGTGGGAGGAGAGAAAGAGGGAGCTGTCTTCGCTCTAGTCCTCAGGACGAAAACCAGTTGGTTTCTGTTTTTGGCTGGGGCCAGGTAGGGAGACGAGAGTCTGCAGTGAGGTTCTTTTGGCTGGCACATTTAAAACGTTTTGAGTTAAAAAGTTGAAGCTCAGGGTCACCACACAACCTGACCTTTCCTCCCCTAGGAAAGCACACGTCCTCACAAACTTTGGTACGTGGGGGGTCGTGGCCTCACAGCGGAATGCTCCCAGCTAGCCAAAAGGTGGAAACAACACACGGGGCCATCCACTCCTAAGTGGAGAGGCACGATGTGCTGTGTCTGTGCACCATGGAACGTTGTTCGGCGGCAAAAAGGAACAGAGTGCCCACACCCTGCTGCGACACGGACGAACCGTGAGGACCTCACGCCGAGTGAAAGAAGCCAGTCATGAGAGACCACGTGTCGTGTAATTTCACTGATCCAGAATGTCCGGGACAGGCAGAGCGATGGAGACAGAAAGTAGACTAGTGTTGCCCACGGCTGGGGGACTTGGAGGCAAGTAAGAAGGGTTTGTGGGTACAGGGGATTTTGGGGGGGGGTGATAAAAAGGTTTTAAGACTGGATTATGGCGATGGTTGTGGGAACCCGTTCAACTGCACTCTTCACATGGGTGTGCTTCATGATATACCAGTCGTGCCTCAATAAAGCTATTTTAGAAACAACGGAGTTAAAAATCTGATTTTCTCATAAAAAGCCAGATTTGGGCTTTCCCTGGAGGCCAGCCATATTTCTCCGTGGCAACCGTGGGCTGCTGACAGCGTGTGCCATCCCATTTGCCACGGTCCTCAGGGTCACTGCTGTAATGCTTCCAGCTGGCTTTACCCGTTGCTGTCCCCCACACTGTCCCTGTGGGACCTGGATTCGGGACCTCTGTTCCGGAGTGATAAGACCACAGGTACTGAAAGAAAGTGTCAGCCTCGTTCTCCCATCTCCCATCTGGCCCTGGCAACAAAGCACCCTGGGGACCAGAGGGGACGCTGTGCACAGGGCGGCAGCAGCAGCCTGCATGGACCCGTGCAGTAGTGAAGCGCCTGGAACTTCCCTTACCAGCCCTGTGCCTCAGTTGTCTCAACTGTAAAATGGGGCGTAGTAACAGCACCTATCATCACAGGGTTCCACAGAGGGAATGTGTTTAGAAGGTGCCTAGCCCACAGTAGACACTCAATAAACGGCAGCTACCGAGCCTACAATTTCCTGTCTACGACTTCAAATTCTCTGAAATTCTGAAATCCAAAAGCTTCTTTGTAACTCATCTGAGACACAGAAATCTGACTTGGCCTGAACTCATTTAGCAGGAAGGCCTGACCTGAATGGATGTGAAGCTACTACCTTTATTTATCCCCCTAGCATGAATATTCATGGGCTTTATGCAGAAATATGAACGTGTTTGCTTACAGGGTGCTGCCCAGCCCCCCCTGCAGTGTTAGGTAATAGATGGTCTAGGTATCACGTTACCTTCCCAGATCTGGAAAGTTCTGGATTCTGGGATACTTCTGGCTGGAAGGGTTTCAGACCAGTCACAGTGATCAACCACCTCGTGGACACAGGAGGGGTTGGGAACCGGTAGCTGGAGAGAGGCATCCCAGACCCTCCAGGACTCCCCACGGAAGCCCTCGGGCCAAGCAGGCCCAGCCCTCCTGCAAGTGCTTGAGGTACTTGTCCCCAAATAGGAGGAGACCGTCCAGGCCCCTCCCCGCCTCACATGTGATCGGTGCCGCCAGTCGGCCCAAACAAAACCCAGCTGCAGGCAGGCGACAACTCAGCCACGGGTCCGGCTTCCAGTTCGCCCACCCAGACCCCTGTTTAATAAAGAATGTGACTGGCCTTCTTCCTCCGTTCTGAGAGGGGAACTCTAAATCCTTGGGATTTCCTGAGTAATTGGAGGGTCTTTGTTATTCAGGAGTCATTGGATCACGCCTGAGGTTTTGCTAGTGAATGAGAGGACTGAAGATGGGGGCTGGGAGAGAGAGAGAGAGGGAGAGAGAGAGAGAGAGAGGTCTCCAACCTGTGATCAGAGCATAGGGCTTTCAGCTGGCTCAATACCAATCAATCAATCATGCCCGAGCAATGAGCCCCCAGTAAACACTCTGGCCCCCAGGCTCCAGTGAGCTTCCTGGTTCACGAACAACACTGCTGGGCCACGAGGACGGTGCACTGATTCCGCCGAATCAGGTGGGCATGGAGGGTCTGCATCTGAGGCCCTCCCAGACCCCACCCCGAGAGTCTCTTCCTTTGGCGGCCCCGACTGCATCCTTTACAACAATACTGTAATCCTAAATATAGCGCTGCCCTGAGTTCTGTGAGCAGGGCCGGTGGACTATCACGAGGGGGTTGTGGGAACCCCGAATTCGTCAGCTGGTCAGAAATGAGGCTGGCCTGCGGTAAGGCCGCCTCGGGAGTGACTCTTAACTAGTGACGGCCAGGAGCTAGCTGGCAAGTAAAAAACTAGCTTTCTCTCTCGTTGGGTGCACAGTTCCGAGGTACGTTCTGCACACTCAGAGGGGCCCAGCGGGACAGAACCCCAGGGGCCCACAGCAGCCGCCTGCTCATCAACTCTCCCTTTACTGGCTTTCCTCCCTTCCTGTCTTCTTCTCCACTCTCCCGCCGGACTTCCTGGGATCACCTTCCACATAAACCACCTGCACCCAAATCTCCATCTTAGGATCTGCTTTGAAGGAATCCAGATTAAGACCTCTGCCATTCCTGGGGCTGAGTCCTTTCGCCCCACCGCTGACCTCCTTGACGACCTCCCGGCTTGACAGGCCATTTGGATTGGCAGTCAACCTGTTCGTCTGGGCAACCACTTGTCCACCACTGCGTAATAATCCTGCTTGGTCCATGGCTAAGCCCATGCCATGGGTATGGCTAGGGACCCAGGCCTGGCTAATCGGAGTACTGCATTCTCTCGCATGGAGACTGGTTCAGGAATGAGTCTGTGAACCTGCGGTCCAGTCACGATCCTCCTTGAAGTTTTGTAGGAGCTATTGGAAAGGAGCTCTCTCTACCTCTGGAATCTTATGTGAGCCTGGAGCCTCTCGGGACCATTTTCTCTCCACGTGGACAAAGCCTAGCTGAGAACAAAGTCAGAAAAAAGCAGGGTTTGGAGATATAGATAGATACCTGATGACATGAACACCTGGATGCAGCCATGCCTGAAGCTCAGCCACCTTGTATTTTTCAATTACATGAATCAATAGGGTCCTATCATCACCCTCTTTTCTCTGGTAGCTAATACGATTGGGTTCTTGTCACTTGCGATCAAAAGAATCCTTAATAATATGGAAAAACTCTTTTCTCTGACTTCGACTCTCTGCATTTTTAGACGCAAAAATACACAAAAGTACTTGCTTCTAGGTTATGGACAAAAGACCCCGTCTGACCAGAGCAGGGAGACTGAACAGAGGGGGTTATTAATGTGGGATTCTTTTTTAGCCCAGACCCAAGAATTATCAAGAAACTCATCCTAAAATAATAAGTGATGGTTTATGGTAAGAAGTTACAAATCACCACACTAAGAGAAGCTCTAAGGTCCCTAAGCCTCTGTCTGTAATTTCCACCTTGCAGGCCGTGGAGCTGCTCCCTCTTCAATTCATACCTCGCTCTGAAAATGGCTCCTGAAACCCAATTCCAAACAGCAACCTCACCCTGGCCATTTGTTTGTTTTATTGCAAAATCTCCTTCCCTTCTTACTTAACAAAATGCTCCTTCTGGCTTCTGCACGAGGTCTGATCATTTCCCAGAATTGGTCACGTTTCTTTTTGTGCCACCGCAGTTTTTACTAAAAGCCCACAGTTAGCTCGACTGTGCAGGGACTCTCCAAATGACTTTGTGTTTTTCCCAAGTGGATCTGTCTCATTTTTCAGAGGGACTGGGCAAAAACGGACATCTTCCAGCCTGCTCGCACACCCCTTCGGGTATGTAAGACTCTGGTCACTGGGGAAAGAAACAGGGAGTTCTGTCTTTCCCAGCACCTCTTGGCTGAAGTCACAGGACTGGGCAAGGGGACACTGCTAGCTGGAGTCACCCCCCTGTGCTGGAATCGGTCTTGCTCAGTCCCGAGAGCCCGAGAAAAGCTGTGACCCACTGCAGGGTCACATCAAGAGGTGCAGGGGCCCCAAACACTTTTGTCTCCTCCATAAAGGAAATGGTAGGGGCACCTGCGTGGCTCAGTCGGTTGAGCACCCGGCTTCAGCTCAGGTCTGATCTCACGGTTCGCAGGTTCGAGGCCCACATTGGGCTCTGTGCTGACAGCTCGGAGCCCGGAGCCTGCTTTGGATTCTGTGTCTCCCTCTCTCCCTCTCCCTCCCCTGCTCACATTCTGTGTCTTTCTCTCTCAAGAATAAATAAACATTTAAAAAAAAAATTTTTTTTTTTAAAGAAATGGTAAAACTTGTATGTTATGACTGCAACAGTTAGAAGGACAATTATGATCCAGTCTGGATTCACTCTTACAATTTCATTATTATTACATTAATTTTTTTTTTCTCCCAATTTGAAAAGTAGTCAAAATTAAAACATTTTGTGGGGCCCTAAAAGTACTGTGAGCCCTAGGCCCTGGGCCAGTGGGCCAGCAACCACAGCCCCCACACCCAGGCCTCAGGGGCCGTCCCTGTCTATACAACCACCTTGTGCCAGGAACACAGCCCCGATGGCCGGAACCTGTCACCAGCTCCTCCCTTCGCTGAAGAGCATGAACCCCTGGGCCTCGCTGTGGCGGGGCTGGTCCCTGGGGCCATGATCTGCCCCTCAGCTTATTGGAAAACGGTGGGGGCTAGTCATAACGACAAGAGTCCCAGGTGCTAAGCCCTACTCAAAGCACTTTATAGGGCAGGCTCGGCTGGGGGTCCAACAGCCTAGCAGCTACGTGCCTGCAGGCAAGTCGGCATTCCCATCTGCGGAACACATGCAGGGTCAGACCCTCCCCTGCAAGGGCACCGTGAGGGGTAAAGATACTGGCACGTGTGGCAGGCTGAACCCCGTGCCAGTGCACGGTGGCACCTCGGCCAGCACTGGCTATTACTGTTAATCATAATCACTTGGTTCATTTTAATAACTGATCATAATAATTGGGTACAGTAGGGGCTGCCCCAATTCTGCTTTCCCGTCTACCATAGAAGGTGTTGACCTTGGGCTGAAGACCCCTCGGCATAAGCTGGGCTGGCAGCATCAGAGGACTTGGTCAGGGGGCTTGCGCACTCCTTTCCCTCCCATCAGAGCAAACCCGAGGGCCACCCCCCTCCTCCGGGCCCCTCCCCACCCCTTACCCTGTTCTCAGGGGGCTCCGGAAAGGCCAGGGGCTCCAGGGCCACGCAGCCCTCTCTTGGTGTCCTGTTGCCCCCGCCCCGCCCCAACTTATCTTCTCCCAGGCGTGAATACAAAATCCTTTCTCTCCACCACTTGCTACTTCTGTCTTATGACGTCAGCTGGCTCACACATGCTTCTTAGTTACTGTTTTCGGAAGACTTAAAAGTCTTCTCCCTCCAGCCCGGTCACCCCTGCAGCTCGGATCCTATGAAAAGAGCACGGGGCTTTGAAGCCAGCAGGAGCTGGGTTTAATCCTGGCTCCGTAACTGACCAGCTGTGTGACCCTGGGCAAGTCAATTAACCTCCCTGAGCCCTGTATTGTTTGTGTGTCTGGAATGACTGAAGACAAACTTATTTTCTTCAGCAGTGGGCCTCCGGGGGCAGGCTTTTTGAGGGGTGAAAGCTTTGATGAGCCCTTTGAGGCAGGGGGAGGAGCCCCCACCTCCTACCCCAAGAGAGGTCTGCTTGAAGACTTGGGGATGGTTGCCTTGGGCCGCCCACCAGCTTTTGTTCTGTGACTGGAATGAGCAGGTTGAGGGGGAGGGCTGGGTGCCCGGGATAAGGGGACTCTTCGATGCTTGCGGTGGGGAGAGGAAAGAAAAGGTGAAGCCGCTAACAAGAGAGAGGAGACCGGACACCCCACAGCACATCACACCCCACCTGCTCAGATCGGATCCATCACCCCCACTACCTGCTTTTTCCACCTTCCCCATCTTGGGGGTCCGGGCCCATCCCGTCCCTGCCCAGATGCCAGCCACGGGACCCAAGATCAGGGGCTCTGGCCATCTGGACCTATAGGTCCCTCCTGAGAATCGCGTCTCCGGATACACAAAATAAAATACGTGGGATTATAAAGCAGACCCCTTATATGGAAATCTAGTTAGCGAAACATTCAAACAAGCATGTGGCATGGGAATATATGTGCTTCTTCGTTAACGCGCGAGTTTGCCTCCACTCACATTTGAAGGACAGCCTAAGTGTCCGTTACGAGTTAGAGAATTACAGATGGAACTTCTTCCCCACCAGGCTCATGGAGCCCCCGAACTGTGTGGATTCCAAACTAGGAAGCTGACCTGGGTTCTCTGTCTTCCGGGCCCACCCGGCTCTCCTGACTTCGCCTCCTAGCTGGAGGGTGTGTGTGCCCGCGTCCCGCGTTCCCACTGCCCCCGCACCCGGGTGGGGCCTCATCTTTTCTCACCTCCGGGCCGGTCTCCTCACCTCCACCCTTGCTCTGCTCTGTCCACGCCGCAGCCCGAACCCTCACCCCCAAATGCAAACCTGACCGTTATCCCCCTCTGCTCTGGATTCTCAGCGCGGTCAGCTACATGGTAACATCTAAGGATCACTGCAAAGCACCAAGACCCTCACCCAGCTGTCCGACTTCATCTGTCAATTGTGCTCTCCCTACTCTGCCTTCCTGTCATTCTGAACTACTCAAGGTTTCCAGAATATGCCACCCTTGTCCATGCTGTTCCCTCTATCTGCACTGTCTTCCCCAAGATGTCCGTCAAGCAAACTCTTCGGTTTTTTTCCAAGTCTCATGCCCCACCCCGCCCATCCCCACTCCACCCCCAAACAGGACACACAGGACCAGAATCGTCCGCGGCGCAAGAGCTAGGAACCAAAACCGACCCTTGGCGATGACGATCACTCTATTTCTCTTTTCTTTCATTTGCTATGATGATCAGATTTCCACATCCTGAGAAGTCACGCGTGTTTTCATCTGCAGAGCGTGCTGTAATCTCTTGGATGCAACTCTCAATCTTTGAGGGACCCCTCTGTTGTACACACATACTTCAGTTAGGGGGAGATTATGTCCCTTACCAAAAGGCGCCTCGTTTCGGTTTCATTAAATAGAGGCTTCTTCCAACGCATGAAGAATAGGATTAGATTTATAGAAATTCAATTTACACTTGGCTTTTTAGGAACAGATGTCTTGCACAGCCAAGCCACCACTCTATCTGTCAGGCTGCCTGAAGTTATGGTTTGGAGGCTCCTTTTGCTCCTCTCTGGCACATTCCCTGCTTAACCCCTCGTGACCTGGATCTGCTGAAACAACTCTGGGCTTCTGGCCACCTGATCCAATGGCCTTTTCTTGGAGTCTTCTGTCTCCGGCTCCCTGAGTCATAATGTCCTGACCGTCCTGTTCCCCCTAAAGCCCCCAAAACCCCTGGCTCTGTGGCCTTTACGCACCGTCTCTGCCCACCCCGCACTGGTAGCTGAGCTTCTAGAAGTGTTTGCTCCCCTCCAGCTTCCACACGTTTGTCTCAAAGGCAAATAAGCCAAAGCAGATGAGTGATGTGCGGGCCACCCCAAACCGGCCCCCCCTTTTTGTCTCTATGGAAGACACCGTCATCCACTCATTCCAATACACCACCTCCCTGTGCCCTGTCCCACAAACACAGTCCGCCACTAGGGCGTGGGGTGGTCATCCCTTGAATACACGTCAGGCTAACCCACCTCTCTCTCCCACACCTGTTAAACTCCACGGGCTCTGGAACGATCCCTCCGTTAGGAAAGCCCCAGCCCTTATTGTTAGCACGGTACCTGGCACACGATATTCAACAACCACCGAATGAGTACGCGAGGGCGCAAATCCCATTTTAAAACCGTAACGCGGAGGCTCAGAGCAGCGGAGTGATGGGCTCAAGGTCACCCGGTGGGAACAGCCAGGACTCGGCCCCGGGGGCGGCTCCAGCACCCACGTTCCGCTCTGCCGGAGGTCCAGCGTTAGGCTCCACCGCCAGAGGCCCTCCGCCTTACCGGACAGCACCGTGAAGACAGCTGCGAAGGCGTTGAGCTTGAGCCCGTCGATGACATTGCTGGAGTGGAAGAGCTCGAGACACATGAGGCTGAAGCCGACCACCAGCAGGAGGATGTACAGCACCTCGGACACCACCGACAGCCACAGGACCCCTGCACGACAGAGGCAGAGCGGCCGTGAGATGAGGGACGCCGCAGGGTGACCCTGCCCCGTGTACCTTCCACACCACGCCCCGCGTCTGGGGTCCGAATTGTTGGAGCAAGGGCCGCAGTTCCAGGGTGGGTCCCCGTGACCCAGCTGATCACGGCGTCCCGTCCTCCGCGCCAGGCCTGGCGCAGGTGCCCAAACCTAAGTTGGTGGAGGCCAGCGCCCCCTCCCCCAGCCTGGTGACGCTCACCGGTGGGCAGTGGCGTGCGACCCCTCTGTGGGCCCGTTCTGACGGGAAGGAGGAACCTGCGTCCCGGTCACACTTTCTCTTCGCACCTGGTAGATGGCTGCGCCAGGGAGCCACCTGATGGCCAGGAGGGTACCCGCCTTAAGATGAAGCTGCCACTGTAGTTGCTGAGCAGTGGTGACACCACTGGGGCCAATCACCAGCCCCGAGGTCTTCCCCACCGTCGAAGCTTTCGGGGCCAAGTTCTCTGTCACCCGCAGCTAGGAGCGCACCCCTACATTTCTATCGGCCCTGTACCCTACTCCACTTTTTTTCTAGAAACTGCTACTCCCGTGGCCACAGCTTCAACCTCGCGACTCTCCCCGAGACCAGCGGTGTTCTAAAGCGGCCCTGTCTTCCTGGGCAGAGCCGATTGGTCGGGTTTGATCACGTGGCCTAGAATTGGCCAATCAAAGTCCTGCCCTGTAGCAATCCGCGCCCTCGGAAGCACCGAAGTATCTAGATAGAGGGGGTGGGGGGTGGGTGTTCAAATCGGGGTGTGAGCCTTTTTTTTTTTTAAGTTGATTTATTTAAGTAATCTTATTTATTTTTAATGTTTATTTACTTTTGAGAGCGAGACAAAGCCGAACAGGGCAGGGGCGGGGGGGGGGGGGGGGGGGGGGGGCGGGGAGACACAGAATGTGAAGCAGGCTCCAGGCTCTGAGCTGTCAGCACAGAGCCCTGCGTGGGGCTCAAACCCATGAACCATGAGATCCTGACCTGAGCCCAAATCGGTGGCTCAATTGACTGAGCCACCCAGATGCCCCAGTCATCTTACTTGTTTGAAAAAAAAAAAAAAGATCAAGGTGGGGCTTGAACTCACGGTGGGGGGTGGGGGTGGGGGGTGGGGTTCGCAAGTTCTTCCAATTGGGCCAGCCAGGCGTCCTGAGAACCTGAGCCTTATGACAGCGTGAGTGCCTGGTTCCAGCTCTTCCTGAAGGCCGGCTGCCCCTCTATCCTTTCAGTGGTTTGGCTGTTCAAACGTTTACGTTCCCTGAGCCGCCACAGCTCCCTCTCCCCGCCCCCCCCCCCCCCCCCCAGTTTTTTCCAAAATTCGGTTGCCATCATTTGCCCCCTAGTCTAGGGGGCATTTTCTGTTTTCCCCACTTTATCCCTCCCTTCTGACTACAATCCTTTCACTGGGGACTCCCTTTCTTCTCTCAGTCTGTGCAATTCAGATGCGGCTGGCTCCATGTTTGGGCACATGACTCCTGTGTAGCCAGTCAGAGCTTCATAGCCCCTATGACTCTAGTCATTGGTTCAGGAGGGAACCTCTCTATGCCTCAGTTTCTTTACCTGTACAACAAAGATAAAAATAACGCCGATTTCATATGCTGTCATGCTGTGAGGATGCATTTGCACAGCAATGAAAAGAGCTTGTGCTTAGCATCTAGTGAGGGCTCCATTTGTGCGATAGTATCATTGTTGTATGGGCGGAACATGTCCCCGCCATGATCCCCTGGAAATGGAGCCCGGGAGTGCTTGAGGGAGGTCGAGGCAGGAGACAGAGTCAAGAGGGACAAATACAAATGTGGGAGCAGGTATCATTTCTGAGGAAAAGGGTGGCCAGGGGAAAATGTAACACCTCACATGACTTACCCTCCAAACCACACTAATCAGTGAGCGAGGCCCCCGCTTTAGAGAAGGGACTATGGACAAAGCCTGGCCAGTCAGAGATGGACATATGACCCAAGTCAGTTCAACGAGAGTCAGCCGCTGGACTTTTGCCGGACCTATTGGTGGAGAAAATACCTTTCTACTGGGTTTGAGCCTGGGGGAGTGGAAGGATGAAACTGACTGAGTCACCAAGTGGCAAGGGCCTTCCTGAGAGCAGAGACAATGCCAAGGAAGGCAAAGCTGAGATAGAGGAAGATTGTGTCCTATGACGTTGTTTGAGCCCCTGGATCCAGCCGTGCCTGAAGCGTCCCATCATTTGTTCTTTCAATCACATGAACCAATGAATTCCTTGTCTTTGCCTAAACTAGTTTGAGGTGGAATTTCTATCACTTACAACAAAGAGTCCCGATCTTCACCTTTTCTGTTTTCCAAGCCTGTCAAACATGTCCTTCCTACATCTCAGCCTTTATAAGATTGTTCCTTCCACTGGGAATGTCCTAGGGACACCCAATATGTACTATTTAGTGAATGAAGCAAACAAACAGAAAATTCTCGGTCCTTATCTGCTCCCTGACAAAGAATCCAGATTCTGAAACACCCACTATCATTCCTAGCACAACGGGCTTTGAGAGCTGTGGAGAAATTCTTTTTTTCTCCCCCCCCCCTTTTTTTTCTTTGGCTACAAAAATATCACATCTCCTGGGCAATCCCTTGGATTTCTGTAAGAGAATAATGTGCTCTGGCAGTCTGGATGTTGTTAAAACACCCCCTGGCTTGGCACACGCATAGTCTCCGAGGCCCTTCTCTGGCCCGAGGCCCACCGAGGCAGCAGGGAGGAAGGCAGGAGATGTGGGGCGAGCTGAGCCTCGCCAGGAGGGCGGCAGCTCCCGCGGAGGCCTGGCCTCCCTCCCAGCAGCCTTCACCTCCAGCTGCTGTTGGCCTGGTGGCTTGAGGAGGCCGCCCCTCACCACCGTGCTGCTTACTGACTCAGTGCCTCTCCCGAAGCACCCCTACTCTCTCCGGGGGGGGTGGGGGGGGGGTGGGTTGCTCTCATCTTTGCCCTCGTGGGCCCCAGGCCAGGCTTCCACCCCACTCCACCCCCTACCCCCGCCTCCCTTCCCAACAGTATCCAGCTCTGTTCTGTCAGATAGGCTGAGAGGTAAGGTTGGTGTTAGGGGCTGAGATGCTTAGAAAATAAGTAAGTTTAACCATGGAGAACCAGGCACTAGCATCCCCAACACCTGGCTAGGGTTACTTAGGCTTCTTACTCTCTCCAGCTTTATTTCCCTGCCCTGCCTCCCCCAGTTTCCCTACCACTCTCCCCCGGGGCATTTCCTTTATAAACGCCTTGAACGTGAATCCTCACCTCGGTGTCTGCTTCTAGGAAATCCGATCTCAGACACTGGCATTCACGTGTGTTCTTTCCCCCATCCTCCTAAAACCTGACGAGGTAGTTTGAGCCTGATACTGTTTGAGCCCCTGGATCCAGCCGTGCCTAAAGCGTCCCATCATTTGTTGTTTCAATCACATGAACCAATGAATTCCTTGTCTTTGCCTAAGCTAGTTTGAGGTGGAATTTCTATCACTTACAACAAAGAGTCCTGATCTTCACCTTTTCTGTTCTCCAAACATGTCCTTCCCACATCTCTGCCTTTATAAGATTGTTCCTTCCACTGGGAATGTCCTAGGGACATCCAATACGTACTGTTTAGTGAATGAAGCAAACAAACAGAAAATTCTCGGAAAATTCTCATCTTTTACAGATGAGTAAACTTAGGTTCGGAGGGACTAAGCAACTAGTCTACGCAGCCAGATAGTGGTACAGTCTGGGTTCAAAGCCAGGCCTCTCTGACTCCAGGATTCATCGTGGCTGTAAGCTGGCAGGCTAGAGTGGCCACCTTGAAATCATATCATTCCCTGCTCTTGGGCTGGTCAGAGGGGCCCGTCTGGGTCTGAGGGCACAGGGTTCCCTGGCCGTGGCTCTTATCTACATGCTCTCCAGCATCCCAAACAATTCCTGAGCCAGAGTTCCTGCAAGGGGGTGGCCACTGAGTGGGATGGGGGAGAGAGTGGATTTCAGTCCCCAGCGATCCTGAGGCCAGCTGGCCACCAGATGTCGGGGGGGAAGGAGGTCCCAAGGAAGGGCAGACAGGTCTTGAGGATGCCAGAAGCCAGGCCGTGGAAGGTGGGCTTGGCCCATGCTGCTGAGGCAAGTGGGGACCTAAGGGTCTTAGCAAGGAAAGGACACCTGTCAGGAGGCCCTCTCTAGAAGGATGGGGACCACTCTGCTCCAGTGCCTGCCCACCCTCCAACCGTCACCCGCCTGCTGGACTAGGGGGTTGACATCCCCGTCCTGCCCCAGCTGCAACCCCCCAACGGATGCCTGATGTGAGCTGCTGAGTACCCCAAGTGAGTAACACTGGGGGGTGCCATCTACACGTCTGTGTTTCCCCCCAGGGGAGAGGTGGCGTCACACTAACCACAACACTGAATTGTCTGAGTCAAAAAGTGAAAAAGCTATTCACTTCTCTGTTATTTTTATAATTCTTATCACCTCGATCAAAAGAGCCTCCGTTTGGTGCTAATGTGTCCTTAACACCTTTCCACCACTTGTTAATTATTTAAAACTGTGAGAGGGCTCACAGAATCTCCAGCAGGTCCCAGGCAGACTCGAAGGACATTTTGACAATTTCCTTCAGCCCCGCTCCTCTCCCGCCCTCCCCCAGCCACTGCTCTCCGCCCTTCTCTGCCCGGCTCTGGGCCTCAGGGGCCTGACTCCTTAGAACTGCACCCCCAGACTCCCCAGCCCTCTGGCTGAGCAATGAGGAGCACCAGCTAGAAATCAGAGGGTGGGAGGAGGAAGGTCTGATTGTTTTCTCTCTGCCCTGCTCCCTGTCTGGAGCCCCTTCTCTGGCAGAGGCTCCATCCCAAGTTTGTGGGATCCAAGCATCTGCGGCTTTCACACTGTTCCCACCCTTTCTCCTCCCCCCGCCAAGGCTGGTGCTAACAGCTCCCCTCTGTTGCCAGCTTTTGGGGGCCTCAGATGCTCTTAGCCCTTCCCGTGCCTCTATGTGGACTTTTTCATTAAAGCGCCTTCATTTGAACCTTCTGGGGGATTCTGGTTCCTGCAGGGGCCCTCCCTTACACTTCGCGTTTTATGGCAAGGGGTCCAATTAGAGCAGCGATCTGAGCCAGCATTCTCCGTGTGGCCCCCAACCTGCAGCACACAGGAACACGGGATGCTAACCCTTGGGCCTCCAGACCCATGTATGTTGTAACGAGCTCTCTAGGTGATGCTGATGCACCCTCAAGCATAAGCACCACTGATCCAAAGTTCCCTTCCGAATGTTTGTACAAGAAAGTGAGTCGACTTCAGAAAAAGACGGAGCCAATGCCAGCCGGCAGATGTTGGCGTCTGGCACACAGAGATAGAGAGAAGGTAGAACTCGAATAACAAAACATTGGAACCGCCACACAGGGCCTGGCTGGCAGTCGGTGCTCGTCACGATTCGTGTTAGGGAGGCACACGCGTGTGACTAAAGGAAGTCAGAAAGGACAGTGGGCGGGCAGCCTCTGTGGCCGGGACGGTGGGGTCTTGCCTTGGTGACGCCCGGAAAGCCTCAGTAATCACACAGATGATTGTTTCGGGTCTCTGAAACTTGGCACGAAAGGCTCGATTTGCAGCTGAGAACCGGTGACCTCCCGGGGCAGAAGAAATGAAATGGCTTCTCATCAGGTACAGGGCCCGTGGGGTGACAGCTAATCCCGTTAGCTGCACTTTCTGCCTTTTTAAAAAACAGCTTCATAACATCAACCCTGACCCTCCATTGATGGAATTGATGGGTTTGCAAGAACAAATTCCCTTTTGCCCCAGTCCCTCCCTTTTGCCAAGATAGTTTCCAGGGCCCGTCTGGCTGAGTGGGAAATCACGGGTGGGAACCGTGTCTTGCATCTACGGCCTTGGCCAGAGGCCTCATCCGACTCTGTCCCTCGGTTTCCTCATTTGAGAAATGGGCATAACAGACTTGTCCTGAGCATGAAGTGAGACACTATCTATAAATCGCGCAAGCCTGACACTTGGGAAGTATTCAAAAGAGCTAAGTGTTACCATCGCTTCCTGCTAAGTATAATTATGGGCGATTAGAATAATTATAAGTGGGGGCGGGGCAACAAGTGTGATGATCACGGACCCGGGCTGGGCCACCTGGGTTGATCCCCGGCTCTGCCAGGCGCTGCCTGGGACGCTTGGGCAAGTGACGTGCTCCCACTGAACCGGTTTTCTCGTTGGAAAATCGGGGATAGATACAGCACCCAGTTTGCAGGCAAAGTGAGGACAAAGCGAGTAAATTGATGAGCAAAGTGCTTAGGGCAGTGCCTGGCGCACAGCAGGTGTTATATAAGCGTGAGCTGTTACTATTATTGTCATCGTCATTGTTAGTCCCGTAGGATGTGACCAAGGAGTAGGCAGCCTGGAACCGGCACATCTCAGTCACTGGACAAATAAAACCCTTCTGGGGAGCAGAGGGGAATTGTTGCAAAATCAGATGAAATCCCAAGGCACCACGGCATTTCAAGAGAAAACATTCCCCCCCACCCCCCAAATCCATCAGTCTAATATGTCAAATCAATAAGGTATGGCGCGGCGGCTGCTGGCTCTGGGCTCGGCGACACGCCCCCTGAGACCCAGCATGTGAAATCGTGTAAATGACGCAGGCCAGGACCTCTGAGGCTGCAAACGGCTTCGTGACAGCTGCTGTTTGCGAAATGTCAATACGCTCAGGCTCCGGGATGTTCAGGGGCTGGGAGGAGAAGGCCAGAGGCCTCGGGACAGACTCCAGGGGTCGCTGAGCCCTCCATCTGCAGATGAGAAGTTAGCCCAGTGAGGACTTAGGATGCCCATGTCACAAAGCAGGTTGAGGGCAGATTGGGGGCAGCGGTGGTGGTGGTGGCGGGGTGGGGGGTGGGGGCTTCCACCTGCCAGGCTGCTTGCTGTTGTGAGACTGGGAAGCAGGGTGACCCTCTGAGAGGTGCAGGGAATGAGGTTTGGGGGAGGGGCATGGAAAGGGGCTTCCCCGAAGAAGAGCGGCCGCAAAAGACCACAGGAAGGTGACTGCACCGCGTGTCAGCAGCCCTGAGTTCCTGCCGGCGCCGTGGGGCCTTCCGAAGGCGCCTCTGCGGGCCTCAGTTTCCCTCGCGGTAAAACAAGTGGATGCTCCAACAAGCTGCCAACAGGCCGAATCCAGCCCCCAAAAATGTCTTGTTTGGCCCACACAGTATTTTAAAAATATCTGAATTCATTATCAACATTTAAAAATAGGAGCCTTCACATAAAATTTCATCCAGGTTTCTGGATTCGGTTGCAAGACGGGTGGATACAGCCGTGCCGGACCCGCATCCTCGTACAAGGGCTGCGGGGCTGAGCTGGGGCTGCTCCCCCTCAAACAGGACACGTACTTCTGAGTCAGCACAGACCCTCCGCAGTGCCCATCACCCTTGGCTCCCATCTAGCTCTCTTGAGCCTTTGAGTTTACAGCCCCCTGTGCAACGATGTCTAAAGCCATTTCTGTCCCTGACGCTCTGCAGTGAAGCAACATTTTAAGACCCTGCATGGTCCTCGCTGATATATCTCCATGTAGGAGTGAACTATCCAGCAAAGCCTCAGCTGTCCCCTTGCTCAGGGACAGGGGAAGTTCCAGCAAATACCACGCCACCCCACGCACGAAGGTGCCAATTTTCAAAGAGTTAGATTAAAAGGAGAGACAATTCAGCTCTAAAAATATGCCCACATTGTTACAAGGGAGTCAAGAGCACAGATCTGAGAGCTGTTCCCGAGAGTCATCTTGTCCGCCCCAGCCCACATCCTTTCCACGAAGGCCTGAGAAGGCTAGAGCGATCCTTTTCTAAAGCTTCGCTAGCCCGCCAGCAGCAGCTGCAGCCCCTGGGAGCCTGTGATAAATGAGGATTCTCAGACCCCACCCAGACCTACTGACTCAAGGTGTGTGCATTTTCACCAGATCCGCAGCCGTCCAAGTGTGAGCCGTCCACTGCTCTAGAAGACGAAGTTCAAAAAAAAAAAAAAAAAAAAAAGTTGAAGTTCAAATGCGCCAACGCAGAATTCAGTGCCCTTGACTTGTGGGTCCTGATCAGCCCCTCCCACCTCTAACCCCTCAGCCCGGCTGCCTGCTGAACATTCCACGCCCTCCCGTGCCTCAGGCATGGGCCCGGCCCTCAAAGTGTTGTCCTCTCCTGGGGTCAGCTGAATAATGGCCTGCAAAGATACCCACATCCTAATTTCCCGAACCCGTGACTATGTTATCTTACACGGACAGAAGGGACTTCGCAGATGTGATTATGATCTTGAGATGGGGACATTATCCTGGATTGATTTTGGCCGCCCTAAGGTTCATTTGGAATTCTGACCTCCAGTCATTAGGTTTGTGCTAATTTGTCACACAACAGCAATGAGAAACTAATACACCTTCTTTCTTCGTATAAGGTCACCTCCTCCAAGAAGCCTTCCCTGACCACCCCAGCCTCTGCTGTGGCCCCCAGACAGACCTCTGCAAAGAAGGCAATCTCTCCACCCCTTCCAGGTAGATGCCTTGCTACGGGCGGAAAGAGCCTGGACTTGAGGGTCCAAAAAGCCTGGATTTGAGCTTGGGCATTTATCTAACCTCCCTGAGCTTCAGTCTCTTTGGCTAAAAAATGGAATCAATGCTACCACCAGTCGTAACACGTTTTCTGGACCAGTTAAATGAGACCATGGCTGCAAAGCCTCCTGGTCTGGTTTCTGGTACCCTGTAGGTCCTCAGTAAGTGTGGGTGTATCAGGCTGACAAGCTGGGCCCAGAGAAATGAGCCCTTCTCATTTGCTCACAAGTGGACAAATTATCACTGGAAGGGTTTCTGACAATGCCTTGTTGCCCCCAGAGTTCTGCAAGGCTCTAGTCCCCGTCAATTTAAAAATGACTCTGGCAGACATGCCCTTTAGAAACTGCTCTGTTGGAATCCAGGGATGGTCACTGAGCATTTGAGATGTGTCATGCTGACCTTGGCCTTCAGCATCAGACTGCAATGAGCTTTCTTTCTCTTTAGAGTCCAGGAGCCGGCCTTGAAAATAAGGTCTGACCCACATGGGCTGGGGCCTGGGGAGGAGGCTGGTAGGGGGAATGTCGTGGGTAAAGCTTGGAAGGCTGAGGTTGGGGTCTGGCCCCCAGCCCCACGCTGGCCCCCCGTTGTCTTGGGCAAATGCTCTCACCTCTCTGGGTCTCCCCTTCTCCCCAAATGAGGCTGCTGTGCAGGCAAAGGAAGTGGAACAGGTTAAGTCAGAAGTTGCAGACTGGCCTAAAAACAAGTTTCTGAGATTTTGTTGTTTTTTGCGGGGGGGGGGGGGGGTGTTGTTGTTTTCTCTCTCTCTGTCTGCCTCTGTGTGTCTCTTCCTCTCTTGGTATACGAGGTATTTTTTTAAATTTTGAATTAGATGCCACCATTTAAAACTGGGAACACCGGGGCGCCCGGGGTGGCTCAGTCGGTTAAGCGTCTGACTTCGGCTCAGGTCATGATCTCATGGCTCGCGAGTTCGAGCCCCGCATCGGGCTCTGTGGTGACAGCTCAGAGCCTGGAGCCTGCTTCGGATTCTGTGTCTTCCTCTCTCTCTGCCCCTCCCCTGCTCATGCTCTGTCTCTGTCTGTCTCAAAAATGAATAAGAACATAAAAAAAAAAAAAAAAAAGAACACCTCTGTGGACATAAAGTGGGGCTGGTCCCTGCAGAGGAGAGGAAAGAAGAGAAACACTTCTCTGCTGTGAGGTGGTGGTGTGCCCAGGGCTTAAGGCATGGCCTGGGAGCCAGACCACCTAGGCAAGCCCCAGCTGTGCTGCTGACTTGCTGTGTGACCTTGGGCAAGTTACTTCACCTCTCTGAGCCGCAGTCTCCCCAGTGGCCTCAGAGAGTGGTTGTGAGAATCAGACGGGGCATGGAAAGAGGCATAACCAAGGCTTAGCTCATGGCGGGCCCCAATGCACGCTAGCTGTCCCCATTCAACAGATGAGAACATTGAGGCTTGGAAAGCAGCGGAAAAAACTCATCTGGCTCAAGCCTGACAAAGCCAGGCTGAGCGGGTGGTGGGGCGATACTATCAACTGGATTATCTGGATTCATTATGTGCCCAGGTCCCCAAGGTGACGTGTGCTCTAGCCCTTTGTCCTTGCCTCCCTGTGGCCCCCTTGCTGAATCCGGGGTCCACTATGGCCGCGGGGGCGTCCGACTTGCCCTCCATGATCCTGACCTCTAGAATAAGTGTCCCTTCTCCCTTAACTCACGTGAAAAGTAGCACTCACTGCAGCAGACACATTTCCTAAACCCAGACTCTGTGTCAGGTACTATGGGGGATGCAGAGGAGAGCAGGACTCGGATCCGGCCCTCCGGGAACCCCAAATGTAACCTGAGGGGTGAGACGCAGCCAATAATGACCACCTTATACATCCCCCAATGCCGAGCGCCGTGCTGGGCCCTTGGCACATAGAAACTCATTTCATCCCCGCGACACCTTATGACCTAGGTGCCATTATTACCTCCAAGTTATGGAGGGGAAACTGAGGCACACAGAGGTTAATTGCCCAGCCCAGGTGATGGAGCTGGGAGTCAGAGCTCAGCCAGCCTGGCTTCCCACTCCCTGCTCAACAAGCCCAGCTGGCCTCAAAGTCCTACGCGCCAGTGGAAGAAAGGGCACGGGCTGGTGCCCCTGGGTGGCCTGGCTGGTTCCTTCCAACAAGCATTCGAGATAGGTGCTATCTTCCAGGTAAGGACACGGAGGCACAGAGGAGGAAAGCAATTTGCCCAAGGTCCCTCGGCATTGGCAAAGGGAGTCAGGAGAGGCATCCAGCTCTGCCTGGGCCCCCACCCCCACCCCCACCCCCCCCAGCTCTCTGCAGGCGTTCTGTACCTTTTCTGGGCCGCGGACCCCTATGGCATCTGACAAAACCTAAGGACTCTTTCTCTGAATAACATTTTTAAATGCATAAAACAAACACACACAGAATCGCAAAGCAAGCTAATTGTTTTGAGACGGAGTTATCAGGACAAGTTTTTAAAAAGTCAGGTGTATGATATTAACCTACACGCCTCTTTATTAATGCATGAAATAACAAGATCTAATAACTCCCACGACTTCGAAGCAGCGAGGAGAAAGTGGTCTTTTCAAGATCTGTACACGCCCTGCAATGTGTTGTGAAAATTCTGTGACTCCAACTGGCGACAAAGTCCCAGGTGTGGCTAGGAGGGAAACGCAGACTGCCAGTTAGAGGCTGGGAGAGAAGAGACGTAGTATTTTGCTACCCAAACTCTTGCGGCCCCTTGAGTTCTGTCTGCTGACCCCTTGGTAATTTCCACGTGAAGACCCTGAACCTGAAGCAGTGGTGCTCAAATCTGTTACGTGCTGGTTAAAATGCACATTCCCAGGCTGCCCCCCCCCGCCCCCCCCTCCCCCAGTAGCTGATGCCGCAGATGAGGGCAGAGGCTGGGATCCACCCGTTGAACAAGGGGCTCCCGGTCGCTCTGCTGCCTGAGCCATATTCGGAGAAAAAGGGATCTTTCAAAAATGTAAACACCATTAACATATCTTGAAATCTGGGAGTGTGATACCTCCAGCTTTGTTCCTCTTCCTCAAGGGTGCTTTGGCCACTCGGGGTCTTTTGTGGTTCCATCCAAATTTGGGGATTCTTTGTTCTAGTGCTGTGAAAAATGCTGTTGGTATTTTGATAGGGATTGCGTGAAATCTGTAGATTGCTCTGGGCAGTATGGACATTTTAACAGTATTGGTTCTTCCAGTCATGATCATCGAATATCTTCGCGTTCGTTTGGGCCATCTCCAATTTCTTTCATCTTATTGTTTTCAGAGTACAGCTCTTTCACCTCCTTGGTTAAGTTTATTCCTAGGTATTTTATTCTTTTCGGGGCAATTATAAATGGGATTGTTTCCTTAAGGTCTCTTTCTGCTACTTTATTATTAATGTATAGAAATGCAACAGATTCCTGTATGCTGATTTTCTGTTCTGCAACTGTACTGAATTTATTTATCAGTTCTAGTAGTCTCTTGGTGGAGTCTTCAGGGTTTTCTATATAGAGTATCACGCCGTCCGCAGATGGTGAAAGTTTTACTTCTTCCTTACCAATTCGGACGCCTTTTATTTTGTTTCTTTTTCTTGTCTGATTGCTGTGGCTAGGACTTCAGTACTGTGCAGAATAAGTCTCTCCCTTGTTGTAATCTTCTGGAGATTCCCCACTGCACTTTAAATAAATGCCAACTTCCTGCCTGGCTTTCAAGGCCCTACCAGGTTATCAAGCCACTGCACACCCTTTGAGGTCTCCTTACCCACCAGACTCCAGCCACCTCAGGGCCTTTGCACTTGCTGTGCCCTCTGTCCAGAATGCTCATTCCCCAGCATTGCTTGGTTGACTGCTTCCCAGCTCAGATGTCACTGACCGCTCCATCTAAAGTAGCCACCACCAACATACACACCACTTTCTACCCTTTCCCGTTTTACTTTTCATTATTTGAAATGGTGTTATCTGTCAGTTTACTTATGTGTGGTCTGCTCCCCCCTCCGTAATGAGAGCCCACTGCGGGCAGAGATTTTGTCTGGCACGTTCAGTGCTGTCTCTGAGAGCAGGAGGCACTCAGTAAGTATTTGTTAAGCCAATGAATAAAGAAATGACAAGTGGTGCCCGGGTGGCTCAGCTGGTTAAGCGTCCGACTTCGGCTCAGGTCATGATCTCGCAGTTCCTGAGTTCAAGCCCCGAGTGGGGCTCCGTGCGGACAGCGTGGAGCCCGGAGCCCGCTTCGGACTCTGTGTCTCCCTCTCTCTCTGCCCCTCCTCTGCGTGTGCTCTGTCTCTGTTTCAAAAATAAAGAAACATTCAAAAAGAGAAGAAGAAGAGAAGAAATGACACAAGCAAAGAGGAAGAAGAAGTGGCCAGACTACTTCAGCAGCAAAGTTAAGGGGGGAAAGTAATCCCAAAAGGAGGAGTCGCTGTTGTGAATACCACCCAAAGGTCAAGGGGAATGAGGAGGGGGAGGAGAAAAGTCCGCAGGCTTTGGAGATTCGGGCCCTTCTTATGACATGTGTGGAGAGGGAGACAGATTCTTCAGAGGCCGATGCCAAGGGGAATCTGACTTCAGTGGCTGGCTGGGGGCTTCAGCTGCCGAGACTCCCTCCCGGGGACTGTGGAGGGACAGTGGCCTCAAAGCTGGAATTGGCCAGGGGATCAATTCTTGCAGAGCAAGCCAGGGATCTGGGGCTCAGCACACAGAACGCAGCACCCACCCTCCTCCCCACACTCCCATGTTTGGACTTCCTGACCTCAGGAGGGCCCCAGCCAAGACCCTCTGGGGCCTCCATGAAACCATTCTGAGTAGGCGTGCCAGCTGGCTCAGCCTTCACCCACCTGTTGGGGTCAGCAGCCACCCGTGCAATGCCTTTAAGTCCCCCACACCTCCCGGCCTCATCGCCTACCCTCCTGCCCCTTGCTCACTTCCTTCTAGTCATATTGGCCTCCTTGGTGTTTTTAAATGCTCCAGGCACACTCTTGCCTCAGGACCTTTGCAGTAGCCATTCCCCCTGCCTAAAACGCTCTTCCCCTAGATCTCCCTCCCCTTCTCTAAGTTTTGCTCAAATGTTGTTTCTTTTTTTTTAATTTTTTTTTTTACATTTATTCATTTTTGAGAGACAGAGAGAGGGAGACACAGAATCCAAAACGGGCTCCAGGCTCTGAGCTGTTAGCACAGAGCCCGATGAAGGGCTTGAACTCACGAACCATGAGATCATGACCTGAACTGAAGTCGGACGCTTAACTGACTGAGCCACCCAGGCGCCCCTCAAATGTTGTTTCTTAATGATGTCCCCCTTGACCTCCCTATGTCAAATTGCCAACACCTCTCCCCCGTACTCCCGAGTTCCCTTCCCTTTTAATTTTTTCCCTGGCATTTATCATCATTCGGCAGCCAAAATGATCTTTCTAGAATGTAAATCAAATCTCCTTCCTTTAAGCCCTTCAGTGCTCCAGTGGTTTCCCATCACACTCAAGTTCCCACCCCCCTGTCCAGCCTTTTCCCTCCACAAACATACAAAACTCATTCCTACCTCAGGGCCTTTGCACATGCTTTTTCCACCTTTGCGAGAAACATGGGAATGAGAAATCTCTTACTTTTCCTCCCCTAAGTAAAGGCACAGTCCCAATAATAAATGGGAACTGACACTCTGCTTCCATGTCAGGAAGACGACCAGACCTGATGGCAAGTGCAGCGACCTGGACCAACCCCTTTATCCCCAGGATAAAGGAAGAGGCTGGAGCCAAATGGCAGCTCCCAACCGGTGGGAGCATGTGCCCAGGGTTGCTAGATCTTGCAACTTTTCAAGAGAGGCCAGAAATCCTGATTTTTGTGTGAAATCTCCACATTTTGAAACATCAGTGATGCATTCTGACATTTTCAAACATCAGGGGCGCCTGGGTGGCTTAGTCAGTTGAGCATCCGACTCTCGATCATGACTCTCAGGTCATGATCCCGGGGTCATGGGATCGAGCCCCGCATTGGGCTCCACACTGAGCATGGAGCCTGCTTAGGATTCTCTCTCTCTCTCTCTCTCTCTCTCTCTCTCTCTCTCCCTCTCCTTCTCTCCCCCTCTCTCTCTCTCTAAAATAAACTTAAAAAATATATTTTTTTAATTTAGAAAAAGCATCATGTGAGTCAACTAAACACAGCTGAGCAATGCCAGGGCCCTAGGACACCTGTGCCCAGCCCTTCACAGAACTCAGACACCCCATCATAATTGAGTTCACCCCACTTCGTTTTCCAGATGGTAAAAATTCATCCCAGGGAGGACGCCAGAACTGAAAGAGGTCACCCAGCTTCTGCAACACGGGGTGGGCTCCCACCCAGGACTTCTTAGCAACAGACATGTAACTCCCACTGTGAACCAGGCTGGACCCACAAATTGGAAAATGCTGTACAAGTTCATGTCAGCATCTACAAGGCATGGACAGAATAAGGGGGAAAAAAACGTTTGTGGGCAGCAACCTTTTAGGGCTTAACCCCGAGGTTAAGCACACAGGGCTATTGTAGCACAAAGACTGGACTTTTTTCTGAGCAGGATATTCATCTTGCTGGGGGGAGGGGGGGAACTAATGCATGATTTTTGCCTGAGTCTCCCTTGCACTCAGAATCCCTATTTTATTACGCGGGAGCCAGACAACATCTTTTCTCTTGCCACTCCCCTCCCCCCACCACCTTGGCCAAAGAGGATCTTTGTTTTATCACGCCAGCAGAAGAGTCTAAAAATATCTAGACTCACCAACTTCAGGGGTTTATTCTCTCATCCGGGAGGCACCCACAAAGCTTTTGCCAATATAAATGGCATTTCCTTTGATATTTTTAAAGATCAGAGAATCCAGGAGAATATGCAAGCTGGATGGGCCTTTGAGATCAGAGCTCCCAAATACCTTCTGTCTCAGGTTCAGGAGGAAAAAAAAAAAAAAAACTTTCCTAAGGAGGCCCAAGAGGTTAGGTTTCCAGATAATTCACAAAAGAAGAAATAGACCCAGTCAAAATCATATGGAGGCATGGATTCAGCCTCATTAGCAATAATTTTGAGATTGAAACATCCTTGAGAGGGCGCGTCAAACTGGGATATTGAGCAAAGATTTTTCAAACGGTAGAAGGTGGTGAAGGGTGGTGGGTTTGCCCTGCAGGAACATTTACCTCTCACTCAATAGCCATGCCATTCCCCCTGTTTCCAGGGCCCCCCCTCCGTGCAGATGGGAAGGACGGGGTGACTGGTCACCCGGCTCTGGGCGGAAATACGCATCACTTTCGAGAAAACGCATAGAAACACCTGGCAGGGGAGCTCTCCAGCTCTCACCCCTCGCCTATGTTGAGATGTCCGTGTGTCCTTCAGCCTGGGTCCCCGAGAGACCAAGTGTCCTTCAGCGTCAGGCCCTCTGCACTCAGTTGCTCCCTCTGGAAGTTTCTTTCTTCTTGCCTTCACATGACTGCCGCTCTTTTTCCATTCAGGTCTCAAATGTCAACTCCAGACGGGATCCAGAAAGGCCCCAATCTATCCACCGATCCAACCCGCTTCTCCCCAGACCCTCCCCATTCTGCCATCTTGTTTCTCTTCCCAGCGGCTTCCCCACTTTGAAATGACCATATCCTTGGCTCAGTCTCCTTGTCTGTGAAATGGGCAGTCGGACAACAGTTCCTAAGGGCCCTTCCCTCCTCGACGTGACCCCTGGGACCGTGGTAGGTACAGACACCCGGCCACCACCCCTCCTTCTCCTGTGCCCTGAGCCGGCCCAGCGTCCTTTCTGGGAATAGAACCTGCCTTTCCTTCCAGGGACCACTGCGTCCCTTTCTCAGCCCTTGCTAGTGGGGCAGGGCAGACCCTCTCTTCCCTGTTCCAGCTGGGCTGTGACCCAGGCCACAGTGATTGGTTCAGGGGTGGGCGTGGGACTCGAGCGGGGCCAATCGGAGCCAGTCCCGGGGCTTTGCCTAAACACCTGGGAATGAGGTGACCCCTTGCCAGTGGTGGTTGCTAAACAGGGGAGGATGGACCCAGGAGCTGTCGGGGGCATCTCGTGGCAATTCCACAGGGCACCTGAGAACGAGGCCGACGCCGGAAGGCCCCGCTGAGAGTCAGAAGCTGCACGCTGAGAGCACTGGCTCCAGCCGTGGATGACGGAATCCACCCCTGACCGCTGAGTTACCAGAGCCAGCAAATTCCTCCTCGGGCTCAGGCCCGTTGGAATGAGTTTTCTGTTTCTGCAGCCAAAACAGCCTTTAGCCTCCACCGTCCGCGTAAGGCTGTCTGTCACAGCTCCCCTGGAATGTTTGCTGATAGTTAGTGTCTCTCCGGGGCTCTGAGCTCCCTGGGCAGGGCCTCGGGCCTCTCTGCCCCGTCACTGCCGCCCACAGCCTGCTCAAGTGACCAGAGGGGACAGAAGCTCGCTGCTCCGGGTCCTTAATTGGGGAGGTTTTCTGTCAGTCCTGGGAGCCTCAGACTCTGTGATCCAGGCAATTAACCTTTCTGCAGAGGCCAAGGCCAATTATATCCCGGGGGCCATCTGCAACATCTGTGTAACAGACCAAGGGCCTCGGCCTGCCTCCTGGGTTTTTATGGGACAAATGTGGCATAATCAATCTCTCCTGTCCCCACCCCTGTTGCCTTGGTCCAGGCCTGTGTCCTTGTTTGTGCTCGGAACGGCTTCCTTCCTCCTCCCTTCTTCCCGATGGCCTCTGTGTCCTCCCCAGATCATCCCCCATGACCTCATCTGCAGCACGGCCACGCTGCAGCCCTTCAGCACCCGCCCCCTAAACTCCCTGGGTGCCAGACTGCAGACGGGGACCCGATGCCTCACCCCTCCTTGCGTCCGTGCCCTCTGCATGCACTTTGGGCTCAGCCGTGTGACCTGCTGCGGCCGGCAGAGTGTTAGCACAGCACATCGCACAGCTGGGGGTTCCCCCCCGGCTTGTGGTTCTTTCGCCACCACGAGGTCATGCCCGGGTTAGCCTGCTGGCGGATGAAGGACCCACAGAGCAGGGCCGAGCCCTAATCATCCCAGCAGAGGCCAGCCTAGGTTAGCAACTCTCAGCCTGTGCCTAGACACCTGAGCCACCCAGCTGGATCAGCAGGACACGTAGCCACCCTCCCCAGGAGCTTGGCTTCTCCGTGCTCATTCTCAGACGCATACTGTATGGGCACACACACCCTGTCGACCTGCTTTACACAGCGGAAGCCTGCCTCTGTCTCCCCAAATACTCCGGTTCTCTGCCTGGAGCCCCAGGCAAGTGCTGGGGCCCTGACGCTCTCTTTACATACAACTGCCAGACCCTGCCACCCCCATCATCTCTGAGTTTCCTGGCAGCCCGAATCAAGAATCAAGGGTGCCGTTTGCGTGGCAGGCACAGTGTGGCCCCCTTCCTGTCTAGCCCCGTCTCCTCTTACTCCCTCCCCCATTCTCTTTGCTCCAGGCACACTGGTCTCTTTGCTGCTTGGCTGTTCTTTGAACATCCTGCCTCAGAGCCTTTGCACCTGCTGGTCCTGCTGCTTAGAACATTCTTCCCCCAGACGCCCTCACGGCTTGTTCCTACCACCTTCAGATCTTTGATCAAATGTCACCTTCCCAGTGAGGCCTGTTCTGGCCACTCCATCTGACGTGCAAACGCCTGCCTACACCCCCGTCCCCCTCTACTTTTCTCCACACTTCCCACCGCCTAATAACGCTTTATCATTTTGGTTTTTTGGATGTTTGTTTCGCTTGGCAGGAGTGTAAGCTCCATGAAGACAGTGATTTCTGTTCCTTTTATGTACCACTGTCCCTTAGCATCTTGACCCCTGCCTAGAACACGGGAGACATTCAATATTTATCAAAGAAACAAATGATTACCTTGTCAGCTTTGAATTCAAGCTATAAGACCACCGACCACCTGCTGTGGGGGGGTCAGGCTGAGCCTTGGCCAGGTCCCACGACTCCTACAAGGGTCTGACTGCCACCATCCCCGCTCCCAAGCTCCCAGCTTGCCCGTGGCCCAGGCCCACTCAGGGTAAGACAGCTGCCATTAAGCCTAAAGGTCTGGTTGTCATATCTTCTGACTTCCCAAAGCTTTGGGGTGTAAGGTAATACACTCAATAACAATATTAAGATGAAAAATTATTAGGGTACGAAGGTAGCAAGTGTTGGTGACAATATGGAATGACTCTCATCCCGTGGTGGAGGGAGTACGGGTCAATCCAACCACCTTAGAGAACAACTAGCTTTACCTAGTGTAGTTGAAGCTGTTCAGATCCTATGACCCAACAATCCCAATGTTATTTGAGCACATTAAAGACACTCTCGCACCATAATACAGGCTCAAGAATGTTCTGAACAGAGTCTGAAACGGAAAAAAAAACAAACAAACAACAACCTGGAAACAACCAAAGGACTATCCACAGGACAACGGATAAATAAATTATGGTAGATTCACACCACAGAATATTATGCAGAAGGGCAGAGAAATGGATCAGATATTGGAATGCACCTATTGTCATATTTAATAAAGTCATTTTTAAAAAGGAAAACGATAATAAAGGTCGGGTAGAGCAGAGATTGGCAAACTATGGCCCATAGGCCAAAGCCGGCCCACTGCTTATTTTTGTAAATAAAGTTTTATTGAAACACAGCCACATGCTTTCATGCTACAGGGGCAGAGTTGAGTAATTGCACCGAGACCATATGGCCTGCAAAGTCGATATACACTATCAGACACTGGCTGTCTGGCCCTCTTTTTTAAAAATTTGCCACACCTTAGGTTAGAGCAAGGAGCCATTTGGCTCAGACCGAGCTTAGTTATTTAAAACAAACTTTTAAACTGATTTTTAAAAATTTAAAGTAAACGTGCTTATTGTGAAGAATTTAAAAAAATACAGAGGCGCCTGGGTGGTTCAGCGGGTTAAGCGTCTTGATTTAGGCTCAGATCATGATCTTGTGGTTCATGAAATTGAGCCCCACATCTCTCTCCGCACCGAAAGCATGGAGGCTGCTCGGGATTCTCTCTCTCTCTCTCTCTCTCTCTCTCTCTGCCACTACCCCTACCCCACCCCTGCCCCCACTACCCCTACCCCTACTTATTTACTCAAAATAAATAAGTAAATAAATTTAAAAAAATATAGATAGATAGATAGATAGATATAGATAGATAGAAACATGAAAAAAATAAAATTTTTCCATATAAAGTCATCCCCCAGTGATAACCACTGGCAAAATTTAGGGTTATTTCCCTCCAGCTTTTTTTTTTTTTTCATGTGTCTGTACCTTTCCCCCCTCCATAATCAGAAGCACACTGATTATGCGATTTTGTACCCTGCTGCGTTCACTTAATATCATCTCAGGAACATTTTCCTGTGTGGCTTAATTACATTCAATTTTTGCTATTATAAGTAATGATGTGATTAGTATCCTTGTACACACATTTTTGTTGACAATATGAAATATTATATAGTCATCCAAAATGAGTTCTTCAAGGCATTTTAATGATACAGAGACTGTCACAGCTGCATTATTTATACCAGCAAAGAGACTGGAAACAATATAAATGGCCTGGAAGTAGGAGCATCATTAGGTGAACTTTGCACATCAATGGATGCAATCTTCCGTAGCTCTTAAGTGCAATGTTCACAAAGAATGGTAAAATGACAACCTTTCTGAGCCTGTTTCCTTATCTGGTGTTTTTAAAGCATCTCACACAAACGAGCCCGGCTATAGGTGGCACCTCTATTATTATTTTAAATAATCATATGTAGGGGTGCCCGGGTGGCTCAGTCTGTTAAGCGTCCAACTTCGGCTCAGGTCACGATCTCACAGTTTGTGAGTTCCAGCCCCGCGTCGGGCTCTGTGCTGATGGCTGGGAACCCGGAGCCTGCTTCGGATTCTGTGTCTCCCTCTCTCTTTGCCCCTCCACTGCTCACTCTCTGTCTCTGTCACTCTTCCAAAATTACATAAACATTAAAGAAACTTAAAGTAATAATATATAAATGGGGGTGGGGTGGGGAAGGATGCAACCGGGCTGATTGGTCAGTCCTGCATCCTGCCAGCCGCTCAGTATTTGGAAGATCGCCCTGTACCCACACCTAAGGAAAAAAAAAACAAGCATCTGGAAGGAGCCCAGCCAAGTGGCAGGCGGCACTCTTTCAGCTCAACTTTGCAGCTCTGTGATTGCTGCTCCCGTATCATTTGTGTGATAATCAAAGGGCTGTGATCTCAAATGGGCTTTGAGGAGAACCTGCCTGCAACCAAGCAAGAAGCAAATGGCTCCTGATTGCAGGCATAACTAAGCCGCTACAACACAGGTATTGATTGGAGATAAGGCAAGGCCAAGCTTGAGTGATGGGACTACCACTGGTGAGGACGGAGAGCATTTCTATCCGACAGGAGGTATGCACACTCATGCACACGCATGCACGCACACACACAACTGGTTTCAAAAATAGGAAGGAGGGGGGTTAGGGCAGGGTCTGTACATGTGGCGTGCTGCCTGGGAAGTCTGGTGATTTAGGGGGCACTTGCCAGCCTTCTGTTTCAGATATGAAAGAAATATTTGAAGGCAAAGAAATCCATGAACAGCGGGAGGCCTTGTGGGGCCATAAATAAAGACTGGGCATCCAGGACAGGGTAGTGAGCAAACAAATGACAGTGGAGAGTCAACGTGGCTTCCCGGGCTCATGGACCCAAGCAGCCCTCATTTATTCCACGAACGTGATTGAGCACCAACGCCGGGCAATGTTGGAGGCACCGGGGATAGAGCTATGAACGAAACGGGGAGTCTGCTCCCTTGGGGAGATTGAAAATGAACAAGTGAGGAGGTAAATAAGATCTTTTCAGATAGTGACAGGATAGCAGAGCGGCTGAGGGAACAGAATGGACAAAGGCACAGAGGAGGGTTGGGAGAAGAGTCTGTCGAAAGCGATTTAAAAGTCCAATTAACCTAGAGCACAGGATGCCTTCATCTGAGGCCAGAGAAAGAAAGTGGGGCCAGACTGCGGGAAATCTGGGGTGCCAGGTGAGAATTTGAACGTTCCTCCCAAGGCAGCGGAGAACCATTCAAGTTTGAAGTAATGAGTATAAAACCATCTGTTCGTTGCATATTGAATGTAAAATTTATATCAGTCGTCTTTTAGATGTAAGGGACAGAAAATACAACCCAAATAGGCTTAAACAGAAGAATAATTTTATTGGCCGAAAGGTGTAAAGGCAGGTCCAGCTTCAGGTCCAGCTGGACTCAGGGCTTGGTCCTCTATCTTTTGGTTCCACCTTCCACTCTGTGGCTCAGGTCTCAGGCTCCATGCAATGGCAAGAAAGCTGCTGGCAGCCCCAGGCCAGTGGCATGCTGGCAGCCTGTTTCTTGGGGGACGGGAGAGCCCTTGATTTGTAGCAAATGCTCCCACTGTGGCTGATTTTGAGCTCCCAGCGTAACATCACTGAATGTCAAGTTGAGAGGACATGTACAGAATCAGCACTCGAGGCCATAGGAAACTGCCCATGTCCCACCACCTTCAAATCCACAGGGCACAATCTCCTTCCAGGGGCTGCAGCAAACATTTCGTTATATCCCCTAACCTATGTACAGTCATGGATGCTTGAGATCTCTCAACCTGTTACCATGGCTGGAGGGCTATGGTGGCAAACGCCCAGGTCTCATGCTCTGTCCTCAGCTCCAAAACACATGGCTTGAGCATAGAAGGGATTGGCACCCAAGGAAAAAACCTGGAGATGGTTACCAGGAGAAGGGAAGCTGGGTAGGAGGCAAACACAATGGATTGTTAGGATCAATGAGAAAATGGCCATAAAAACTCTTTGTAAAGTGGGAAGCCCAGCGTAAGCTCCCTAATTGCCAGACATTTGTGTTCTCGGCTGGCGCTCCAGGCTGATACATCTGACACAAAGTCCCATAAAATGCTAGGGGAGACACCTCCAGGAGCGTGCAGTCTGGATGTGAATGAATCACCGCTTCCTTTTCTTTACCCATGGCAGACATTGCTAATCGATCACGGCACTCTCCCACAGACCGTGGGTGATGCACACAATCCTTCTCCTCACAGCTGTCCAGGAAGGCACTGCCCGGTGAAGAGAAAAGGGACGAAGGATGAAATCGCCTTGTTATCCTTGAACTAGTCCAATTCCATCATGAACCAGAGTGGGAACAGGCCCAGAGAGGGGGTGCGGCTGGCCCCTTTCACTGAGCAAGTTATCAGCAGAGCTGGAGGATGTTCCGAATCTCCCAACTCTTTTTTTTTTTTTTTTTTTTAATTTTTTTTTCAACGTTTTTTATTTTATTTTTGGGACAGAGAGAGACAGAGCATGAACTGGGGAGGGGCAGAGAGAGAGGGAGACACAGAATCGGAAACAGGCTCCAGGCTCTGAGCCATCAGCCCAGAGCCTGACGCGGGGCTCGAACTCACGGACCGCGAGATCGTGACCTGGCTGAAGTCGGACGCTTAACCGACTGCGCCACCCAGGCGCCCCCGAATCTCCCAACTCTTAATCAAACCTGGTAATATCCAAGATACCTCGTATGGAGAGAGATGTCAGAAGCAAAGAAAGTTTGAGGGCGTGGGGATGCCCAAAGTGGTAATGGCTTCTCACTGCTGTTAGAATCGACTGCAAATTCCCTACTATGGCCTTCAGGGCTTTCCATAGTCTGGCCCCCGCCTTCTTCTCCCACTTCATCTCCTGCCACCCTCCCCTCACCCTCCCTGCCTGGCCATTTGGTCTTTCTGTTCCTCAAAACATGACAAATTCAGTCCCGCCTCAGGGTGGGGCAAGATCTCCCCCAGCTGCCACAAAGACATTCGCTGGCAGCTCCAGGCTAATGCCTGTAAGCCCGCTTAGCCTGCAAGCCCAGTTGGAGAGCCCCACTTTCTCAGTAAGTACAGCAAAACCCCAGAGCTGAGTCTCATTAGCCTACTAGAATCTAGGGTCCATCATGGTGGCCAAAAAGATGGAAAACTCTGGCCAGGCCTGGACCCCATGCCCATCCCCTGGAGAGGAGAGTCAGCCTCTTCCTGAGCACGGATTGAGAGTGATGGAGAGGTGGGTGCCCAGGGAGAAATTACAGCAGAATGGTAAAGGAGGAGGAGCAGGCTCCACATTCCACTCTAGTCGATAATATAGAGTTCATATCATTTGGTTTTCACCCTGAAGGAGGAAAACGAGAGACAGGATGTTTGGATGCTTATTTATTCCCTAGGAACAAGAACAAAGGGTACACAGGTGAGTGGATTTCTCCCGTCTCTCTTGATGAAGGTCCCTCCTACCCCATGCCAAATGACATTTCAGAGGGAGCTGAATTGGGGAAATATTGAGGAATCTTGACAGGGGCGGGGGTGGGGTGGGGAAGAAACCTCCTACAACACTGTTATAATGTCCTCCTCTGAGGCATACTTGAGGTCCTTCAAGAAGACAAGGGGAAAAAAATCTCTCATTGTCTTCTTTGAAGCTACCGCTCAGCCCTGAATAGCCAACCCTCATATCCAGGCTCCTATAACATTCAGGCTTAGTGGTGTCACGATCGATTAGCAATGTCTGCCCTGGGCAGAGAAGCAAGGGAACAGGGGGTATGCATGCTGTGTATTTGCTGACCCTAGTCTATGGACTTTCTTGGACTCTTAGCGTGGCTGCCTAAGGCCAAAAAGATCCCCACCTGGACCTGAGCTGTCAGCACACCAGGCCGGCTTAATTAAAGTGAGCAGAATTACTGAGTCATTATTTAACAAATGTAAAGAGGCTCCGGGAGTTGTTGGAAGCAGGCACCACCTTCAGGGGAACCGCTGTGCTTTCTGTCCTCCACCCTGGCAGCACGGCCCTCTCTTTTATCATCTCTCCTGCTCTAAGTGTTTTCCCCGTTTGCTATCTGATCTTGCAAAACGGGAATGAGACATGTTTTGCTCAGGAAAATGCAGAGCAGCCCAAGGAGCGTGGGCCGGCCACTGGGTACAGCCACCATGCAGGGAAGCTGCTGTTCATCGCCGCACGCTACTGTCCCCCTCCCAGCAGCCTGCAGGAGCCCTGTGATGGGCTGAAAGGCCCTCGGGGAACCTGTAATTAAATCCCAGAAGACTGCCAATGCTCCTGCTGGTGAGGGGAGGAAAGAGCAAAGCACAGCAGGCGTGTCCAGACAGGGCTGAGTAGAGACAACCAGCCAGGGACAGAGGCAGCTTGGGCTGCAGTGGCCAAGAGCAGACAATGTGGGGAGCTAGGGATATGTTCAGTCACAGGGAAATGAAGAGCCAGATGGAAACAGGTGATTTCTGGCCAGGAAGGACTGAAAAGGACTTTTACATTCTGTCAGATGGAAAGAAATCAGCCCAGATCCCTATCCATTCCAAAATTCTATGACCCATCAATCCACCTGGTAAACAAACATTTGCTGTGACTACAACCACTCTTCAAAGCATAAATCCAATTGTAACACTCCCCTGCTCTCAACTCAGGCCTGATACGCAGCAAATATGCACCAGTACAGTCATTCTGATGGTTCAGATATTGAAATGCTTTCGTATCAGTTCATGCCGGTAAATAGTTGCTATCTTGAGCCCCACCTCTCCCCACCCAGGTGCCCCCCGCACATACACACATGGCTCCTGCCCATCTCTCCGAGACCTTAGGTCCCCCTTCCAAGACTTGCTCCAGCACCATGGCCAGCGCCCATTCTTCCCATTGGCCTGTTGGCTGTTAAAGGATTTGAGCATCACTCTTAGCACTATTTGAAGACCATAGCCTTTCATCTGGCACATTCTTTTTCAACTCTTGCCCCCACTAACTTTTCCAGCCTTATCTCCTACAACACAACCACCATGAACCCCAACTACATGAATTCCCCAGCACTCCCCCAAAGAAGACAAACAAGGCACATTCTCACTGCCTGGGTCTCCTTTCCCCACATCTTTCCTCCAAAACTCCTACTCATCCTTCAAAGGCTTTCTCAATTGTGCCCCAGTTCATATAGATGGACTTCCTGTCCAGCTGGGGTACGGGATTGATAGCTGGGATACCACCTCTGTATAACCAGATCTCTGTCTTGGTTTCTTTTCCAAATTCTTGTTTTGGTGACGTGTCTTAGACGGTAGCACCCTCCTGAGATGAAGATTCTGCCTTGATTGTCCATGTCGCCCACCCTTTTCGGCAGCAGCGAGAGACAGGGAAGGAGACCGAGGCAGCAAGATGTCACAATTTCTGATAAGTCAAGTCAACCCCCCCACCAAGACCACCAGGAGAGTACCTGCCACCCTTCCCCCAGTCCACTGTGTCCTCTATGCAGCTGTGCTGGTGAACAGAACACAATAAACAAATTCATCAACATTTCATTTATTTACCCTTGCTGTGACCATGCCCATACACATCTCCTTTATCCATCACCCATCCCTCCTGCCTGAAAATGACTTATTTCTCTCTCCTCTGCACTAGTCTAGTTCCTCCATCTCTCTAGTGGCCACAAGAATGTCAAAACTGCAGTTTCCCTCTCTTTATCATGCCTGTGTCTCCAAGCATCTTACTGCACAAGATATTTGTCTGATTCCATTGATCTTTCTCAAAAAAAACCCATAACTACAATATATTTTCAAATATGCATGGCCATATAATTATGCTTTCTCCTTCACATACCTATAACCAAATACATCTTATATATTTATTACTGAACCTAGTAAGTTTCCCCACTTGATTACAATAGAGTGGCCCCTGGTCGATATGACTAGTCACCCCCAGGGGAAGATGGGATTCACTGATGCAGACGCTGACCCGGATTCCCAGTCCCTGCGATTCCCTCCCCAACTCCTTTCCCTGTGTTCACTCCACATTCTGCTTCCTCTCGTGACCCAAGCCTTCTGCACTGCCTGATGGACAGCTCCCCAGTACCATTTGCCCCAGGATTTGAATCCAAGGATGGGTAGTACTCATCCCACATACCAGCCATTTCCCCAGTCACAGACAGATAGAGGTATCCTATGCTAATGTTCATGAACCTCCTCACCGCCCCCCCTTAGCCTCCACAACTGCTTTAACACGTCACCATTTAAGCATACCATTTGCATGTACAGATTTGACAAATTGAACCAGTATTTACTGGCTAGTTAAACCCTGCTGCTGGGATACGGGCTGGACACGATCATAAAGCTTCGCTCTGCTGCCCGAGGCCAGGATCCAGCCTGTGTGTGGCACTCAGAACACCACAGCCATCTGGGCCACACTTGCTGAACGACTGCCTCTGTCCCTGCACTCTCAAGAGGCTCCATACCCCCTCCCAAGGTGAGGACCACCTCCCACTCCCATATCCCTGACACACTCTGTCAAGCCCATGCCCTGGGATTACTAGCAAAACCAGCTAGCATTATGGGAACCAGTTTTTATGGACACTCAGAGGTAGGGTGCCATGGCGATTAAAAGCCCAGCTGCCTGTGTTCCAGTCTTGTCTCCCCACACACCAGATCTGTGCCCTTGCACAAGTTACCCAGCCTCTTTGGGCCTCAGTCTCCTCAAAGGAAAAGGGGAATGACAATCATATCGTCCTCAGAGAGTTTGTGAGGGTTAATTCAGTTTCATATGTAGGAGGTACTTAATATTTAATACTTATAAATGTAACATTTATATTTACAAAGTGCTTAAATCAGGAAGAGCAAAATTACATATACACAGATATATATAAATGCATATATAAATATACATAATGTATATATATAACTATATGAATATGTGTCATTGTATACAGTGCTCTGTTTAGTATATACTATATAGATTTATTGAGCCATGTGGTAAATATTACATATCATTATAGCATACCACATACTATGTACAGTAAATTCAATATTATGTATATGTATGGGTGAGTATGTACATAGCACGAAAGGTTGCAAGAAGTGAAGGAAGAAAGGAACAGGTTTACTACCCTAACACGGCCATCACCTTTTTTAAAAACTACTTTCCTCTGATCTTTTCTCATTTGCATACATTTCTGTATCATGCTGGACTGACAGTTCTGTGTCTTGAGTGCTTTGCATAAATAATGTCATAATGTTGTTTCATGCAGCTACACAACTCAGAGTTTCTCTCTTAGTGGCTGTATAACATCCTCACGAGCAGACAGGCCTACTTTGACTTTGCTATTGTCCTTGTATCTGCCTGGGTGCTTTAGGCTGCAAGTAACAACACACCCTGACTCGACTGCCTTGAACGATAAGAGATTTTCTTATCTCACATGAAGGAAACCTTGGAAGGAAAGCATCTTTGGGGTTGGTTAATTTAGCGGCTCAACAATATCATCGCAAGGTCCTTCCCACATTTGTGTTCTGCCGTCCTGACAATGACAGATGATGGGTTGTCCTAATTTTGACCTTGACAGTCATAATACGTTGTCAGCAATCCAAACTGAATTATCTCTTCTAAGAGTGAGAAAAGTTTTCCATGGTCTCCCAGCAAAACTGGGTCACACACCTACTTCTAAGCCAATCACTGTCAAGGGGACAAGATAGCCTTGTTGATTTAGACCTCGTTGAGTGATCAAGATTCACTCCTGGGCTGGGGACAGGGGCCACATTCCCCAAGAATGGATACATGTGGATTGCTGAGCCAAAGCAAATTCTTCTTGAAAGGAGTTGGGCAGGGTGCACAGACATCGGGGAAACAGCCAACCGTGTCTCTCTTATTCCTCGTCTGGACATTTCACTTCCTTCCAACTCGGAGGAGCAATTAAGTCTGAGCAAAGAGACTGAAATTCGTAAAGGAGATGGCATTTGATCTGGGTGTTGAAGGATGTGTAAATGTCAACAGTGGGAGGGGCCAGCATTTCAGCCCGCAGTTCCGGTTTGAGTAGAGTCGGAGGGGCGGTCAGCTGAGGGGCATCTTCCAGGAAGAATGAGTGCCCCTGGGAAGTTGGGGTGTTGGGCGGTGGGAATGGGAGGAGGGTGGAATGTATGGCTATGCTGAGGCAGAACCGGGGGAAATGTTTAAACGCTGGCTGAAGGAGGCTGGACTCAGAAATGTGGAGCCATGGGAAGCCACTAAAGCTTTCAGAGAAAAGAGACACAGGAAAGCTCAGATTTGGGGAAGACTGGGTGTGGATACAGGATGCATAGCAGGGGAGAGGTGGGCCAAAAGAGACCAGTTAGGAGCAAGCCACCTTTGCCCAAGGGGAATACCACAGGCTCACCCAGGACTGCGTTCGTGGGAAGGAAGTGAGAGAATCCACCCATCCAGGGAGGCGAAATCCACGGAACCTGCGGTGCCTTTATGCTAGGGCCAGGGGGCAGGGGGTGACAAGATGAACGATGGCATCACTAACCAAGCCGGCAAAGACGCAAAGACGAAGGATCAACCAAACACACGGTCCCACCTGCAGCACGCATGAGTCCTTGAACGGTGACAGCAGAGGGCAGCCCGGGAGGTCCAAGCCATAATGTATTTATGCCAACGTCAGAGGGGGAGAGAAAAACCTGCCGAATAAACCGTGTGCGTTGTGTACGCTTCAGAGGCACGCTCCGTGAAAGTTTTTGTACATTAATTGAAGTGGGGCTCTTCATTGGATTTCAACGAAACAGCCTTCACGACTATGAGACAGAGAAAAGGAAAGACAAAGCCTTACTGTCGCTACTGCTCCACCTGCTCCCAGAGGAGGCACCAGACATTAGATCGTAAGTGTGGGAAGCCATCACTAAGTGCTCCAAAGCCCCTGACCGCAAGCAGTCTGTACTCAGTCCAAAAAACGTACGCATTCGTGAACACATTTATTAAGTACCGCTGTGTGCCAGGCACTGGGCTAGAAAGGGAGCCCTGATCACAGCGGTTCCGGTCTCTCCCTTTGCAGCGCTCCCGGTTAGCCCAGCGGGGGCCGCAGACAAGTGCCACACAGTTGATAAAATGCTTTGACAAGGAATCCCGGCGGAGAAAGAATGAGCTGGAAGACGTGACATCTGGGGCAGGGACTGAAGAGTAAGAGGGAGCTGCCTAAGTAGAAGTAGCCGGAAAGGTTGACATCAATCAGGTGCCTACTGGGATGCAGGCAGTTCATTATCTCCCCTTTAATGATCACGACGACCCTGGGAGGTGGCTATTACTACTACCCTGGCTTTTCAGATGAGGAAACTGAGGCTCCGAAGAGTGAAGAGAACATGGTCAGAGACTGAGGCCAAACCCAAGCCCTTGATCTCTACACTGAGCTCCCCCCTCATCCAACCCTCTGTCTCTGCTCACCCACGTGACTGCCGTAGCCTCCTCCGGGGTCTCCCGTGCCCAAACGGATCCCCTTCCCATCCACCCTCCACACAACAACTAGAGGGATCTTTTGAAAGTGCGCCCCTGACCTCGTCACCTCCCGCCAGAGTCCTTCAATGGCTCCCCTTACTGCTCGGATGGAGGAAAGATGTCAAAGTCCTGTGCAGTCTGGCCCCTCCCCTGACTCCACACTCATCCCCTCTGTGCTCCAGCCACACTAGCTTTTCCTCAGACCCCCTCCTCGGTGCCATCCTCCTTCAAACCACAGGGCCTTTGCACTTGCTGTTCCCTAACCGGAACTCTCTTTTTCAGCATCGCCCCCACCGAGCCCTATCTTAGTAGGCTCATATCTGTCCCTCAGTTCTCACCTCCCCCAGGACACCCTCCCCGACCTCAGTTTAGGCAAGTTTCCTTTGTTGTAAACAGCTTGTCAAACATCGTTTTATTTGGTCAGTGATTCTCGACCTTGGCCACACACCTAGGGAGAGTTTAAGAACACTGATGCCCCAACCCCAGCCTAGGACCGGTGGATCAGAATCTCTAAGTGGCAGGGTGGGGCATCCGTATCTCTTAGATGTCCCCCAGGTGAATCCAGTGTGCGGCCACACCGGAGAATCCGTGCTTTATCACAATTTCCTCGATGCAAAAATCATTCCTAGCTTCATTTTATTCATATTTGTCTCTTTCACTAGACCATAAGCTCATGAGGGCAGAGAGTGTCCCCGAGTACCTCCGCAGGTCTCGGCGAGTACTTATTCGGCAGGTGACGATAATCGTCACAGCCCGCGTGCGCCAGGCCCACAACCTTCACTACGCTGCCCTGTTCCACCCACAAAAGCCCTATCAGGTAGGAATTCCTATTAGCCACATTTGACAGGCAGGGAAACTGAGGCTCAAGAGGTCAGGATCAACATCACAAAGAGAAGCGAGTCCCAGACCGTGGATTGCCGCCCTCAGTCCATGCGACTCTAGAACTTTCTCCCGACCCAATGCTGCCCAAGTCCTCAAGATATGGTAGAAAATACACCTGTGAAGATGCTTCCCCTGAGGAGACCCTCATTATGTGTCCCTTGGTCCTTCCCCGGCTCTTCGCCTCCGGGCCCAGTTCTAAGGAAAACGAAATCCTTGTGAGTAGAGAGAAAACTAAACAAAGACCAGGGCTCGGGGTGTTTAGGGTCCACCTCACCCCAAGGAGAGGCAGCTAATTGGATTCCGTTCAGCTGACCACACGCTTCCTGCTGACACAGGGCTGGTGGCCGAGGCTCAGGGGCGGGCTGGGTCAGGGGGCCCTCGGAGCAGTTCACGGCCCAGGTGGCGGGAGTTTGACCTCAGCGGCTTTGATGCCCATCAGAAGCCACTGTCTGCTGAAGGCCATCCTGGTCCCCGTCCCAGGAGACCTGGAGGCCAGTTCAAGCCTCAGTTTAATATAAGCCAGAGACCGGCTAAGGGCTTAGAGCCCAGTTACGGATTCCTCTGCCCCCTCTTAATCTTTCCTTATAAGAAAATGGTAATACATGCAGTGAATTAAGGACTGGGGACCCGGAACCTTGCTTCTCCGCCCTGACGGCAGGAGGAGCCTTTAAAAAATAATGGTGTGGGGGCACCTGGTTGGCTCAGTCAGTGGAACATGTGACTCTTGATCTCAAGGTTGTGAGTTCAAGCCCCCCATTGGGCATGAAGCCTACGTTCAAATAATGAGATGGAATGGAATGGAATGGAATGAAATAATATAATATAATATAATATAATATAATATAATGTAATATATATAACATAACATAATGGGGGGGGTGGCCTTACCTCAGACCTAATGCACCTGCATCTGTCAAGGTAGGGCACAAGGCACCTGTATTTCTTTAAATTGCCCCGGGGTGGGGGCACCTGGGTGGCTCAGTCGGTTGAGCATCAGACTTCGGCTCAGGTCATGATCTCGTGGTTTGTGAGTTCGAGCCCCGCGTCGGGCTCTGTGCTGACAGCTCAGAGCCAGGAGCCTGCTTCGGATTCTGTGTCTCCCCTTCTCTCTGCCCCTCCCCTGCTCACATTCTGTCTCTGACTCTCTCAAATAAACACTAAAAAAAAAAATTTTTAATTACCCCAGGGTGCTTCTGAGGTACAGCCAGACTCAAGAGCCACTTTGCTAGTGGGTAAATGTCTCCTTGCTGGTGTTGGAGGGTGGAAATCATAGCGTGGGGGGTGGAATGACACGGACCATCCTCCCTTCTGGTAACAGCTGCCCGGGTTTTCCTTAGAGAACCACCCTTCTCCCCCGGCCTCAGTCTTGTGGTTGGAAAGATCTCGCCCCAGCCCCAGGGATGAGCCAGTCCTAGCCAATTAGAGGTTTGCATTTTCCCAATGACTGTGATCAATTCAGAAAGGACAAGTAGCCAAAACCATCCCAGGGAGAATCAGCCTGGGGCTTTTGTGGGTGCTGCTGAGGGAAAAAAGCTCTCTTCCTTCTGGGATTGCTGTACGTGGATGCTCCAGCAGCCATTTTGCTACCTTCTGGAAAGAATCAGCTCCAGAATGAAGCCATAACGGATGAAAGCCGAGAGCTGACAAGAAATCGATGTAGTCTGAATCCTGGATCCATCCGTGCCTGAAGGGGGCTTTTCGGTCACTTGGACCCATACCTTCTCCTTTTCCTTTCAGCCTGTCTGAGTTATAGTTCTGTTGTGTGTGGTTTTTAAAAGTCTTGACTATTGTGGTGGTTATTGGTACATCTGCCCCCTGACAAGCTGGGTGAGGTGACCCAGCACTGAAGGAAGAGTGGGTGGGCAGGGTCCCAGCTTCCTTCTCTCTTCCACCACCCTCTCTTTTCCTGTTCTGATGGGTCTCCTACAGTCCAGATTACCCCCGAGAAAAGACCCTCTGCGAGAAAGCGGTAGCCAAGCCCCTGCATAGCTGGCACCCTATGTGTGCAGCATTTACGGGGTGCCTCACTCTGAGTGTGTCAGAGACCTGGGTCTGAGCCCAGCTGCACCTCTTAGCCAGGACCAGGACTTGCACGCCTCTGAGACCAAGGGTCTCCTAAACTTTGTCCACTCAATCCCTCGTCTTAGTCCCAGCCTGCTCCTGTGACTTTGGGCGGGTCGCGTGACCCCTCTGGGCCTCCACATCCCCGTGGATAAGCCCTAATGGTTTTCCACGCTGCCCAGCCACTGTCGGGGCTGCTCCAATAGCTTTTCTAGAATGCCTCACTGACCCCACATGGCTGGCCGCCTTACCTCCTTTGGGTGTTTTGTTGTTGTTGTTTATTTCTTTTAAGAGAGAGAGAGAGAAAGAGAAGAAGGGAGAGGGAGGGGCAGAGACAGAGAGCGAGAGAGGAGAGAGAGAATCCCAAGCAGGCTCCGCAAAGCAGAGCCCAACTAGGGGCTCGATCTCACAAACCATGAGATAATGACCTGAACCGAAATCAAGAGTTGGACGCTTAACAGACTGAGCCACTCAGGCAACACGTGCCCGGCCCATAGTAGGTGCTCAGTCAGTGTTTGTCGACAGAGTGGATGGATTCGATTCCCACAAACCCCCTGCGAGGTAGGTCAAATTCTCATCCTCGGAGTGGTATCGTTATCCCTGAGAATTCAACGTGTAGGAGGCTGCTAGCACATAGTAGGTCCTCAGCTGGGGTGGCTCAGAACTGCCCTTTTCTCGATTTCCATAACAGTTTGAGGAAGGAGGGCTTGGGGGGGTCTCGTCAGTGTCTCCCGGGTCACTCGTAATACACAAAACAATCTGACATCCGCTTCTTCATTTGGGTTCTTCACAGGGCCAAGCAAAGGACAAGTTCCCCACTCAGAGCTGCGGCGGAAGGCTGAATAATCAAGGCCAGGGCAAAGCGGACGAGCCTGGACTTCTTTCCAGCACCACGTCTGGCCTGTGGCCCCTGAGGACTCAGCCACGTGGATGCCCTGCTCTGACCTCAAACCCCCTGTGTCCAGGTGGGGGGTCTCCACCCCTGCCGCCCCCAGCCCAGCCCCCTTCCCAGCCCCCTGGCCTCTCTCCTGGTGGAAGGCACACAGTGCAGAGGACAGGAAGAAGCAGTTTCCAGAAGCAGAAATCCGAGCCTGAGGCACACGGGTAGAAACACTCAGAGGCACCACTGATCCGAGAACTGCAAAGGAAGGAGGCAAGGAGGTGTCCCTCTGTGCTTTCTACTCGCCAGACAGGCAAGCACGAGCTGTGGGGGGAACAGGCTGGCGTTAATGTTGCAAATAAACAGACCCTGCCCTACAGCCCCGCAGTCCTGCTCCCGGGCTCACGCTCCAAGGACATTCGCACACGCGTCCTCAGGAGCACGGGCCTGAGGACGCTCCCTGCAGCCACATCCGCGGTGACAGGGAGCAGAGAACAAGCTGGGCGTCCATCTCTAGGACAGGACATCAAGCAGCACAGGGAGGAGACGCTCGGCACGGAGCATCGGGCAGGTGTTGGGCTCGGGGCGCACGCAGCCACATGGATGCCTCTGAAACACGAGGTGCCTAACGGGCACTTTGGAAAAGAGACCCATAGCACACGGTGGGATCGACCGCATCACTGTTCTCAGCAAATACTCATCCCCCTGACTCGCGGGGCAGAATGCGCTCCCCCACCTTACTGACTTGGGGCCCGGCCACGTGCCTTGCTTCGTCCACTGGGAGACGGGCAGACGTGGCTGTGCAATGTTCCTCAGCTGAGGCTTACGGGGCATCGCAGATTTCCCTCCCGTCTCTTGCGCTTCTGCCACCGACACGAGAATCTGCCCCAGGGAAGACGCTGACTCCAGAAAGACAGGAGACACGGGGCGGGACCTGAACCCAAGTCTGGAAGCAAGCCCAGTCAGCCCACAGCCCACAGCAGGGACCCCACGCAACTCACAGACCCGCAAGCAACAATAGTCCTTGGGACGCCTGGGGTGGCTCAGTCGGTTGAGCGTCCGGCTCTTGATTTTGGCTCAGCTCCCGATCTCACGGTTCGTGGGATTGAGCCCCGCGTCCGGCTCTGTGCTCACAGCGCAGAGCCCGCTTGGGATTCTCTCTCTCTCTCTCTCTCTCTCTCTCTCCCTTTCGCGCTTCCTCTCCCCGACTCATGCTTGCGCGCTCTCTCTCACACACACAAAATAAATAAATAAACATTTGAAGAAAGGACAGTCCTTGTTTTTGAAAGCCACTGAGTTTGGGCGTGATTTGTTACAGAGCCTTACCGCAGAAATAGCTAAAAATAATGGACATAATTATGACATCGATTTAAGATGGACAAAAGCGACACCTTTGTAAGAACACCTACAAACATAACTACGTTAAGCAGAGTTGCTGGTAGGGAAGAGAGGGGAAGGGGAGGGGGATAAAGAGGAATGAATAGATCGGTCGGTCGCCTGCAGACCTGCGCGGACAACTGGTGATCACCGACTTGAACTAAGAGTAGCTCCAGGTCACTCTTGTCCCCTGAGTTCCTGCCTCGCCAAACACAAGTCCGTGGGGACAGAGACCTGAAAGAGTCCCTGGGAGGCCCCCGGTTGGTGCTCAATACATACTTGCTAAACCGATGACTTAAGGTGAAGAATCTGAAAGCTTCTGTGAATTCTCAGGAACCAGAACCCCCTTCTGGAAGGCAGTTTCACATTATCTTGTCAGAATGTAAACCTCAAATGCCTGGGGTGGGGTGGGGGGGGGGGCGGTCTTCGTCACCTTTATCTCACAGGCTCAGAAACAGGTCCGAGGTCCCCGCACTCAATGCCAGATCTGCTGGACGAGGAGCCCCTATCTTGAACCCGGCCCACCCCGCTCCCTCCGCTGGCGTGAGTGCAAGAGAATAAAGGGCGTGGAGTGAACTAAATTAAATCCTCCTCACCGTCTCAGCCAGTTTATTTGTCAATTTTAATCCTAAAGAGACACTGATGAAAACTCCACGGGAAATAATGAGACAGCCGAGGGGAAGGCTCACCGCGGCCAAGTGAGAGCCCCCCCACCTTCTCCTGCTACCCTCCAGCTCACTGGATTCTGGATAAACCTCCAGGGAGGGATGCCATTGAGGTGCAGGAAGGGAAGGAGGGCTCAACAGGTGAGCTACGAATTTCATTTCCAAAGAAACCCGGAGCGGAGCAAACCCGGAGCGAACAGCAGGGGCCCCACCACAGAACCCCGGCGTGCAGTCCGGTCAGCCCTGGGCCAAATCCCGACTCCGTCACTTGGTGGCTGGGCGAGTGCTGGGTAAGATACTCAGCTTCTCTGCGCCTCGGTTTTCCCGTGTGTGTAAAGGGGCCAAGAAGAGCCCCTACTTCAGCGGGCTGTTGGGAGAATTAGAGGAGATGGTCTATGCTCAGAGCACCCACTGGGGGAGCGCTGAATGAGGCAGGTGAGACCGTGCCCTCCCGGAACCCCAGTGTCTTGTGAACACAAGACAAAAAAAACCAAACAAATGCACACATACAACAAGGTTGTCCCAGGGATCTGTGGAAGCGGTAAGACAGGACGGCTAGAGACGAGTCTTTTTTTTTTTTTTTAAGATTTTATCGGGGATTTTTTTTTTTTTTTGGAAGTTTATTTTTTTGAGAGAGAGAGTGACAGCAGGGGAGGGGCAGGGAGACAGCGAAAGAGAGCAACCCCAGCAGGCTCCATGCTGTTAGCACAGAGCCCCGATGCGAGGCTCGAACGCGTGAACTGCGAGATCACGACCTGGGCTGAAACCAAGAGTCCGACGTTTAACCGACTGAGCCCCCCAGGAGCCCCTAGGAGGGGTCTGTGTTAGTGCCGTAAGGGAAGGCTTGTCCAGGGATGGCGCTGAGATGGGGCCTGGGGCTGAGAAGGAGCCCATCATGCAAAGGGTTAATGGAAATGGGGCTCAGGAAGAGACCCCACTCCCAATTTCAACCCTCCTCCCCGACCAGGAAGGGGCAGCCAGGGTGGCTGTTGGGAAAAGCCCCGCTTCCCCGGCTCCTCACCCCGTGATGGGGGAAGGAAGGGTTCAGAGTCAGCACCCGGGCTCTGCTTGGGTTTTTATTCCTGGTGCCAAATTGCTTCTATAAAACAGGTTCTGACTTCAGGCTTCTTCCCCCTGGAGGCTGTGAAACATGGACCTTGTCAAACTCTCCACTGCGCACTCACGCGGCGTCGGGCTCCCAGCCACCCTGCAGACACAGGTATGCAGAGGGCATGTCCGTCAGGCCCTCCACGAGCTCCCTGAGTTTCGGTGACCACTGCTTCCCCCTCTGTCTGGGGACAGCTGTGAATCAGCTTTCAGAGCTCAGATCGGATCACACCCCATCCCCCAGCCACAGGAGCCCTGCCAATCACTGCCCCCCTCGGGGCACAGCTTCCTGATGAAACTGACCACTGTCCTGTGTGACCCGCCCCCTGCCTGAGCCCATGGGATGTGAGCTGTTTCCAGCTCGGAAACTGGACCAATCAGATTCTCTCTCCTTGAGTTTTTGAAGTGGGGCCCAGAGACTTAATTAAGTGCTGGAAGGTTGGGAGACTACCACGGGGCCATGGACATCGGGTAGGGGTCGCCACAAGAAAAGTGAGAAGCAGCTGTGCTGAGGGATAGAGTCAGACCCTGGCCAGCCCCCTTCTCACGCCCCAAAGTTCTGGTCTTCTAATACTTCATCTCTGGAAGCTGCGGGGTGGTCCTCTCAAAACCGCTTGCTAGGGGCGCCCGGGTGGCTCAGTCGGTTGGGCGTCCGACTTCGGCTCAGGTCATGATCTCGCAGTCCGTGGGTTCGAGCCCTGCGTCGGGCTCTGTGCTGACAGCTCAGAGCCTGGAGCCTGTTTCGGATTCTGTGTCTCCCTCTCTCTCCGACCTTCCCCCATTCATGCTCTGTCTCTCTCTGTCTCAAAAATGAATAAACGTTTAAAAAAAAAAAAAAACCTTGCTAGATCCGCTAGTCTGAGCAGGCTTTCGGTCCTTGTAGCCAATCTTTCTTCTTCTCGAAAACCCCCACCAGTCCCCAATCCAAAGGTTGTGCCAAGGATTTAGGAAGTGTTCTCTGCGTCACTGCCCTGGTATGTCCCACTAGGAGAATGATCTAGATGTAAATGATTGCCTAAACGGTTGACAAGGGAGATGGTCTCCCGAGGGGGCGGAGGGCCACGCAGGACGCCCAATGACTTCCCAGAACGCTCTGCCTCCCAAAGGCTTCCAGAGAGCCTTGGCAGGGATGGGCGCAGGCGCCCCCGTGGGGAAGGGAGATCTCGTCGGGCTGGGCCAGCGCCCTGTGCAACAACCGCTGGCCAGAGCTACAGAGGGCTCCGCGGTCCTGTTCAGTACAAGAATAACAAGACAGGGAGGAATGGGCAGCTCGGAGCCCAAGGTACGGATGTCAAATCCCGACAGCAAGCGAGCAGAACTCTCCCGATTCTGCTTTGTTCCTAACTTCTCTGGCAAGGAAGCAATCTGCAAGCCGGAACCCAGCTAGGACCCTCCGTGGGGGATCCACGGGCCCTTTGTGGACGTGCAGTGGGGAAGCCTGGGGGACCAGGGAGGAATCAAGTCCCTGAAAGCAAGGATGACATTCCAATTTCAAAAAGAGCAAGAAACTAGAATCTGCAAACTAAAAGGCAGCAGCCAGTCAGCCAGATTCTTGAGTGAACTGGGGCAGGAGAACACGTTGAGACCTTCACTGAGGTTTCCCACGGCCCTCCTGAAGCCCCTGTCCTTGGCCACCTGTATTCACTGCTGCAGGGGAAGGCGGGAGCTGTGGGGAAAAGCAAGACCGGCTCTCGGGCCGCAAGAACAAGGCTGCCGAGCTGCACAAGTCTTCACTTTTAAGTTCACACGTCGCAGTTTGTGCTGTAAATGACGTATTTAGGAGGATGGAGGAAAGTCTGGGCCACCTCCCCTCTCCCCCACATCCTACGGTTAAACTACATTTCCCTACATCCATTGTAGTTGCCTGCAGCCTTAAGACTGAGTTTGGGCCAAAGGAATGTGGGTGGGGATGAAGTGAGCCGCTTCTAAGTCTGGCCCTTAGGGACCTCCCCCATCATCCTTCACCCTCTCGCCCCAGCCACTGGCTCAACAGAGAACACTCCAAAGTCCTGCAAAGGAAGGAGCCTGGATCTCTGGGTGAACATTTGGAAGGGTGCCGGCCACCAGAACACCCACATTGGCATCCATGTGAGCAGAAAATCCACTTTTATCGTGGAAAGCCCCTGAGATTTGGGGGGTGTCTTTGTTATGGGAGCTAGGGTTACTATACAAAGGAGAGTGAAGAAAACAAGGATGCTGGAGTGGATCACCGAAGCGGGCCCCTGCACCCTCCCCCAACACACATACGCGCGCACAAGCCATCCCATAAGGGAGAGAGTAGCAGGCTTTAGGAAACCTTAAAGCAGAAAGAAAAACCACTTGATCTTCCAAGGAGAGACAAGGACAGTAACAAGACTTGAGTTATCGTACGCCCAGCACCGTGCAGGGGCAAATGAATGCAAAAGGTCTCCAGACAAATGGATATAGAACAGCACTGGAGTGTTGTTCATGAGGGCAGAACAGGTGTGTGTGCAGCTAGAGAATCAGCAGAGCTACCGAAATTTTGAGGTCAACAAGGACCGAGTAGAATCTGCACAGATCAACATATATATCCCCAGTATCTGATACAAGGTAGAAGATCAACAAGTATTTACTGGATGGATGGATGGATGGATGGATGATGAATGGATAAGTAAATGGATAGATAAGTACATAGATGGTCTACAGCCATCACCCTGAACACACCTGATCTCGTCTGATCTCAGAAGCTAAGCAGGGTGGGGCCTGGTTAGTACTTGGATGGGAGATAGGTCATAGATGAATTGATGGATGGATGAAGGATGGATGGATGGATGGATGGGTACATAGATGAATTGGTGGATGGATGGATGGATGGATGGATGGATGGACATATGTACGGATTGATAGGTGAATGGATGGGTAGATAGACAGATGGTTGCATATATGTATGGATGGATAGGGGGATGGATGAGTGGAGAGACAGGTGGATAGGTATATAAGTAAGTGGATGAATGGATGAATAAGTTCTGGGTATGCTCATGCTCTTAGAAGAAAACATAGGGGAAAACTTCATGACATTGGATTTGGCAATGACCTCTTGGATACGACACCAAAAGCACAGACAACAACAACAACAACAACAACAACAACAACAACAAATAAGGGCTCCTGGGTGGCTCAGTCAGTTAAGCATCTGACTCTTAGCACACACTTCACAGTCATGAGGTATAGCCCCCTGTCAATCTCCACGCTGGGCGTGAGGCCTGCTTAACATTCTCTCTCTCCCTCTGCCACTCCCTGTGTGCACTCTCTCTTTCTCTCTTTCAAGAAAGAAAGAAAGAAAGAAAGAAAAAGAGAGAGAGGAGAGGAGAAGAGAGGAGAGGAGAGGAGAGGAGGGGAGGGGAGAGGAGGGGAGGGGAGGGGAGAGGAAAGACAAAACAAATAAATTGGACTTCCTCAAAATCAAAAGCTTTTGCACACCATCAACAGAGCAAAAAAGCAACCCACGAAATGGGAGAAAATACTTGCATATTATAAATCTGATCAAGAATGATATCCAGAATATAAGGAACTCCAAGAACTCAACAACCGAAAAACTAACAACACAACTCAAAAACAGGCAAAGGACTTGACATTTCTCCAGAGAAAGATATCCGAATGGCCAAAAACACAGGAACAGACGCCCAATATCATCCGTCACCAGGGACATGCAAATCAAAACCACAGTGAGATACCCTATGGCACGCATTAGGATGGCTATTATCAAAACAGAAAATGACAAACGCTGGTGAAGATGTAGAGAAATTGGAGCCCTTGTGCACCATAAGTGTAAAATGGCGCCGTTGCTATGGACGGAATGGCAGCTCCACGAGCAAACATACAGTTATCGTCTGACCCAACAAGTCCACTTTCGAGTATCCATCCAACAGAGCCGAGCGGGGGCTTGGATTGATATTCTTACCCCAGTGTTCACCCCAGTATTATTCACCAGAGCCAAAAGGCAGAAACAACCCAAATGTCCATCAACAAATGGGTAAACAAGTTGTGACATATACGCCAGTCCACAGCAAAACATTTGCTCCCGACCCATGCTACCGTATGAAGGAACCTCGAAGACGTCATGAAAAGTGAAATCAGACAGACACAAGAGAGCAAGAAATATCGCACCTTATATGAGGTGCCTGAAGCAGCCAAATTCTTGTTGTTGATGTTGTTGTTGTTGTTGTTTTGTGTGTATGTGCGTGTACGTGAGGGAGAGAGCGCAAGGGAGGGGCAGAGGGAGAGGGAGAGAGAATCTCCATGCCCAGCCCAGAGCCCAACGCAAGGCAAAATCTCACAACCTCGAGACCACGACCTGAGCCAAAATCAAGAGTTGGACACCTAGCCAACTGTACCACCCAGGCACCCCTAGAGTAGCCAAGTTCTTAAAGACAGAAGGTGGGACGGTGGTTGCCAGGGGTCAGAGGGTTGAGGGAATCGGGGGGTTAGTGGTTAACGGGTACAGAGTTTCAGTTGGGGAAGATGTAAAAGCTCTCTAGAGATGGATGGTGGCGATGGTCGTACAACAACATGAATGTGCTTAATGCCACTGAGTTACACACTTAAAAATGGTTAAAATGGTAAATTTCACGTTACGTATATTCTACCGCAATAAAAAAAAAAATTCAGAACTTCTGTTCCTCAGAAGACATCTGTGAAAAGGTAAGCCACCAAAGGAGAAAAGGAGTTTGAAATACCTGTAAGCCCCAAAAGATTAAAACATGTAAAAAAAATTTTACACTTATATAAATCAATAAGAAAAAGACAATCTAATGGAAACATAGGCGGGAGACGTGAACAGGCACCACAAGAGAAAATCCAAATAGCCATAAACATGAGAAGATACTCAACCCCGTTAGTAATCACAGAAGTGCAAATTGAAAACCACAGGGAGATACCATTTCTCATCCATCAGGTTGGAAAATGTTTAATATCTGATAAAGCTAAATATTGTCAAGGAGAGAGCAGTGGAAATTCTCATACCCCATTAGTGGGCGTGGAAACTGGTACACCCAACCCACTTTGGACATTGGGAAGGCCTTGCCTTGTAGAACTGCGGATACACAAAGTTGACCAAGCAAGCCCTCGTCGAGGTAAACACCAGAGCGGTGATTCTCAAACAGGAGTGGTTTAGTCAGAGGGCTTGTCAGACAGAGACTGCTGGCCCCAGACCCAGAGTTTCTCTCTCAGGAGTTCTGGATGGGGCCTGAGAGCTTCCATGTCTAACAAGCCCCTGGTCTCAGGATCACATGTGACAAACCAGCAGCGTTATTCATAATAAAAACAGGAAAGAGCCCACTAAGAGAATCCATTAAGAGTAGAATGAGCAGGGGCGTGTGGGTGGCTCAGTCGGTTAAGCACCTGACTTGGGCTCAGGTCACGATCTCACGGTTCATGGGTTCGAGCCCCGCGTCGGGCTCTGTGCCGACAGCTCCGAGCCTGGAGCCTGCTTTGGGTTCTGGGTCTCCCTCTCTCTCTCTGCCCCTCCCCTGCTTGCACCCTGTCTCTCTCTCAAAAATAAAGAAATACTACAAAAAATAAAAAAGGAAAGAAGTAAAAAAAAAAAAAAAGAGGAGAATGAACAAACAGAAGAAGGTTTAGTCATAACGTGGAACATTACATAGCAATGAAAATGCACAAAACACAGGTCGCTATATGATTGCTATAGACCGAAGGTTCATGTCCCCCGGAACTGATATGTTGGCTTCCTACCTCCTGGCGTGATGGTACCTACAGGCGGGGCCTTTGGGAGGAGATTAGGTCATGAGAGTGGAGCCCTCGTGAATGGAGTTAATGCCGTATAATCCCCCAGAAAGCTCCCTAACCCCTTCCACGACGTGAGGGCACTGTGAACCAGAGGCCATGTGGTCTCTCTCTCAACCCCTTATTTCTGCCATTACAGCACAAAAGCTCTACCCACATAAGACAATGGGGGTGGCTGCGTTTCAATAAAACTTTATTTACACAAACAGGTGGCGAGCCATGCTTTGCTGCCCCCTCCGGTACCCTTAAGCCAGGCAGTGATTACTCTCCTCTGGGGTCAGGAGTTGACCCCACTTGTGAAGAAACACATTGCCAGGGGGCAGGGCGCCAGCGACAATCTCTGTCTTGACCTCAGTGGGAATAAAAAGTTTTTGCTGGTCAATAGATTACTAAGCTACGTGTTTGTATTTTAGGTATGTTTCTGAACTGTGCTATCTTTCGCAATTTTAAAAAGTTTCAATAAATAGGGGCGCCTGGGTGGCTCAATCAGTCAAGCGTCCAGCTCTTGACTTTGGCTCGGGTCACGATCTCACGGTCATGAGATCGAGCCCCGCTTCCCAGGCCCCACGTTCAGCGTGGAGCCTGCTTGGGATTCTCTCTCTTCTTTCTTCTTCACCCCTGTGTGCGCGCTCTCTCTCTCTCTCTCTCTCTCCCAAAAATAAATAAATAAACATTTAAAACATTTTTTTAAGTCTCAAGAAATAAATAAAAGATAAAAGATAGTATACCCATACAATGAAATATTATTTGGCAGTGAAGAGAAATGAAGGACCGACACCTGCTACGATGTGTACGACCTTGAAAACATATTACGTGAGAAAAGCCAGACACAAAAGTCCTCACGTGACACGATTCCATTCATATGTGTCCAGAATTGGCAAATCTACAGAAAGCAGACCACGGGTTGTCTAGGTCTGTGGGGTCTGGAGGATTGAGCGGGGCAGAGGGGGGGAAGGCTTAAAGAAACAAGGTTTGGGCGCCTGGGTGGCGCAGTCGGTTAAGCGTCCGACTTCAGCCAGGTCACGATCTCGCGGTCCGTGAGTTCGAGCCCCGCGTCAGGCTCTGGGCTGATGGCTCGGAGCCTGGAGCCTGTTTCCGATTCTGTGTCTCCCTCTCTCTGCCCCTCCCCCGTTCATGCTCTGTCTCTCTCTGTCCCAAAAATAAATTAAAAAAAAAAAAAAAAAAAAAAAGAAACAAGGTTTGTCCTCAGGGTGATGGAAATATTCTAAAATTCATAGTGGCAATGGTTGCACGTTCCTGAATGTACTGAAAACCACTGAGCTGTACGCGTTTAAGTGGGCGAATTGTATGGTAAGTACTCATATCTCAACAAAGCTGTTACGGAAAAAAAAAAAAAATTAAAAGTTAATGAATCAAATCGACAGCCTGTGTCCTCGCCACCAGAGACGGGCCAGGCAAAGGGGCACGAGTGCCGAGACCAACCAGACACCGGCTTTGGAGAAGCCACCTGTGCGTCCTCCCGTCTGCAGAGGCACCCCATCACCACCCCCCACGTCACGCCTCCATCAGCCTCTGGCAAAACGCGTGCTGAAAATCCGAAGCCCAAGAGGCCGGAGAGACTGCGGACAAGCAGGGGCCGGGGCATCCCAGCCAAGAGACGCCAGGCTTTTTAAACTCAACATGAGATTTCAGGCAAAAGCCTAAAGGAAACAAAGCCTGTAAGAGTCGGGCTGGCCCCGGGAATCCACATCAGGGCTGTGGGAGTCAGTTCCCGGGCAGCTAATCGGGGCAGAGGCTTCAGCCTTCTAGAACCTTCCTTGTGAGACGGCTTCTCTCTTGGGTTTGTAGTTCCTAGTGGCTTCGAGGCGTGGGGAGGGTTTCAGGGGGCTTGAACCCCTCTGCTCCCCAGGCGGGCAAAAGGCAGCACATTCGGGGGTTTCTGCGTTACATCCCAGGCCTTTGAGGGGCCTCCAGGGAGCCCGGCAGATGGCTGCAAATGATGAGGCTGGAGAAGCCAGCAGATGGGACGTGTGAGGAGCAGAGGGTGCCGGGAACAGGCGCAGCCGTGGGGCCCCTCGGCTGCTCCCTCCCTCCGCTCCACACGGTCCCCGACAGCTGTGAGCCGGTGGGGCCGCCTGGCTGGCTCAGAACACACAGCAAAGCCAACCAAAGACTTTTCTGGGCCTCAGAGGCAGAAGAGGGGCCGGGAGGCACCAGGCAGAGCGGAAAGACCTGTGAGGCGTGGCGGCAGCAGCACGGGACTGAGGGATGCATCGCTTTGCTGTGTGACCCCGGGCAAGTAGCTCAACTTCTCTGAGTCTGTGTCCTTGGGTGTAAACCAGAAATCACAGCACCTACTCCAGAGAGCTGTCGAAAGAATTAAACGAAACAAGGGGTGGGGAAGTGTGTAGCAGGTCATGGGACCCTGGGATTTTTTCGAGAAAGGTTAGTCGAGTAGAAATACATGCAAATTGAGTTACTTTCTGAGTTAGCTTTCTTGCTGACTGAGCTGGGGAGCTGGGGAGCTGGGGAAAAATACCACAGAACATTCAAGCTGCGTTGACCGGGCCAGACCCCGAGCCAACCAACCCCTGGCACAGATGATTCCATTTGATTCACAGAAGAATCCCACAAAGGAGATGCTATTATCCCCATTTGGGGGATGAAGAAAGTGAGCCACCAAGAGGCTAAGTGGCAGGCCCGAGGCCCCCAGCCAGTGAGGCAGAGTCAGGATTTGAATCCAGGGCCCACGCTCTGCATGAGCACTGCCCTCGGGAGCTCTGTGTTTAAATCCCAGCTCTGCCAGCACCGGGACCGGAAGCGAGTTTCTTAACCTGTCGGAGCCTCAGCTTTCTGTCCCGAAAGGGGGGGGGGGGTGATAGTAAGAATACCTACTTTGCGGGCCCATGAGAGGATCAAACGGTACGACACGCCTAGAAGGGACCGGTATGCAGCGGGCGCTCAATACGTGCTCACTGCGTCGCCAGGGCTGGCCCCATTTCTCAAGAGTACTCAGTTGGTATGCTCACTATACTCAGTCCATGGCAGCCACGGAGAGCTTTTCCCTTGGGGCCTCAGTTTCCTCATCTGCAAACTGGAGCACACGGTGAGATCAAGTCCCTGGGCCCTTCCGACCTGGACGGTGTGTGCGTTGAGGCTTGGGCTCCCTTCTTGGAACAGGAGGTGCCACAACAAGGACGCAGAGGAAGGTGCATGTGGTGCGAGCGCCCTGGGGGATCACGAGCGACGTTCCCACGCGGTGTGATGGCTCTTTCTTCCTCCCCGGCCCCGTCTGGCCAACGTGTAACTTGTCCTTCTCTTTCATTAAGACCTCAGTCCTTCCCAGTCCCGACTCGTTTTAAGATCCTTTTCTATTTTATTTGTTAATGTTTATTTATTTATTGGGGGGGGAGGGGGAGAGCACAAGCAGGGGAGGGGCAGAGAGGGGGGAGAGAGAGAATCCCAGGCAGGGTCTGCACGGTCAGCGCACAGCCAGGCGTGGGGCTCGAACTCACAAACCGTGAGCTCGTGACGCGAGCCGAAATCAAGAGTTGGACTCTCAACCAGCTGAGACACCCAGGCGTCCCTCTTTTCTATTTTAATACCTCGTCTTGAGGCAGTAAGTGGCACGGTGCCATTCGAGGACTGCGGCCCGCGGGCCCGGGTTCCCACCCCGCCCTGCCGACCCATATGGTCTTGGGTAAGATGACTTAATCTCTCTGGGCCTCAGTTTCCCCACCCATGACTCGGTGTACCAGCAACCCACGCCACATCAAGCTGCTGGGGGCGCCGCTGGGTCTGGCATGTTGGCAAAACGGAAAAAAATGGGCGAGGGGGGTATTATTATTATTTACTCTAAAGCATCTTGGAAAGAATAAACACTCACACTAAACTGTGAGTTGACAGATATCATTACTCGGGACGAGGCTTTAAAAAGTAGGCTTTCTAAATGAATTGGTGTAAAAAGAAATAGTGAATAATAATTTTTTTTTGGGGGGGGGGAAGTACACAGCCCAAATTGGAAGGCAGTGAAAAATGAAAATGCTGCACCCGTTGTTAGAAAACTTATTAAGAATTTCAAGACAGTGACCGTAGAGCGTTAAATCAAATGTAAAGCCCTTCTATGCGTGAGACCTTATGTGACTATATGGGTCGCATGCCCATGAAGCTGGCCGTGTTTTTTTTTTTTAATGTTCATTTATTTATTTATTGTTGAGAGAGAGAGGCAGAGAGCAAACAGGGGAGCGGCAAAGACAGAGGGAGAGAGAATCCCAAGCAGGCTCCACACTGTTAGCGTGGAGCCCGAAGCTGGGCTCGAACTCACAAACCGTGAGATCATGACCTGAGCTGAAACCAGGAGTCTGACGCTCACCCGACTGAGCCATCCAGACACCCCATGGCCATGGGTCTTTATCTGGACAGGGGTATGAGCTACATGCGTGTAAGCACTTCTTGAAACTCACTGAACTGTACATTTAAAACCTATGCAATTCGGGGCGCCTGGGCGGCTCGGTCGGTTAAGCGTCCGACTTCGGCTCAGGTCACGATCTCGCGGTCCGTGAGTTCGAGCCCCGCGTCGGGCTCTGTGCTGACCGCTCAGAGCCTGGAGCCTGTTTCGGATTCTGTGTCCCCCTCTCTCTCCGCCCCACCCCTGCTTGTGCTCTCTGTCTTTCAAAAATGAATAAACATAAAAAAAAAATTTAGGGGCGCCTGGGTGGCTCAGTCGGTTAAGCGTCCAACTTCGCTCAGGTCGTGATCTCGCGGTCCGTGAGTTCGAGCCCCGCGTCGGGCTCTGTGCTGACCGCTCAGAGCCTGGAGCCTGTTTCCGATTCTGTGTCTCCCTCTCTCTCTGCCCCTCCCCTGTTCATGCTCTGTCTCTCTCTGTCTCAAAAATAAATAAATGTTAAAAACAAATTTTTTTAAAAGCTATGCAATTCGCTGTGCCTAAATTATACCAATGAAGTAATATCGATGAAAACAAGGAAACCCGACAAAACAGAGTCACAAATCCCCAGCTCATACTAGGCAGAGTGGTTCAGTGTTGAGGTGTAGGTATAAATTGTGTGTTGAATGGTTTCCTTTAACCTTGCCTATGTATCCCTGGCCCCTACGTACAACCGTACGGGATGCGTACTGCCCAACCCCACGCCATTCGAGTAGACTCCGGTACGAACCGTGACTCCTCCACTCGCACAGTGAGTAACCTGCACAACTGAACGTGGTGAACCTGATTTGTAGCTGTATGTCTAACCTCATTTGAAGGAATCATCGTGGGTCTAAAGTGAAAAGGCTTTGCGGATGCAAGACCCGGGCTAAATCGAAGGGCCTTGTTGCAAATTCCATTCCGAGGAGGGGTCCAGGAAGAACCAGCCCATGGAAAGACTTTTCTGGGTTCTGGAAAGGCGCCAGCATCCTTCAAATTCTGCAGGCCCCGTGCAGCTCAGCAAACCCTATCCCCTTTCCCGCCCCGCCCCCTCCACACTGCTGAAAACCTCTGCTCAGACAGGCAAAAGTCTGGATTGAAGCGTCCAAGCTAATTTCTCACACCAAAGTATGATAAGACACGGAGTCATTTAGAAATTTAAATTACCACTGTTTACACTTAAGAGGGTCTTCTCACCGCGGGGAAACTGTTTCCAATTACGAAACACGAAAGCTGGTCACCGTTTGGGGTTAATACGACGCTCTCTGAGAGAGTGAGCAGGCAAGACTACCCAGACACCCAATTACCTAGAAAGATCATCTTGAATAATTGGAATGAGGGCAACTAAAGCAATTACTCGATGTTGTGATCTCCAGAAGCAGTCCTCCACCAGCCGTCGGGATGTAATCACCTTTAATAAGAGCGCGTAATTAGAGGAATCCAGAATTTCAGGACAGAAAGTGACAGATCCGCCACTTGAGAACGAGGGAGGTGAGAGGACCATTTGTGGTGCTGGAGAAAATGACACCGGCGGGTGGTGGGAGGGACGGGATGGATGAGAATGGGTGGGTGGGGTGGCAGGGTGGGCAGGCTGCTGCTGCTGAAAAGACCTCAGAAGCCTGGGGGGGGGGGGGGGGGGGGAGGGGGAGCCTGACTCTAACCTAAATGTGCTGTGTGACCTCGAGCAAGGCATTTAACCTCTCTGGGCTCCACCTTCCTTCTTCCTTTCATCCCTCCAGTAACCGTGCGTTGTGCATCTGCCTCATGGGACTCTTGGCGTCCTCGCCACTCATTGTTCCAGGAATGACAGCCCCTGGGGCCCCTTATGCACCAGTCGTTCGTCCTTCGGGACCCTCCCTGCTTGGCACCCCTCCCACACGGCCTACCCAGACTATCCTGAGCCCCTTCCACAGCCCTCTGGGCCCCCGGGTCCGCAGATGTGAGTCTCCTCCTCGTCGGTCCCCCACTAGAAGGCTCCGCAACAGCAGGAGCTGCGGGTGACCCCCCCCCTCACTGCCCGGGATCCTGGCACACAGCCTGGCACCGGAGGATACCGACCACCGGCCTGCGGCAAGGGGGACGAGGTCGATGTGGCCGGTGTCCGAACACAAGGCTTCGGCCTGCCCTGCCTCCGAGAACGGCACCCAGTGAGGCGGCCTGTGTTATGAGTTTATCGAGAATGGCCAGGAGAGAATCTCTTCCTTTAGGATTCCAGGGCTCTGCTGGTTCCACAGATGACCAGGGCCATTCAGATGATTGATGAGTCCCCACCTCAGCCAAAGGGCTGCAAGAATCATCTCAATATTGTCTGGGAATGGCAGGTGAGAGGGAACAATGGACGTGTCAACCATCGGGGCTGGTCCCCTGTCTCTTTGTGTCCTGAAGTCTCTGCGTCATGGGATGAAAGCATCAGACCTCTCCTTTTGCCAGGCCCCGGGGCCACAGATAGGTACCCGGGAATTTGGAAGCAGGGAGGACTCTGCAGAGGCAGGACCTTTGGGCTGGCTCGTGACGGTTGACAGAGAGCTCCCTAGGCAGACAGAGCGAAAAGATCACCCGGGATTAACGCACAGGCCCGGGATGCGCCGGCCACCCGGCGTGCTGGGGCTGCAGCCAGCAGGCTGACCTGCGCGAAGCTCCGATGTCAGATCCCGGGCAGCCGTGACTGTTGGTTTGTCCCCTTCCTTCCCTGCCCAGCGTGTTCTGATCTATGCACGTTTCAGTTCTATGACATAAATCAATGAAATGCACTAAATAAATTAAGTGAGCAGCAGAATTGTAAATCGATTTCAGACGCAGAACAGAGAGGTTCGGGGAACCAACAAGAGACTATTATAGAAACTGAAGGGAGAAATGACTCAGGCAAGACTCAGGATTGTGGCCGTGGAGCCACCACATTGTTACACGTCCCTGAAATATGAAACAAATGAAACCTACAAGCCTTGGAGAATGTTTCACCAAAAAGCTGCCAGCTGGTGGCTGCCAGAAATCCCAGCTCGCTGGGAAACGCGAGTAGGGACAACTGGGCAGCTCAGCCCAGGGGGGTCAGGGGAGACCACAGACTCTTGAGTCAGGATCCAAGTTTCCAAACCCAAACGGGTCACCCAGGGTCTGCAACATGGACCTCCCTACCTTCCTTCATTCAACAAACATGTGCTAAACTCTTGCTGTGTGCCAACCCTTTCTGGCTGGAGCATGGGAGCCATCAGAAGGACAAGACCCGGTGCCTGTCCTCCGGGAGTGTCCAGTCTGATGGAGATGATCTCAATGCAGAATGACGGGTGTTCTTGGGACCAGTCACCGTGGGTATCTCTGCGTTCAGGGGTGGCTTGGCAGAAAACGTCATGTCTAAGCTAGGTTTTGAAGGGTAAATAGAAGTTTTCCAAGGTCCACAGACCAAACGGAGGGAACGGCATGTGCAAAGGCACAGAGGCCTGACAGATGGCGGAGAGCTCAAGGAAAGTGGATGCAAGGAGAAGGACAGGGCTGGAGCCCAGGGTCCACGTCAGAGACGGTAGGAAGTGGAGTAAGAAAGGCAGACCAGACCACAAAGGGCCACGGACACCGTGTTCAAACATCCTGGGATATTTAAGCTTGGGAGCCAGGGAAAGGGTTCAAGCAGAACCCTGATACGGTGGGATTTTTCACTTCGGAAGGATAATTTAGAATTCAGTGTGGGAAACTGTTTGACTCTTTCTTGAAGCATCACATACAGACAGAAAAAGCGCATCTATCGTAACTACACGGCTTGATGACTTCTCATAAACTAAACACATCCATGTAGCACTCAGACCAAGAATCGGAACATCGCCAGCCGCCGGGGCCCTCCGCACGTCCCCCATTCAGGCGTCGAGGGCAACCGCTGTCCTGACGTCTCACAGTCTAGACTCATCGTGCCTGTTTTCCAGTTTTCCCTAAGTGGCATCGTCGTAGGAGGTATTCTCTTGACTCTGGCTTCTTCTGCGCAAACCCACGGTGTAGACCGTCCACTCCCCTTGCCGAATTGTGCTCCACTGTGTGTGTCGATGGGGACTGAGGAAAAGCAGATAGGAGCTGAAGGGTGCAGGCTTGATGGCAACTATGGGTCACGGGAGGCTTCTTCATTCTTTCACAGTGACAGCCCATCGACCTGTGAGGGACAGCTCCCAACTGGGGTGTAGGAACCGGGAGCATTCCCCACATGACACCGTGACAGGTGACTTGGGACCAATCCTTACCGGGGAACACCGTTAATAAGGTAGAGGGAGGAGAACCCCAACATCTTCCCGGACTCTCTGCAGGGATCTGAGGCGGCAGAACATTATTCCTCCTGCCTTTTCCAGCGGAGGGTGGATTCTTTAGCCTCTGTCGGAGCCCCTCCCCGAAGTCTGCTAACCATTTTTAGCCCTCTCCCCACCCGTAGGGCAGAGACTTTTTTGCCTCGTTCGTGTCTACACCGCCAGAGCTTAGCCTAGAGCTTGCCACGTAGTGGGTGCTCCGGAAACGTTTGTCACATGGAAGGGCCTGCGTGCAAATGACTGGCATGCAGAGGCTGTTCAGTTGGTACCCGGCAAGGAAACCCACCCGAACATGTGGGTCCCTTTTGGAGAAATACATAAGTCACTTTGGGATGACAACGACCGGGGGAGACTTTGACCTGCAAATCAATGAGTCTCACACACACACACACACACACACGCCCAGAAATCTGGCTGAGCCAATTCCAACACAACCATCCCCGAGGCTGTGGTCAGGCCCGGAGGTCCCCACGTGGGTAGTGTATTTCTTGCCTCGCCGATGTTGGCAGTGGCCGTGTGACTTGCTTTAGCCAATGGGATGTTGGCAGATACGATGCCAGCAAAACTCGAAAACGTTTTTGTGCGGTTAGGCACCTTGCGTTTCTGTCCCCTCTACCCGGCCCCCAGAAGGAACACACGTGGAACAGACGTGAGCCCAGACCACATCCTGGAACCAAGATAACCCCCAACCACGGGAGCAAAAAGTAAATGCCGAATGCCCCTGCGCTCCAGGGCGGCTTGCTACCCAGCACGATGCTGGATGTGGCATGATTGCATGCTTTCTGAGTTCGAGCCCCACGTCCAGCTCTGTGCTGATACCTTGGAGCCTGGAACCTGCTTTGGATTCTGTGTCTCCCCTGCTCTCTCCCTCTCTCTCTCTCTCTCTTCCTCTCTCTCTCTCTCTCAAAGATAAACATCAAAATAAATAAACCTTGAAACTTTTTTTAAAAAGAATTATTATAATTTTCATACCAAGAGTATATACTGTTAAAATCAATGCTGATTTTTCATCCATTCAACAGGTGTTGTGAAGTACCTGTCAGCGCCAGGCTTCCCTCCTGGGCAGTGGGGACACAATGAGTCACAAAGGAGACAAAATCCCTGCCCTCGCGGGGCTGACCATGTTAATCAGGCGAGCACTGAATACACTGCAGGCATAATAAGTGATGCAAAGGCTTCCCTGAAGCTGGGACATTCAAACCGAACCCTGAATGACGGAGGTACCAGCTATGCAGAGAGCTGAGCGAACAGTGTTCTGGGAGCAGGGAATGACAAGTGCAAAGGTCCTGAGGCACACACTAGTTTGGCTGACTCAAGGAACAGTAAGGATCCGGGGGTGCTGGAGTGTGGTGACGGCAGGGGAGGGGAGAGCGCAGGAGATGAGCCCCAGAGGTACGGGGCCAGACCCTACACACCTTACAGGCTGTGATGAGAACGTGTGCTTTTTCTCTGAGTGCGACAGAAGCCAAGGGCGGGTTTTAAACGGGGATTCGCATGAGCTGACTTACGCGTTAAAAAAATCATTCTGGCACAAGTGAATCAGGGGGCAAACATGGAAGGAGGTAAGCAGTTAAGAGACCGTGGCAGGAATCCAGATGAAAAATGGATGTGGCTTAGGCTAGTATAAAACAAAAAGATATTTCCCATGTGAAGCACAAAACTAAAATGGTCAGGCACAAACTGAGAAAAATGCACGTCATGCTAAAAATACTGATGACAGACAAATAATTTTCCAGGGGACAGGGTCGGGAAGCAAGGGACCAGAGGGTACTGGAGAAAATGGCAAAGAGGGGGTGCCATTTGTGAAGGGCCTTGAAAGTGTGACTATGGTTTGCCAGGCGGAAGGAGGTCAAGAAAAGAAGGGGAGACCTAGTCTGAGGACACCCTGAACTTGGCTCAGAGGTCTTGGTGCAGGAGGAGCAGGGAGTATCACCCAGTACACACCCACGTTCACACATGCACGCAAACATGTATGCATCCCTGCGCATATACACACGTATCCACGCATGTGTGCACATTCACACGTGGACACACACTGTGCATCTATGCACATGTGCACACACACATCCATGCACGCTCACACACCATGCATCTATGCACCTGCACACACGTGCACACACATCCATGCACGCTCACACATAAACACATGCTGTGCAGCTATGCACATCCATGCACGCTCACACATGCCCACACACCGTGCATCTATGCACATGCACGTGCACATGCGCACACACACCCATGCGTCTGTGAACATGCGCACACATCCGTGCACACACACACGTGCACACACATGAACACACCCCATGGCTCTATGCACGTGCACAGTCTCACCTGTGCACACATTTACATACCCCCATTCTCACACGCGCTCACCCACCAGCATGAAAGCACACCCGTGAGACACCCGTGCACACGCTCTCACAGCAGTACCTGCTCACGCATACACACACCGAGCCTTGACCACACACACACACACACACACACACACATTCACTCACCCGCTCACAGAGTCTTGGAAGGCCTGGCGTATTTAAGAGCCAAAGGGCTCAGGTTCAAACCCAGCGTCCTAACCGTATGACCTTGGGCGAGTCAATTCACTCTCTATGCCTCCGTTTCCTCACCTGTAAAACGAGGACTAGAACGAGTCCCTGCGTGTAACGTTCTCAGAACACTGCCTGGCACGTGGTAGTGAAAGCCAGTCCGTGTGAGCGTCGTGGTCATTACCATATCCGGCAGACCAGAAGGGAAGTCCCAGAGGGGGCGGGCGCGGGGGCAAGAAGCCAGGAGACGCGTGCGCTTTGGGGCGAGAACACACCCGGGCTCCAACACCCGCCCCGGACTCCCCGCGTGGCCCCCACCCAGCGCTCCGTCTCCGCAGCTCGGGGACCTCATCCGTGACACGGACAGTCACCGTGGGAGGCGGGCACAGGGACGGACCCGTGAGCGTCACGTTCCTGCAGGCCTCTCGGGGGGGGGGGGGGGGGGGGGGCCAGGCCGGGGGGCGGGGGGGGGGGGGGGGCTCGGGGAGAGGCCACAGCAGCTGCGCGACAAACCCCGCCGATCTGAGGGGACAGCTGACGTGCCTGAGAGGCCGGGAGGGCGCGAAAATCGTTCTGCAGCTTGGCGGCAAAGCCAGCCCACTCAGCCTCCTTATAAACGTTTTTATATGCGCCGCCAGAAGGTCCTTGACGTGGCCGCCAAGCCCTGAAGGGAAAATCACGAGGCCGGGAAAACACAAAGATACAATCTCCCCGGGGCCCTCGGTCCTCGTAAAAGAAGCAGGAACAAAGGACGACTGCTTCCAGGAGGAGGCGTGAACGACCCGCCCGCCGCTGGACGCGGACACGCACGCACGTGTACCCGCTCCACAATGCTCACACAGGCACACACACGCACGTGCGTGCTCACACGTGGACACGCACCCTCCACACGTGCTCACACCCTCGTGCGCGCTGGCACTTGGGTCACACGTATGCACACGCTCACATGGACGCTCACACGTGTACACACACACCCACCCCACGCATGTTCACACTTGGACACACGTGCTCACCTGGACACACACACGTATATGCACTCCACACACACTCACACGTGGACACACACACCCGTGCATGCTCCCACTTGGACACGTATATGCACGTGCTCACATGGACACACATATATGTATGTACTCACACATGCTCACACGTGCACACCCACACTTGTGCATGCTCACACTCGGATACATATATGCATATTCTCACAATGGACACACACTCCACACGCTCACACGTGCACACACACCCATGCATGTTCACACTTGGACACACATGCACGTGCTCACATGGACACACATGTGTACACACTCCACACATGCTCACGCATGCACATACATACACACCCATGCATGCTCGCAATTGGACACACATATGCACATGCTCACATGGACACTCACACGTGCACACACACACACACACCTGTGCATGCTCCCACCTGGACACGTGTGTGTATTCACACACACGTATGTACTCACACACGCTCACATGTGCACACACGTGCATGTTCACACTTGGACACACATATGCACATGCTCACATGGACGGACATGTGTACACACTCCACACATGCTCACATGTGCACACACTCATGCATGCTCACACTTAGACACACATATGCACATACTCACATGGACACTCACGCGTGCACACACACATCCGTGCATGCTCCCACTTGGACACGTGTGTGTGTGTGTTCACACACACATGTATGTGCTCACACGCTCACACGTGCACACACGTGCATGTTCACACTTGGACACGCATATGCACATGGACACACATGTGTATGCGCTCCACACATGCTCACATGTGCTCACGCTTAGACATACATATGCACATGCTCACACGGACACTCACACGTGCACACACATACCCGTGTATGCTCATATGCACATGCTCACATGGACACACGCGTGTATGCACTCCACACGTGCCCACGCGTGCACACACCCTTAGACACACAAGCGCATGCCCTTTCACACGCACACGCTCAGCCACCGGCGCGCGTGCGTGTCCACACAGGAGACACACGTGTGCAATACTCACGGGAGCACCTGATCGCACACGTGTACACTCGCCCTCAACCCGACACGCACACGCACGCTTACGTGCGCGCACACGGGCCGCGCTTCCCGGAAGCCAGATGCGGAGCACGGTTGAGCCCGGAGCTCCCAGGCCTCGGGGGGATCACTGGCTCGGGGTTCTCGAGGGCCGCCCCCGGGGCCGGGCTCGCAAGATGCCACAGCACAGGGGGGCCCGAAGCGTGGGCTCTGCCCCACGCGAGATGTGAGGCGTAGGCGGCTTCATGCCTCTAAGGCTCCGATTCCTCACCCGTCAAGTGGGGCGAGTCTGTCAGTGCCCCCCAAGGTTGGGGGGAGGCTTCTTGGTTAACGCCTGGGAAGCACCTGGTGCAGAGGAACCGCTCAGTGAACGTCCGCCCCGTATTACCCAGCAGTATTCCTGGCGCTTCTGGACCTCAGTTTCAACTTTTCTTGGTTAAGTTTACTTATTTTGAAAGAGAGGGAGAGCATAAGCGGGGAGGGGGGGCAGAGAGAGAGGGAGAAAGAGAGACGGCATGACAGGGTCCATGGTGTCAGCGCAGAGCCCGACGTGGGGTTCGATCCCACCAATCGAGAGATTATGACCTGAGCCGAAACCAAGAATTGGAGGCTTAACCGGCTGAACCACCCAGGTGCCCCTCCTGACCTCGGTTTAGAAGCTGGGGCCCAGTTGCTCAGCTCAGAACTTCAGGGGTGACCACGAGTAGCGGCCACATAGGGCACAGTCGCTGGGAAAGCCAAGGAGGAAAGGGAGGAGGAAGTGCCCCCTGCCAAAAGGCTGCTCGGCGGGGGCGTCTGGGCCTCTTCCTGGGCCTGAGGGTCCCTGTCTCATGAGCTGCCACTTGGTTGAAGGTCTTCAAGGGGACAGTGTCTGTGAGACAGGAACATTAGCAGCCTCCGTGACATAGGTCCCCCTCACCCACTCCCTCTCTGCCATCAGCAGGGATGGGTCAGAGACGGACCCTCCAGTCCCCGAACCTCCGGACGCTGCAGGGCCACCAGCCCCACCAGCAAGAGGCACGAGTGGCCACAAGCCCCGGACAGGCACACCGAGATCCCCCTTGTTGGGACAGTTTCTAGCACTGGACTTCTGCCTCAGTTTCCCCACCCTGACTTCCAGAACCAGAGCCCTCTCCTCATCTCTAGGCTGTCTGAAGACACCTGCACACCTCCCCTCTCCTGGCAGCCGTCCTCCTTGGGCAGGGGTGGGCAGGCGGGGAGGCGGCCGCACCCCTACGTCCCTTCGGCAGCGAACCCTCCAGCATCCATTCTCCTGCTCTTCCATAATAACAAAACCCCTGACTTCTCTGAGCACATGGTTGCCGGGATAGCGGTCTCATTTCCCAGCTTCCTTTGCAGCTGAGTCTGGCCCTGGGATCATGTTCTGGCCAAGGACACATGAGCAGGTGCCGCGGGCAGCTTCTAGAAACCTTGGAATTGACCAGCAAGCTTTGCCCTTCCTCCTTTGCACCCTTCTAAGTGGCTTCCCAGAAGGCAGGTGTGACCGCTGGAGCACCAGCTGCCATCTGAGACCATGAGGACAAAGGCACAGAGATGATGGAGAGGGGCAGCAAGGTTCCGGATCCTGAGAGCTTCGTGGGGCAGAGCCTCCCTGGATTGCCTACTTCCAAACTTTTATAAAAGCAAGGCACATTTGTCCTTTAAAGCCAGCTACTGTGGATCACCATTCCTGTGGCTAAACTTAATCCTGACTGCTGTGCTCACCCCACAGGATGGCCGGCCCCTGACCATCCTACCGGAGCATCACCGGGGGGCAGAATCTCTGTTCGTGGACCCCACACACCAGGGAGTCATCTCTGCACAGTGACTGGGGCCTCCCCACGCCTGTTGAGATGACAGACACAGGGCATCTGGCTTCCTGCCCCCGAGGTCAAATCCTGCGCTCAAGGCAGTGCCCCCAACACTGGTCTAGCCTGACCCCAACTTCTGCACACCCGTCCTACCTCCCCGAAGTCCTGCTGTGCCCTGGAAGGATGGAAGCGTAATGACTCTCAGGGCCACCCCGATTGCGGAGGGGAGTGGTGCGGCGGTGGCGGGGGGTGGGGACAGGATGATCCCCCACCTGCTTCTGTCCCCTTCCCAACAGCTTAAGAAACTCAGAGCTGCAGGATTCAGGCTCCTCTGGGGAGCCGTCGCCCATGAGCGCGGCAGGAAAAGCTCTCATGGGGCTTTGGAAAGCCACCTGGGCAGGAAGCGTCTCTGCAGGGCGCTTGGCTCACACACCTGAGACCTGAGCGGGGGCCACACTTACCCTTCTCCGATGCTGGGGCCAGGTCAATGAAGCTGCGACATGTTTCACCTTCGAAAAGAAAAGAAGGGTTTTCAGAATGTGAGAGGCAGCGAGGGCTTCAGGCTTTCGCCTCTCCCCTTCCCTGAGCCCTGTCGCCAAGTGGGCGTGGCACCCGAGCGTCTCTAACCTTTATTCCCAGAAAGTCAGTGTCCCCAAGGAATGTTTGCTGCCAACTCAGCTGAACAGCCCCGGGGAGGCCACCTCCGCTCTCACCTCCTGATCCAACCCATCCAGCCCAGTCGCTGGCACCTGCTCCGAGCCCTCAGTCCCCCTCCATGGCCTCAACCCCATCCAGACCCATCAGGATGAGGGCAGCGGCTCGCGGGGCTCCCTGGGCCTCCACACTGCTGTCGCCAGAGGGATGCTTTGGAGCCACACAGTTCCGATCACATCTCACACACACGCACACACACGCACACACACGCACACTCTCCCCCTCTCTCTCTCTCTCCTGCTCAAAACCCTCTGATGACTTCCTGAAGAATGAAGCCCAAGTTCCTTCACGGGGACCCCTGAACTCGGCCCCCGACACTCCTCAGGCTCCCTCCACCACGAGGCCTCCACACGTGCCGTCCCCCCTGCCGGGGACACACTTTCCCTGTTCTAAGCTCTCACGGCACCTTGGCCTTCCCCTGTGGGACATCCGGTCACCCGACAGTTCTAGCTTTTGCATGTGACTCTTGGACAGACGGCCCACAAGTCGTCAGCGCCACGAGGGCGCGCCCCACATCCTCGTGCACCCCCGCCCCCCGCTCAGGAAACGGCAACTCCGGCCTCCCACGCGCTCGGGCCAAAACCGCAGCGTCAACCTTGACTTCTCTCTTGCTCTCACATCTCCACGTCTGGTCTGTGGCTCTGGCTTTGGAGGTATATCTAGAATCCGACCACTTCTCACCCCCTCCGCTGTTCCAGCCACCATCGCCCACAGCCTTTGCTTGGGTCTCTCTGTTTCTGCCCTTATTCACACAGACGGATCATGTCCCTTCGTTTAGAAGCCTCCCGTGGTTCCCAGATCGCTCAGGGTCAGAACCCAAGTCCTCAGGGCGGCCAACCAGGCCCTGTGCGATCTGTCCCCCCATCACCTCCCTGACCTCGTCTCCTACGAGCTTCCCCCTCACTCACTCCACTCCAGCCACATCGGCCTCCTTGCTGATCTTGAAATGTGCCGGGAACCTTCCCTCCCCGCCTCAGGGCCTTTGCACAGGCTGCCACTTCTACGTGGAGCATTTTTCCCTCAGAGAGCTGAATGGTTTACTTTTCCTCTTTTTTACCACTTTCCCCACATGTTACCTGCTCAGGGAGGCCTTTCCTAGCTAATCTATTCAATATTCCAGAGGTCCCTCCCCTGTCTGCCCATCTCTCTTCCTGATGGGCCCCTATCACCTAAAACAGCTTCTGGTACATAGTGAGCACATTATAAACTAAATATTTGCTGAAGGAATATATGAATGGATGAACAAACCAACGGATGAACAAATGAGCGAAAGCCTTACACCCAAACCTTATGCCTATAAGAAACCGCAAATTTTCAGTCTCTTCCGGGGCCTCCTCGATGCTGGGCACTGTGCTGACCACTGAGGACACACGGCCCAGCCTCCAGCCCCTCGGTCACAAAGGTGGCGCAGGCTGGACCCCCACCCACAGACACATTTTGTGCGTCCCACACAGGATCCCAGCATAGGGAAAATGTTGCCTTGTGAGCCCAGATGAAGACTCAGAAACCCGGCCGTGCTGGGCCCCCAGGGCACACAGCCACAATCACACGGGCCGGATGCTGCCCCCTTCAGACAGCGGACGAGCCTTGGAGTCGGCCACAGTCCCTGCCCGTCCCTGCCTCACTGAGGCCACCCAGCCGGCCCCCGGGGGCACTGGATTGGCTGACCTTTAGGGTCTGCTTGTAACCCCTGGTTTAAGGATTTTACTGGATACAGATTTTAAGGATACAGATTTTTGTGTCCAAATGGAACGAACGTGGGTTGGAGGGCAAAAAAGATCTGGAAGCTTCCGGCATTCTCAACTCATGCGTCTGCTTGATGCTTGTGAATGCTTCTCTAAGAGGGTCCCTGGAAGCCCCTGTGGGATCCTGAACGTCCTTCCTGCTCCATATAAATAAAGGGTGTGCTGGCACGTGAGGCTGAGAAGGAAGGCGGGGGCCAGATCACAAAGGGTCTTGAGTGCCAAGCTAAGGAGTGGATTCCTGTCTTATTGACGTCACCCCTTCCAAAGATTCATGAGGCCACAGGGGGCTGGACGGCACTCTTGTGGTTCTGTCACGCTCGTTTCCTCCCTCAGGCTCTGGGGCCCCGCTTCCCGTCACAGATGAAGACAATAAGACTCGGGGCCACAGAGAGAACAACTGGGGCCACATAGCGAGCCAGAGGTACCAAGATTAGAACCCATGGAAAGGGATGTTTGTTGACAGCCAACAACTGGAAGTGAGGGTAAAAAAAAAAGAGAGAGAACAGTGGCAAGCCAGAACGGACAGATCTGAATGAATTGTTTCATGCTTTCTTTAATGTTCTATGGTTTTCTCAAAATCTGGAGAGAGAAGCCTTTAGTGGTCAAATGCACACCGACGCCACCCAGGGCCACGTTCAGACCTTGTGGGTCCTAGGCATTTTGGCCTGTTGGGCTCCTTCCTACATAAAGAAATTAAATTAAATTAAAAATTGTATTTTTGCAATTGCATCGGTTAAAGACAAATACATTAACATTAAATGTTAAAATTTTTCGTCACCTAGAAGTTTATCTTTTTTGTTTTTGAGAGAGAGAGAGTGAGGGCATGCGAGTAGGGGAGGGGCAGACAGAGAGAGAGAGAGAGAGAGAGAAAGAGAGAGAATCCCAAGCAGGCTCTGTAATGTGAGCACAGAGCCTGATGCAGGGCTCAAACTCATGGACCGCCAGATCATGACCTGAGCCAAAACCAAGAGTTGGCTGCTTAACCGACTGAGCCACCCAGGCACCCCAGTTCACCAATTTAAAGTAACAGTTTAAAGGTTTTTAGGGGCGCCTGGGTGGCTCAGTCGGTTAAACCTCCGACTTCAGCTCAGGTCATGATCTCATGGCTCGTGAGTTCGAGCCCCATGTCGGGCTCTACGCTGAGCGCTCGGAGCCTGAAGCCCGCTTCGGATTCTGTGTCTCCCTCTCTCTCTGCCCCTCCCCTGCTCATGCCTCTGTCTCCCTCTCTCAAAAGTAAATAAACATTTTTTAAAAATTTAATAAATAAAAAATAAAGGTTTTCAGTGTATTCCTACTATATTCGCAAGATTGTGTGACCATCACCACAATCAACTTTAGGACATATTCATCACCCCCCAAAAAACGCTATACCTATTACCAGGCAATCCCCCTTTCCCCCAATCCTCCCACCACGGGGCAACCACTGATGTATTTTCCTTGTCTCCAGATTTGCCTCTTCTAGACATTTCACATAAATGGAACCATACAATATGTGGCCTTTTGCATCTGGCTTCCTTGACTGTTTTCTTCGCGTGATGTCTTCAAAGTTCATCCACGTTGTAGCGTGCATCAGCACTTTGTTCCTTTTTTGTGGTTGAATAATATTCCACGGTGTGGATACAACACATCGTATTTATCCACTCATTGGTTATCGGGCTTTGGGTTTGTGTCCGCTTTCTGGCTCTGGACGAACATTGATGTACAAGATTTCGTGTGGGCAAGTTTTCGTTTCTCTTAGGTATATACATAGAGGTGGAAATCCTGGTAACTCTATGTTTAACCTTTTTGGGGAACCACTAGACTGTTTTCCAAAGGAGGAGCATCATTTTACAGTCCCACTAGCAACGTACGAGGGTTCCAATTTCTCACCATCTTCATCAACACTTGTTATTGTGTCATTATTATTATTATTATTATAGGCATCCTTGCAGATGGAAAGTAGTATCTCCTTGTGGTTTTGATTTGCACGTCCCTAAGAACTAGTGATGTTGAGCATCTTTCCACGTGCTTATTGGCCATTTTCATTTCATCTTCGGAGAAATGTTTATTCAGATCCTTTGCCCATTTTAACTGGATTATTTTGTCATTTTATTGAGTTGTAAGAGTTCTTTATATATTCCACATACAAGTACTTCGTCAGATATCTGACTGCAAACATTTGGTCCCACTCAGCAAACAATCTTTCTGCTTTCTCGACGGTGCCCTTTGATGTTGATGAAGTCCAATATATCTTTTGTTGCTTGTGCTTTTGTGTCATATCTCAGAAGGCTTTGCCTAGCCCAACACCATGAAGGTTTACTCTTCTTCTCTCTTCCAAGAGTTGTATCCCTTTAACCATTACCTTTAGGTCATCTATTGGACATTGACGCGTACGGTATACAAAGGTGTCTGACTCCATTCTTTTCTATGTGGACGTCCTATTGTCCCGGCCCCATTTGAAAGGCTATTCTTTCCCCATTGGACTGTCTCGACACTCTTGTCAAAAATTAACTGGCTATGAATGGAAGGATTTATTTTGTTCTCTCAATTCTATTCCATCGATCTATATGTCTATCCTTCTTACTGGTACCACCCTGTTTTTTGATTACTGTAGCTTTATAGTAAGTTTTGAAAGGGAGTGAGCCCTCCAACTTTGCTTTTCGTTTTTAAGATGATTTTGGCTATTCTGAACCTCTTGCATTTCCATGTGAATTTTAGAATCAACTTGTCGATTTCTGAGAAAAGAGCCAGTTGAAACTTTAACATGGGTTGCACTGAATCTGTAGACCAATTTGGGGAATATTGCCACCTTAATAATATTAAGTCTTCCAGTCCATGAAAATGGGATGCCTTTCCATTTATTTAGATCTCCTTTAATTTCTTTCCATAATGTTCTGTAGTTTGTTGCATATAAGTTTTGCACTTCTTTTGTTAGATTTATTCCTAAGAATTTTATTCTTTTTGGTGCTATTGTACATGAAATTGTTTTCTTAATTTCACTTTCAGATTGTTCTCTTCTAGGGTATAAAAATAAGATTAATTTCTGTGTATCGACCTTGTACCTTGCAATCTTGCCGAATATGTTTATAAATTCTAATGGTTTTTAGTGGATTCTTAGGATTTACTCTATACAAGATCATGCCATCCACAAATACAAATAGTTTGACTTCGTCTTTTCCAATCTCAATGTCTTTTATTTCTTTTTCTTGCCTAACTGCTCTGGCTAAAACCTCCAGCATAATGTTGAAAAGAAGCGGCAAAAGCAAATGTCCTTGTCTTGTTCCTGATCTTAGGGGGAAAGCATTCACTCTTGTACCAGTAAGCATGATGTTTGCTGTAGGTTTTTCGTAATCTATGTCAAGTTGAGAATACTCTTCCTATTCCCAGTTTGTTGGAATAACCTGCAATCATGTGACCCTGAGAGTGCCCCCAAGCAAACCAAGGCTCTGGGTTTTCAGTGATTTGCTCAGGACCACACCAGTAAGGATGCCCTAAAGTCTTTCTAGCTCTCTAGTCCAACTCAGTCTGTCAGAATTCCCTACTGCAGCTAGCCATTCCCACTGTGCAGAGCCATCAGATCCTGAAAGGAATCCCCTGAGAACATACCTGAGTGCAGACCAGGAAAATCCACCAGAGGCCAAATACAATGGCTCTCACACTTCCATTTCTGCTTACGTGGACAATACTGAACAGAAGATGTTTGAGCGGAGATGGCCAAACTTGGCCAACACTGCCTGTGCAGGGCAATGCTGAAGGTTAAGGAAAAATCATAGTAATGACATAAGGAAGACTGGATCTTTCAATGGTCAAAAAGTCTAATAACTGAAATCCAAACACGGAAGGAAGTTTTTTCTCCAAACCCTTGGTCTCCATGATAAAAATTAGCTAACCATTTGTGAGAAAGATATCAAACTGTACCATATTGCCTTAACGCTGTTAGAAGTAGCTTTTAAAACATCTTTGTCAATTATCAGTAAGTTGATACGTTTAACTAAGGGATTTAATTGGGGTATAAAACTAACGATAAGTACACTTTATCTCTTCAGACTGAGGCTTGTCAATTAGATCACGGAGCTGTGGCATGTTACTGCCACCTGATGGCAGTGTATCTTCTGTGAACTGTGGAACAAGAAAGCTGGGAAGGATCCTAGAGGGAATCCAATTTAAGTGGTTCTCAGCCCTGGGAAGCCCAAGTCCCACTCACGGAGATCCTGGTTTAATTGACCAGTGTGCGACCTAAACTTCAGTGGGGTTTTAAAAGTTCCCTGGGTGATTCCAACATGTTTCTAGGCTGAAACTCACACTCCAATTAAAACAAAATCTATTTTCAACATTAGAAGAACCATAGTCAGCCATCTTAGTGACGGCCCGTGCTATCGCAACGGACGCTCCTTCAAGCAACAGCTTGGGATAGGGCAGGATAGCAGAATGGCCAAGAGTCTGGGTTCTGGAATCAGCAGAGCTGGGTTCACATCCTGGCCCTGACGTTTCCCGCCACACGAGTCCCCAGTCTTTCTGGGCCTTGATTTCCTTGACTGTCTAATGGGTACAGCGCCTGTAAGGCTGTTGTAAAGACTTGACAGGGGCACAGAGGTCAGACATGATGCCTAGAACAGAGTGGGTGCTTAGGAAACGGTGGCTGTCATCATGGCCATCATCATCACGTAGCTCACATGGGGCATGGCCTCTGCAGTCTAATGGAGAGGAGACCAGACGGATGCACAGACCACCATCGTGGTGGGTAGAGGCGAGGAGTGGGGCTCAGAGCAGGGGCTCGAGAGCCAGACCAGCCTGGGTTCAGCCTGGCTCCATCACTTACTTACTGTGTGACGCAACATCAACCTCCTGCTGCCTCGGTTTCCTGACTAATAAAGAGTGAAAGCCACCAAAGCTACTGTGTCTATAGCGCCTGTAACAGGGTGGATCCGAAAGGTTGGTGCCACCCACCAGGTGGTACAACTAGGACAGTTCAGTGGGCAGGAGTCCACACTGCCAAGTGGCAGCCGCAGGGCTGTACAGGTTTCCCTATGACTCCGTGTCCGGGGTGTGGCCCTGCGTTGTCCGTTGTTTCCCCCAAGTTCATGGGCATTGTCTGGTAACTGCCTCATCCTTGTGCCTTGAAGAGCCCTTTCTCCAACCACTACCTCCCATGCTATTCCCTTTGGCGAACGGTGAGCTACTAAGAATCGAGAAGGGGAAAGAGTTTCTCCTCCCCAGGAAGGAGAGCTCCCTGAAGACCCACTGTGCTCCCACAGGCCCACCCGGAGGGTAATGCTGCCCCAGTTCACAGAGGGGACAGAAAGGAGGAATTTGTGCAGGGGGAAAGTACGGGGGGGATCCACGCGTTGAAGAACATCCACGGCCCCCCAAGGAGATCTCAGGACCTTCCAGGAAACCAATCTGGGAGAAGTGAACATCTATCAAGGTCAGGGGTCACAGGGTTAACCCAAATCTGCACCCCAGTGAGGATCCCACAGCCCCCATGGGGCCAGGAAACCATCAGCCGTGGGGAGAAGAGGGGCAGGAAGAAACTAGAAGTTTCTCCCCAAAGTTCTGAAAACTTCCCATGCCCCAGGGGCTGGCGGGGAGTCTCAGTTTATGTGGGGTCTGAATCTTTCCCTGGAAAAGCTCAGTCCCGTTAGGCTAGTGAAAGAAAGTCATGGGAGATTCCCTGCTTGTACGAAGCAGGAACGTGTGTTCATACCCACCACAGCCTCCAGAGGGAACATCCTGTATGGTATTCTCATCGCTGCACCTTGCCCTGAGGCAGGTGGCCAACAGGTGAGACTTGGTACCCAGCCCCAGCGCAAGGGTGGCCAACTCATGAGATCTCAACGGCTGGCAGTGACTGAGGCAAGCCGGCGGGTAACCTAGAGAGGGTGTGCCCCGTCAGAAGTGACCTCCTGGCCATCTGGACCAAGTCGGGGCTCTGGCAGGAAACAGACGGCACCCTGGAGGGCTCACTGAAGACAGCTGAGTGAAGGGACTATTCGCAGAAATGCGGATGGGGTGAGGGGCTAGAACTGTGGAGAGCCCTCACTTCCCCGCTCAGAGGGGCAGGCAAGGAAAAGGAGCTTGCGGAAGAGGAAGCCGCCCAGGAGGAGTTGGCACTAGGAGCCCAGCCACCCTGAAGCAAACATCTGGGCAGGGGCCCAAGAATCTGCATTTCTAACAAGTTCCCAGGCGCTGCTGATGCTGCTGGTCTAGGAACTGCGGGCTTTTTTTTTTTATTATTAAAATTTTTTTTAACGTTTATTTATTTTTGAGAGACAGAGACAGAGCGCAAGCGGGGGAGGGGCAGAGAGAGGGAGACACAGAATCGGAAGCAGGCTCCAGGCCCCGAGCTGTCAGCACAGAGCCCAAGGCGGGGCTCGAACTCACAAACCGTGAGATCATGACCTGAGCCAAAGTCGGACGCCCAACCATCTGAGCCAGCCAGGTGCCCCCTGGGAGCTGCGTTTTGAGAGCCACGCTTTAGAGGAGCAAAGCCACAGTCAAAACTTCAACAGGGAGAGAGCGAGGCAGCGGCGGGAGGACATACCCCAACCTTTCTCTCCTTCTACCCTCGGATTTCCTACCGGCACCTCCCACTGGCCAGAACCACGGAGAACCCAGAGGGCGCGGGGCAGTCTCCCCCGGCACAGAGGGGTCAGAGGACAGACGTCTACGATCACCACAATCACTCTCTGAAATGATCTTGTGGATGCATTTGTTTACTGTCTGTGTCCTCTACGGGACGTATGATGGACTTTTCTGCTGTGGGTGCTACTCAGGTGCAGACACATGTGGACGGTGGGCTTGACCATATTCTGGACCAGGCTGGAGGCTCCAAGCCTTGAAATAATGCATTAATGCAAAATACTCTCTCTCTCTCTCCCCCTTCCTTAACTCTCTTTCGCTCTCTCGCTCTCTCTCTGAATCTTAGGAATCCAAATCACATCAAGCAGTGATCTAGGGAGGTGTCTGAATTAGTTTTGAGCCCTAAAAACATTCTTCTCTTGGATTCCCAATATCAGTGCTCTGTATTCACGCAATTGTATTCGACCAACAATTACTGGGCGCCTACGTGCCAGGCACTGTCCTAGGCACTGGGGGCACAGCAGTGAACCGACAGATAAACCCCCACCCTTGTGGGTCTCCTGTTCTTATACTGAAGCGTATACATCAGCCATTCAAAATCCCTGCACCAAAGAGGGGCATTCCCTAGCTCTTCTGAATAACGCTCAGACAACGCTCTGCAACCATCCGAAGCTCCCGTGACCACGTCTCACTCACGGCTGTGTCCCCAAAGCCTGGGACAGTAACAGGTGCTCCAGATACGACTGTGGATACACGAATACGTGAAAAGCACTTCGTAAGCTGCCTTTAGCAAGAATTACCCCAAGTGGGGGATTCCAGTCTGCAGAATCCTACAGGTGGGCAAAGGTGAGACCGGAAACTGAGCGCTGGAGTGTCTCGGGGCCGAGCGAAGACAGAAGAGGCAAACAGAAAGGAGGCGTCTTCACTATCGAGGGAAGAGGCCCCGTTGCGCAGCCATACCCAGCGTCACCCGCACCGTGATGCAGGAGGCGTGGACACCTGAGGATCACTTGGACGTGACCCTGTCACACTTCCTGTCCCCTGTCCTCTCTTCTGCTGCTTTGTGCCCTAGGGCTCCGATTTACATCCTTCCCTTTTCCCACCTCTCCGTCTCAACATCTTGTCTCCTTCCTCTGAGCCATCCCCCAGCCTTGGGGATCCGGCTCAGTGCCCACCCTACACCCCAGCCAAGAAGCCTGCCTTGCTCACCGACCACCTGCCCCATCCCAAGGACATGTCTCCCTGCTCTGAATTTCCAGCATTTGATCACAGTGTCTCCCGTTATATCGTCTCACTCTACCCCGGGCACGGCAGGGGCCCCCTCTGGTTCGGTCCCTTCTGGGGCTGTAAATGGCAGATCTCCCCACCAGCAGGTGGAAGCTAGGGCGCGTCATGTTGCCCAGGATCCAGGAGAGCCCAGAGTAAGCACCACACTAAGAACTTGCCACGCATCACAACTGGACGAGGTCAGTACCCGCCCCCATTTTACAGATGAGGAAAAGCAACCTACCTACGGCTACCCAGCCAGGAAGCATCAGAATCAAGATCGGGGCTCAGGCGTGTGTCTTTCCTAAGCTCTTTCCACCACGCAAGGGACGGACTTGTCCAGAACAGAACATTCCACAGCCAGACGAGATTTTCGCGCTCAGGCAAATCAACAGTGTCTCTGAAATGTCCTTTTTAACTATTTCGTTATGGGGGAAAGTCCCAACTTTTACAAAAGCAGAGAGATTAGCGCAAGGAGCTCCATGGCCCCACCAGCAGCTTGGAAACTGTCACTCCACGGCCAGTCTTGTCTCTCTATGCCTGTGGCAGCGCCCCCCGCCCCCGGCCCCCGCACGGGGTTGTCTTGAAACAAATCCCAGAAGTTGTGTCTAAATGGCTTTTCGAAGGGTTTGCTCCCTTGCTCAGAAAAGACAGAGGAAAGGTCGTTCCTTCCTAGACTCTGTGACATCATCTTGTGGGGCTGGTGGCTTTCTGCAGCGTGGGAACGAGACGTAAAACCCAAGAGGCCCTGACCTGCCCTCACTGCTGACTGCCTCTGACCCAGTGTCTGCAGAGACCCGGCTGAGCTAAAGACAGGTCAGCGGGCACGTCACTCCCACACCAACCAGAGCACCTGGCACACGTCCCCAGCAGAAACGACGCTTCCAGAAATCCACCCCGGACGCAACTGGCCAGGTCACAGCTGCCTCCGCTCTGGCTCACAGCTCGCACCTGCTGCCAGGAATCCAACCCGAGGTCCCTCCTCCGGGTCCCGTCTACTTGGGAGAAAAGCTGGCGTGTGGTGGTGGAGGCCGGCAGGGCGAAAAAGCCTGGGTTCTGACTTCACGCAGATCTGAGTTCAAATCCCAGCCCTGCCATCTGCCTGCTGTGGGTCTGCGGGGGAATGATAGATTTTATTTATTTATTTTTGGGGGGGGGTGGTTGCCGGTAAAGGATGATCGTTCCCACCTCACGGGGTTGTCTGAGGGCCAAACGAGGTAACGGGGAAAGACCAGCTTCGTGTGCGGCCATCCACACCCCCACTGTTATTCATCGCGGATTGCAGGCCTCCCTCCTCGCAAAGGGGTGCTCTTCAGGCCAGTGGAGGTATCTGGGCTCGGGAGACATGAGTTCAAATCCCTCCTCTGCCTCTCCTTAGCCGTGTGACCGCAGAGAGCGACTTAAACTTCCTCACCTGCCGGATGGAAGCCATCAGGCAGCTGCCTTCTAGGCTTGCACAAGCAAAAAGCAAAACAAAACAGGAGAGTGCACGAAACGCCTGGCTGTGCTTGGCTCTGTAAATGAGAGCTATTTTTGAGTTTTGATCCCCTCCCTGATTCGCCGGTCGGAGACACATTGCGCTCTTCCCAAGGAGACCCGGGAAGCCTTCCCGAGCCAGGAGCAAGGGGGCTGTGATGGTGCGACGTCACCCTGAGCAGGTGGAGGAAAGCTGGCAGGGCACAGGCGGAATCCAGGGACGTGGCCAGAAGCAGGTGCCCGAGGCTGGCAGAAGGTACGTGGGGCACTGAGGGTCGGCCAAGCTGCCCTTGGCACAAACACGCGGGAGTCCAGGTCCGGCAGGCAGCGGAAAACGGGCAGCAAGTGAGATGGGCGCTTGGGGAGACCAGCGTCCTTGGCTGGGTCCCCGGTTCCTGGGTCTGAGGATCGTGACTTAATTCCATACCCCACCAGATGGTGTGCTGAGGTTTCTGTGGAGCGCGGGGTAGGGAGAGGCATCAGCCTGGGTGACATGGTGAGGGACTGGCGAGAGAGGAGCAGTCACACTGGCCTCACAAAGCCTGCCAACAGGTATCTGCTGACATAAACCGTGCACGGGCTCTGGGCCAGGCCCAGAGTTCTGTACAAACTACCATCCCCGTTTCGCCGATGAAGAAACTGAGGCCCGGGAAGCCTGAGTAACTTGTCTAAGTTCACACAGCCAGGGGTGGAGCCAGGATTCAAACTGAGACAGCTCGGCAGAGCCTCCCCATTTGGCCACGACCACCTCTTAGCCGAAAAAGCAGGTTCTAGAAAACTCCACCCTTCCGCACGGGAGGTTCCCAGAGGCCCTCCAAAGAGGACTCCACCCACGCGCGGTAGGAGAAATCAGCGACCACCAGGAAGTGAGGGCGTCCCCAGGTGCCCAGCCAATAGGACCCAAACGTGGCTGGTGCTGAGTTTGGTTCTGAGACCCAGACTCCGTGGAGCCCGGCCTCTTGGAGACGCGTGCGCAGTTCCCTCTACGGTCGGCGCCTTCCACTGGCGAGGAGGGCTGAGAAGAGCTGGTCCCGGCAACCGCGGCCGATGAGAGATCATTTTCACAGTTGGGCAAGGGCAAAAGTTCACACACCTTCGCTGGCTGGATTCAAGGAATTCAGCTCCGGAATCAGAGGATAAAGAAAAATGCCAGCAGATCCTGCGCGAAGCTTCTCTCTCGCTCTCCGGGCTGTGGCAGCGGAGTCTTGGCAAGCGCTTCCTTGGAATTCTCCAGAGGCCTCTGCCAGTTCAACTGACAGGGCAGCAGATGGTGCGCACTTATCTGCTGATGATATTTTGATTTATTTATCTCTTACAGATGGTACCATGCCTTGATTTCTGGCAAGAGTCCAAACCGTGGGTCAACTTTCTGGGGATAATCACTCCTCCAAGTGGATAAAATGCCGGAGGCTAAAATCCCGCCTGGCATCATGACCTCTTTACCGCGGCCTCCAGACGTGAGCCTTGCTCGGGCATTTCAGGCACCGTGGGCAAACCGTAGGGGAAAAAAAATTGTTCTATGGAATTCTACGGCCAGAAAACCTCAACGCTTATCTGCAACGAATACAGCAGTGGCTACATGTCAGAGCTCTGCGTTCACCGAACCCTGAGATGAAGGATCTGTGACCCAACCCAGACTCCTTGGGTCTTGGTTTCCTCATCCGTAAAATGGGTATGATTGGCACCGCGACCACATAAGGTGTGACAGCAGCAGCTAGCTTATCCGCTAAAAGTTGTGCTCCTCCTTCCGTAGTGCGGGGTTACTGCTGGGAAGTGGCCGCCCAGCCAGGCACAATACTTCCCAGCACCCCCTGCATTCTGGTGGGGCCTTGTGACTGGTTCTGCCTGTAAAGTGTGAGAGGCCTGTGGCCCTTCCTGGAGAGGGCTTTAAGAAGTGGCTGTGCCTGGGGCGCCCGGGTGGCTCGGTCGGTTAAGCTTCCGGCTTCCGTTCAGGTCATGATCTCGAGGCTCGTGAGTTCGAGAACCCGCGTCGGGCTCTGTGCCGACGGCTCGGAGCCTGGAGCCTGCTGTGGATTCTGAGTCTCCCCCCCTCTCTCTCTCTGCCCCTCCCCCACTCACGCTCTGCCTCTGTCTCTCAAAAAACTGAATAAACATTAAAAAATTTAAAGAAAAAGTGGATGTGCCTTCAGCAAAGGAAACAATCAACGAAACGAAAAGGCAACTGACGGAAGGGGAGAAGATCGTTGCAAATGGCCTATCGGATAAAGGGTTAGTATCCAAAATCTATAGAGAACTTACCAAACCCCACACCCGAAACACAAAGAATCCAGTGAAGAAATGGGCAGAAGACATGAATAGACACTTCTCCAAAGAAGATATCCAGATGGCCTACAGGCACATGAAAAGATGCTCAACCTCGCTCATCATCAGGGAAATAGAAATCAAAACCACACTGAGAAACCACCTCACACCGGTCAGAGTGGCTAAAATTAACAACTCCGGGAACAACAGATGCTGGCGAGGATGTGGAGAAACAGGAACCCTCTTGCACTGTTGGTGGGAATGCAAACTGGTGCAGCCGCTCTGAAAAACAGCACGGAGCCTCCTCAGAAAATTAAAAACGGAACTACCCTACGGCCCGGCAATTGCGCTATTAGAAATTTATCCAAAGGATACAGAGATGCTGATTCAAAGGGGCACATGCACCCCAATGTTCACAGCAGCACTATCGACAACGGCCAAAGTATGGAAAGAGCCCAAATGTCCATCAACTGATGAATGGGTTAAGACGATGTGGTTTGTACATGCAATGGAGTATTACTCGGCAATCAAAAAGAATGAAATCTTGCCCTTTGCCACAACACGGGGGGAACTAGAGCGTATTGTGCTAAGCGAAATTCGCCAGAGAAAGACAGATATTCGCATGATTTCGCTCATATGTGGAATCTGAGAAACCTAACAGATGATCATAGAGGAAGGGAAGGAAAAAATGAGATAAAAACAGAGAGGGAGGCAAACCGTAAGAGACTTCTTAAACACAGAGAACAAACTGAGGGTTGACGGGGGTGGGGGAAGTGGGTGATGGGCACTGAGGAGGGCCCTTGTTGGGATGAGCACTGGGTATCATATGTAAGTGATGAATCACTGAATTCTACTCCCGGATCCAAAGACGACACGGGATGTGAACTAACCTGAGAATACAAAATTAAAAAGTGGATGTGTCTTCTCTCTCCTCTGCCACCCCGGTATAAAAGGCTCCAAGATCCTGGGGAGCTTGGAGCCACAATAGGAAGATTTCCTGGTCCCCCGATCACCGGGTGGAGGAGAGCCGCCATCCGCGGGAACCCCTGGTATTGAAATGTTACACGAGCGAACACGAAATTGCTACTATGCTGACCCACAGGCACCTCCGCGTTTGTTTGTGACAGCGGCTACCGTTGCCTGCCACGTAGTTGGGGACCCGACGGGACCACACATGTGAGACACTGGCGCATGGCAAGCACTCCGTTAAGCGTTCACAATTATCATCATCATCTTTCAAGGGAGCTTGATAAATTAAGGAGATCGTGATTTTTTTATGGCATCCCATCTGTCGGATTTGGTTAAAGCAAATCTGCTTTTCCTAATACCTCGGTGTTATTACTGCCCCCCCCCTTTTTTTTTACCACCAGGAATCCATGAGCTGTCCTGTTTTGACAGGACAAAATCACGTTCTGAAAGAGACATTTAAAAGCACACGGCGGCTGACACGGCGATCACGGCCCACGGTCGTCTCGACCCGGGGTTCCCTCTCTGCCCTCCGCACAGAATTACCCAAATTCAGCCAGAGATGGAGGAGGGGGCGTAAGAAGGTGGAGCCCACTGCCCCCCGGTTTCCAGATGTAGAAACAGAGGCCCAGGGAGGGCTCATGCGTTGCCTGAGTTCTGTCACGAGTCAGATACTGAGCCAAAGCTGGAACTCGCGTCCTCCGCCTTCCCATCCAGAAGGTAAGGGAGGACAGAGAAGCCCACAGCGCCTGGTGACAGAAAATGACAAAAGCAAACACTCACTGAGCACTTCCTATGTGCCACGCCCTGCCGTCAGTCTCCAGAGGCACACTTCCTTACCTACTTCTCGAAACCACACAAAGGAGCTACTGTTTTTGTTCCCATTTATCAGATGAAGACACTGAGGCCCAGCGAGGTTACGTACCTGACCCCTTTCAAGGCACAAGAATAATACGTGGTGGGTCCAGGATTCTACCCAGGGTGCTGTAACTACCCTATAGAGGCCCCACTTTTAATCACGTTGGAGAGATAGAACTTATAAGAAGGATCCACTCCAGGGAGCGGAACTAAACCCACTCGAGCCCAAGGAGTGGGCGTCTGTCCGATACAACCCAAGAAGAGTCCAGCCATAGAAAAGGCCCCTCCGTGGGGCTCCTGGGTGGCTCAGTCCGTTAAGCGTCCGACTTCGGCTCAGGTCACGATCTCGCGGTTCGTGAGTTCGAGCCCCGCGTCGGGCTCTGTGCTGATGGCTCGGAGCCTGGAGCCTGCTTCCGATTCTGTGTCTCCCTCTCTCTCTGCCCCTACCCTCCTCGCACTCATGCTATCTCTCTCAAAAATAAATAAACTTTAAAAAAGAGAGAGAGAGAAGGCAAAAGTATCCAGCTAAAATCTGATAGCATTGCGTTGTTTTATACACGTGCACGTATATATATTTCTTCCTTTTTTGGCAAGTTGTGCTGGTTTTCTATTTCCAATTGTCGTATAAAGTTTCCCATTTGAATTCATTTATGTAAGGAAGATGTGAGCCAATACAGAGGAAAAGAAAAAAAAATCATAGTGGAACAAGGGTATGTGGCTAAGAACAAATTCACAAAGGTCATATGAGAAAAGCTAAAATGCGGGAAACATTGGCATAGAAGAATCCTGTGCTTCCACGCCAAGAGCCTGCAGGGCCACCACCCTGAACAACACTGGGAGCACCATTCACACTATGGTTTATACGATAACACTCCCTGGAGTCATACAGTGCACAGCCTGTGTAACTGTACACAGCAGCCATGGATATTTTTAGAGTAACAAATATCACAAACACGGGAAGGAAGAGGGATAATCTTCTGCTCAGCTGCCCAAAGTTCCTCATTGCAAATGATGGCACTCTCTGATCCTCCAACAGTGTCCCCACGCTCAAGGGGCCACCAGGCCGTCCAAGAAGAGCTGGCACTCGACTCATCCTCAGGAGGAATGGAAGAAACACAGGCGCAGCGTTCAGGCTTCAGGAGGATAAATGACAAGGGAGCCGCCCGACATTCTCAGCCATGAAGTACTTGGAGGGTAGAGTATCGGTGAGCCATTCTCGAACAAGCTGGATGACATTGAAACCAGCTCACCCAGGGAAGAGTCAAAACTAACTCAAGAATGGAGAATTCATAGTAAAAACATCAAAGTGAGTAAGAAACCTATGGAAACATACAACCAAAAGAAAACAGTCGGAGGTGTTACAGTGGCTGTAACACCCTGACATAAATGTAAAAGTCAGACAAGTGTCAGGGGCGCCTGGGTGGCTCAGTCGGTTGAGCGTCTGACTTCGGCTCAGGTCATGATCTCGTGGTTTGTGAGTTCGAGCCCCGCATCGGGCTCTGTGCCGACAGCTCGGAGCCTGGAGCCTGCTTCGGATTCTGTGTCTCCCTCTCTCTCTGCCCCTCCCCTGCTCATGCTCTGTCTCTCTCTCAAAAGTAGATACACATTAAAAAAGAAATCAGAAGGCCAGAGGCACAACAAAGGCCAGAAGGCGCTCTCTTCTTTTCTCAGAATCAGCCTAACACTGGAAACACCTCGTTTAAAGGCTGCAGGGACACATCTCTTTATTCCTCCCTGCCACCCCCCCCACCTTCCCCCCCCCCCCCATCACAAAGGTCATTATTTGCCCAGGGTCAAAGTGAGCAGGTAGAAGAGAGATTCGGATTCAGGCCTTACTTGTCCCAGGGACCCCGGCCCCACGTGGCTCTCTGGCTCAGGGTCATTGAGAAGGAGGCTCTCAGGTCCTAGGAGCTTCCCAAGCAGATAAAAAATAAATGAATAATAAAATCAACTTACATCATGCCAGGCCAGTCCTAAACATTCCCTTTCTCCTCCTTTCCCCCCTCCTTCTCGCTCTCTCTCTCTCTCTCTCTCACACACACACACACACACACACACACTCACATGCACATCTCTCTTGAGGTCCAGTGCCTCAGTCTGTCCCCTGGCCTCCCTGCCTCCCCACCGTCAGCCACGGGGATGTTTACGGAGCCCAGATCTGAATTCTGTTCTCCAATCTCCATGCTAATTTCAATTCTTGCCACAATCATCGTGCCCTCAAACATTTATTAAAAATGCAGAACTCCCAAAGGCGCATATTCTCTGTGACCCAACAATTTCACTTCTTGGAACTCCTCTTACAGACCTACTCACATGCGTGCAAAACCACACAAGGTCAAGAGAACCCGCCGCAGCATTCTTTGAAGAACAAAGGGCTGGCGATAACCTAAGTGTCCATTAATTAAACAAGGACCATACATTCCATTTATGGAAAACTCAACACTCACGAAGACAAACAAGGCAGCTCTTTCTCAGAAAATTAGCACAGAGAGTTCACATTAAGTATCAGCGGTCCCGAAAGAACATCAATATTACGTGAGAAAGCGGGGAAGCCCACGGAAGCTGGAGACCCAGCGCGCATACAGAACAAATAGGAGCAACTCCCCCCGCCCCGCCTTCTGTCCGGCGTGGGCAACTTGACCTTCTCCATCAGACCCAGCATTCATTGCCCATTGCTGCTGTAACAAGTTACCACAAACGAAATGGCTTGCACAATACAAAAATCTTGCTTTCAATTCTGTATGTCAGAATTCCAACACGGGTCCCACCGGGCCACAGTCAAGGGTTGGGAGGGCTGTGTTCCTTTGCAGAGGCTGTAGGGAAGGCTCCCTTTGCTCGCCTTGTCGAGCTTCTCCGGAGGCGCGCAGTCCTTGACTCCCGCCTTCCCTTCCAGCATCTGCAAAGTCGGCCCCATTGCTACTCTCCTCTCTGACAGACACACCTCCTCCAACTACAACTGAGAAAGCTTCTCTGCTTTTAAGGGTTCACGTGATCAGCGCGGGCTCATCTGGAAAATCCAGGATAATCTCCCCAAGTCAAAATCCTTAATTGAATCACAGCTGCCGTAAGTCCCTTTCAGCATTTCAGGTAGCATATTGACAGGTTACAGGGATCGTGACGTGGACTTTGGGGGGGAGGGGGCATCGTTCCGGCTGGACTCCAGCCCCCAGAACACTCTCATTAGACGCAAGACCTCGTGATGATGTTCCTGTCCCTCTGCCTGAAACGCGCCTTCTCACCTGATTCTTGCGCCGACCTTCAAGGCTGAACGCCAAAGTCCTCTCCTCCGTGAAGCCCTCCCTGGTTCCCCCAAGCAGAACTGGGGACGCGGCTGGCACTCTGAAAAAGGCCCTTGGCGTTCGAATCATTTGCCTTCACGTGCATCACGCAGCAGCCTGCGAGCGACCTAAGAGACTCAGTGACATTCACCACACATCCCACCCTTCGGCTCACACACACACACACACACACACACACACACACACACTGAAGGAACGAGTGACCGACCGAGTCCTTTCGATTTTATTGTGCTAATCCGAAATACAATTTTGTGTGTCTGCGGTTGTTACGACGAGTCCACGTGGTGCCTGGCACATGGCAAAAGCTCAATAAAGATTTGCTTTGTAAATAAATTAGTATGCACGCTTAGTATTTATCGAACAATGTCTACATGCTAGGCACTTTGCTAAGCTCCTTACAGGCTCTGCCTCCCTGTTTAACTTTTCTCAACGACTCTCAAAGGAGTACTACTGTCTTCGTTTGGGTGGTTAACACCGGCCGCTGGCGCAGACGCCTCAAAATCCCAAAGTCGTATTTTGCAGCTGTGTCTCCGGCGTGCCTCCCATCCACGCAGTGACTCAGGGACCCAGGCTCCTTCCGTGTGCAGCCACACCACAAACAGGGGATGGACAGTTCCAGGGAGGGCACGCTGTACACTTACCCACCTCAGCCCGCCAAAGGACATCCGCCACCCCCGCTCACACCCATCGGCCACACCAGTCACGTGGCCAATCCAACAGCAAAGGAGGCTGGGACATGCGGGGCGCTCCCGGGTATTGATAAGCGAAGCGATCGCTGCCCTGTTTGTTTCCTTCCTCGTTTTATTGCGGAAGCACCAGAGGTCCGGAGGGACGGAGAGGTTGTGCCAGGCTTACATGCTGTGTGTAGGAAACCGGTGAGGCCTGTGCAGCCCCCCCCCCACGGGTCCATCTGCCTGCACAGACCGCGTGCAACCCCTCTTTGCACATATGAGCACATCCTGTGTGCTCGAAAGTCAGGCCACCCCAGAGGGCGCGGCCTGGGACGTCGCTGAGTGGCAGGAAGGACCAGACCGGGGTGGGGGGGGAGACATCCCTTCTGGAGAACCCCCACCGTGGGTAATCCACACAGAGATCACTGGGAGTCGCCTGGGTCATGTGTCCCCATCTAGGCGCCCACCCCGGCCAACGTCAGTTTATTCAGAAGCGTCTAAATGACACGAGGCAGCTGTTATGTGCTTGATTTTCCCCTGCAGACCGTTGCAAGAGGGGAAACAAAATCTTTTTTTTTTTTTAAGCGAGCCTCAGATGAAGCTTGAACAAAACCAATAACTCTTTGAGGACGAGCAGCTCTCAGCTTCCCACAGACGCCTTTGGAGCATTGTTTCTGGGGGTTATTTGGCAGTCGCTTACTGTCTAGAAAGAAATATCGCTCCTTCCTGTGTATGTTTCTCCTCTCCTCCTCCCTGCCACCTGCCCCCCACAGCGTTAGCCCTTTGCCCTTGCAGTTTAAAATTGTAATAAAAGGGGGCGCTTGGGGGGCTCAGTTGGTCAAGCATCTGACTCTTGATTTCGGCTCAGGTCATGATCTCATGGGTTCGTGAGATCGAGTCCCGTGCCAGCTCTGCACTGTCAGCACGGAGCCTGCTTGGGATTTTTTCTCTCTCTCTCTCTCTTCCTCTCTCTCTGCCCCTCCCCTGGTTTTGCGCTCTCTCTCTCTCTCTCTGTGTTAAAAATAAACATAAAAATAAACATAAACAATGTTTACATTGTAATAAAAAACCATTTCCCCCCACCCCCGAGTTGCTTTGCCTCAATCTCCGATCTCGCGTCCTCTCTCCAGACCCTCTCGTTCTCATCTGCCTGTTCCTTGTCTCCCAGAGTCGGCATCTCTAGGCTGAGACAAGTGCAATGCTCTGTCAACTCTCAATTATTCAGGGCTGATTATTCAAGGAGTGGATTACTCGGGCTTCCGGCTCCCCCCTTGGCCCCCGTGGCACTGCTCATCGGTACCTCCAGCCACAGGCAAGGAAGGAAAAGAAAGTTCGCTGAGCTCCCATCCACCAAGACCGGCTGCCGGTTAGCTGTTTCTACCTGGCAGGGAGGTGAGGGGGGCTCTGGACCCGGCTGCCCATCCCGCCTCTTCCCCATTCGCCCCGGTAATTTGGAGTTTGCAGTCATTTTTCCAGAAGGAAGGGGGGCCTATGATGCTAGTCCAGACCTTCACCCTCGGGGCTTTCCCACCAGCCTGTGATGTCACCAGCACTGCCTGATGGCAGGGTGGTCTCTTTACAGCATGAAATAGGTCACAGGATCATCATGCGATGACGTATCTAATACATACAATGGATTTTTAAAAACAAAGCAGAGAGAAAGGCAGAAGGCAACTCACCTTCACGTGCCAGCTTATCCCAGAAAGGGCCTGCTCCCAGACATGAGACCCTTCCCCGGGCCAAAGCCCCCGATCTTGGGGAATCTGAACCATGGTCACTTTACTAAAGGACTCTAGGGAAAACAGGGATTGTTTTCTAGGGGGTGAGGGGAAATTTTTTTTTATTACAATGTAAACATTTTTTATGTTTATTTATTTTTGACAGAGAGAGAGAGACAGAGAGACAGCAAGCAAAACCAGGGGAGGGGCAGAGAGAGAGGGAGAGAAAGAGAGAGAGAGAGAAATCATCCCCAGGGTCCACAAGAGGAAGAACACTGATCCAGTGGGCAGAGTGCCTGTCAGTCCAGAAGGGGACCGGAGGGGACCGGAGGATCCGAGCCAGGATCCTGCACGGGGAGAAAGAGGTGGGTCCTTTACCCCTCTCCCAGCAAACCCGGCCACGCCCCACAGAGTCTCTCAGCCCTCGGACTGCTTTTGTTGCATTCAATCAGAAAATCTTCATTAAGCATGTGTCGGGCACGGTTCGAAGCACTGAAAATTCAGTGCGAACAAGACAGGAAGTTCCAGCAGAGGAGACAGAACGTAAACAAGTAAACAAATAAGTAAATACCAGGTGGCCACATGCACTCTGAATGAAACAAAACAGGGAGCTGGGGTGGAGTGACGGGGGCGGGGAGGCATCTCCGACAAGGTGACCGAGGCCTTCTCTGTAGTGAGAGAACATTCCAGCTATGGCCTGATGAAGACAAGCCAGCCATGTAAGGATCCAGGGGGAGAGCATCCCAGGGAGAAGCGTATCAAGTGCAAAGGCCCCGGGGCAGGGATATACTTGGAGCACCGGGGAGCAGCAAAGAGGCGGGAAGGCCTGGGGCTACGTGGGTGCTGGGTGAACAGAAGGAGGGGGGAACCCTGGAGGAGAGGGCAGGGCTGGGTCACGCAGGCCTTGGGCTGGGGCAGACCCGAGGAGCTAGGCTGGGGCTCTGGGAAGTCACTGGAGGGAGCCAAGCACAAGAGCGCTGTGACCTGATTTGCATTTTTAAAAGCTCTATCTGGAGGCTGTGTGGTTGCAAAAGGCAGAACCCACTCACAAGGCAAGGCGTGGAAGCTTGTTAACGTGGAAGGATATAAGGGTGTCTCACTGAACCCAGATGCAGGTGCTGCTGGGACTGGGGAGCCATCGCAGCCAGGATGGCCTCTCTCCCTGGTTGTCCCAGCTCCAAAGTCTTTCTTCTGGGCCCCTCTCGGCTCTTCTGAATAGAGGCAGTCACTTCAGCCCTTGCCCTGCGTCCGGCCCTACGGAGCCTGACCCTTCTTTCAATTCTCCAAATTCCCAGGACAGAGAAGCTGATTGGCCCAGCTCAGGTCAGGTGCCCAGCCCGAGAGGCCAATCAGCACAGCCAGGGAAGGACAAGGCCACCCGGGAAATCACGGCCGCCCTGCCACCACTGCTGGTGGGGAAACGCTCAGAGAAGGAGGTCCGGGCTGGGCAGACACCTTCCTCGACTTCCTCTGTCCCCGTCTCCGTCTCAGTCCCCAGCCCAACTCCACAGGAGGCCACCAGTGCTCCTGGAGCTTAGGGAAGTGAGGAGCCTCCCATTCAGAGCAACAGGGGACCCCAGACGCCGGGGCAACAGAGGGGACAGGCCGGATCCTAAACATGGGAGCCTGGGGTGAGGCGGGCAGGAGGACTGCTCTGCAGACCCCAAAACCAGGAGCCGGGAGCAGACAAGCAAGAGTCCATGCGCCAAGGTCAGGGTGATTGCCGGAACCGTGGCTGGTGCCCATGGCCGGTGTCCCGCGCCTGCCAGGCCTGGCGGGGCTGCTGGGCTGACGGCCACTCAGTCGGAGGCTCCTGTGTGCACAGCAAGGTGGAGAGGAAGGAAGAGAGCCCACAGGGGGAGCAGAGAAGAGGGGGCCGGGCTTGGTTCCTCTTGCGGCTCACCGGCCTCCTCTCTCAGACTGGGAAGGCTCTGCACCCAGCCAGGGAAGTGCCATCCCAGCAGAGCAGGGGCTGGCATGTTGGGACTCGGGCCTCCATCCATCAGCGGTGCAATTACAGAGGAGTGCTCTGGGAGGAGCAGTGGCTGGACGGAGCTGGGGGGAGCTGGGGGGCTGGAGCCGGGGAGGGGTCCCCTCTCCATCTGCAGGGCAACGAGGGAAGGAGGGAGGCAGAGAGAGACAGATTCAGCAGGATTAAGCAATGAGGAGACGGGGGAGGGGACAATGAATGAGAAAAAGACAGAAGACAAGAGCGAGATCAGGACAGAGTAAGGCAGAGGCAAAGGAACCAAAGAGAGAGAGAGAGAGGGGTAGCAATGAAAGCGAGGGGTAAACAGTCAGTCCAAGAGGGAGAACTGCCTGGATTCGAAGCCAGGCGCCACAACTAATATAAATTACTCGTATCAGTTTGCTACCACTGAGTGGGTGGCTTAAACGACAGCAATCGATGGTCTCACAGTTCCGGAGGCTGGAGGTCCAAGATCAACGTGTCAGCAAGGTGGGTCCCTTCTGAGGGCTGTGAGGGAGAATCTGTCCCAGGCCCTTCTTCAGGCTCTCACATGGCTGTCTCCACGTTCCCACGGCGTCCTCCCTGTATGCATGCGTGTCACCAAAGTTCCCCTTTTCATAAGGACACCAGTCATATTGGAGGGAGGGCCACCCTAATGGCCTCATTTAACTTCATTACCTCTCTAAAGGCCCTGTCTCCAAACAAAGTCACGGTCTGAGGTCAAGACGTCGACATATGAATTCCGGGGAGGCATAATTCAACCCTTACCATTCCTTAACCTGTGTGTGCCTCAGTTTCCTCTAATATAAAACGGGCATAACAATAAAGGATCATTCTGAGGATTCGGTGAGTTACTGAACATAAAGCGTGTCGTGTAGTAAATGCACAATAATTGTTAGTTACATTCCAATCTTTATTATCATTACCTGGTGTGGTAGGCAGACTAAGGGTCACCAAAGATGTCCACACCTTCATCCTCAGAACCTGTAAATATGTTCCTTTCCACGACAGAAGGGACAATTAAGGTTGCAATTCCAATGGCGAGATTATCTGGGATTATCCAAGTGGACCCAACGTAATCACAGGAGTCCTGGAAAGCAGAGAAGCTTTCCTGGCTCTGGTCAGAGACAGGTGCGATGTGAAGAGAACTCAACCGCCTTTGCTGGCCCTGAAGACGGAGGAAGGGGTCGTGAGCCACAGACCACGACGACCTCTGGAAGCTGAGGGCAGCCATTGGTTCCCAGCCAGCAAGAAAATGGGGACTCGCTCCTACAACCTCAAGGAATAGAATTCTGCCAACGACAAGAATAAGCAGAAACAGATTTCCCCTAGAGCATCCAGAAAGAAACACAGCCTGCCCACCACCTTGAATTGTAGGTGGGGGAGAGTATATGGCACTTTGAGCCCCCAGAACTGTTAGCTAATAAATCTGTGTGATGAAGTCACGAAATCTATAGTAATTTTGTTGCAGCAGCAAATAGGGAACTAACACTTTCTGAAAACACCAATCAAATGGGACTAAGTGATCTGGTTGACCAAGCCCTCTGGCTGGAAGCCAGAATGACATGGGTGTCCCCTAGGCCAGGGAGCAATTCTGGCAACCACAGAAAAGTACCTCTGCCCACCTGGAGGACCCCCAGCACACTGGCCTTTGGTGCTGGCACAACACCTGAAGGTCTAGAGCAAAAGGTGTATCTGTGCCCAGACTGGGAGACACCTGTGGGCCCCCAAGGAGCTAAGAGAGTCTCTGGGCCCCCATACCACAGACCCTCCACCCCTCCAGAGTGGCCCCTGCCTATGGCCGGCTGTATAATGGACCCAAGGATGTTCATGTCCTAATCCTCTGACTCTAGGAATATGTTACCCTACGTGGCAAAAAGGACTTTGCCGACGTCACTAAGGATCTTGAGAAGATTATCCTAGATTATCTGGGTCGGTCCAAGGTAATCACAAAGGTCCTTATAAAAGGGAGACCGAGGCCTCAGAGTCAGAAAAAAGATGTGACAACAGAACTAGAGGCTGGCATGATGTGTTCTGAAGAAGGAGGAAGGGCCATGGGCTGAGGAATTCGGGAAGCGTCTAGAAGCTGGAAAAGGCAAGGAGACAGATCCTCCCTGGAAGCCTACGGAAGGAACGCGGTCCTACAGGTGCCTTGGTTTTAAATTTCTTTTTAATTTGTTTAATGTTTATTTATTTTTGAGAGAGAGGGAGAGAGAGAGAGAGAGAACGAGTGGGGGAGGGCAGAGAGAGAGGGAGACACAGAATCCAAAGCAGGCTCAGGCTCCAGGCTCTGAGCTGTCAGCACAGAGCCCGACGTGGGGCTCGAACCCACGGACTGCGAGATCATGACCTGAGCCGAAGTTGGACGCTTAACCGACTGAGCCACCCAGGCGCCCCAGATACCTTGGTTTTAGACTTCTGACCCCCAGAACTGGAAGAGAATTATGTTGTTTCAAACCCCAACGTTGATGGTCATTTCAGGACCTGGATTCGGAGTCAGTGGCCCCAGAACTGAGTCCCAGCATGCACTTCACCCAGCTGGGTGACCCTGCGTTGAGTCACTGCACCGCTCTGTGTCCCTTTCTCATCCGTAAAATGGGGGTGATGACTTCCTGGGGCCCACTCCACGGCTGTGAGCCGCATAGCCAGGTGAGGGAGCCGTCTTGTCCTAGCTGCTGGCACCAGAACTCCTCCGGGGGGACAGAAATGACTTCGCTGAGACAAATGTTTCGACAAGTGCTTGCGTAGGAAGCACACACACACAAGATTGCACCTTGGCTCCAGCACGGAAGGCCTCAGGGGAAAAGGGAGGCCTCTGGGCGACAGAGGGGTGGCATGGGGCGCTCCCTGGAAGACCCAGGTGGAAAAGGACGGGCCAGCCGGATGCCAGAAGCTCCTCACGGTGTGACAAAGCCTCCCACAGACCTTCAGGAAAATCAGCACATGCCCTGAGCCTCTTTGAGAGGGTTGGTCAGCATGGAAACCAAAGAGGGGGCAACATCTCATCTGGGGGCGAACCCCGTCCAGGAGGACAGCCAGCTGTGAGACACCCCAACCCCAAAGAGCTCAGGAGGCCTCGGAAACCTGCAGATAGAAGGGCGCCGGGACCCCAGAGACCACGCGCTCTGAGGGGAACCGTGCCAGACGAGCCCGCTTCTCAGGAGGCACGGAGGCCGCACCTGCCAGCCGGTGCTCAGGAAGAACAAATTAGACCAGACTTGGACTTGTATGGGAGAGCCCTTTAAGCACACTGTGAAGTCCTGTTTGACCTTGAGGTGCCAGCTTCCGATGCGGTTTCCCGCCCACAGGGACCTGTACCCCGAAGCCCGCACCCGCTGGGAAACTAGCCTCCCTGCTCTCCAGCACATTCTTCCACATGTGCCCCGAGAGGAGAGCCATTCATCCCCCCCTCCCACCCCACGGAGCGTCAACTCTGGAGGCCCGGTGTTAGCAGTAACGGATAAGGACAGCGTCAATTCTCCCTACCCAGGAAATCACACCTAGGCGACTGATCCCCGGCAGGGCTGGGAAGAATGCAATCTAGAATGCATCTAGAGTTTCCACAGGGCCCTGACCACAAATTCCCTTCACAGTCGCCCTCCACAGGAAGTCTCCAGAGCCTCGCAGGCAGAATGGCTCCCGCTGCCCTCTTGGGGGCCGGCAAAGCAGGTGCCGGGGCCTCCGTGGGCCGAGGAGGGGGCTCTGCTGAGCCGAGCACTTGCCCGTGTGGGGACCTCTGGCGAGAGGGGCACCCGGGACGGCGAATGACAGCCCAGCCCCCAGACCCAAAGGGCCATTTGGGGAGGAAGTTCAAAGTCATTTCCAAGAGGGCCTCCTGGAGAATCTAAGGGTTTGGAAGGTGGAGGGACCAGCTGGAACCACATTCATCAGGAAAGAAGGCACAGACCTGGGAGGGTGTTTGCAAAGCCGGCGCTGGCTCCTGCCAGCCGCCCCCCCGAGCGGGGTCCCCTGGTTCAACACCTGCGGGCACCCTACCGGAAGCAGAGGCTGTGAACCCCCAGGCCTCGGGGTTGGGGTGGAGCTGGGGGGCTGGGGGGTGGGGTGTAAAGGTGAGTGCTACTCAGCTCTACCTGTGGGGCCGTGCACGACTGCCAAAGCCTTCCTATCATCCAAGAACCCGAACCCCAACTCTCTTAATCTTTCCAGTTTGAATGGAGAGGGTCCTAAGGGACCCCAAAAGCCACCCCATCTGGTGGCTGGAATCCGGCCATGGCCGTGGCCCATTTCAGACCATGTGGACAAGAGCGGTGTCTTGGGGAACCGGCGGAGGAACTGTCTAGAAGAATCCTGGGTCCCCGATATGGAGCGGAGGTACCTAACCAGTTGGGACTTTTAGGGGGAGAGAAAATAAAAAGCTTCTATCTTGTTTAACCCACTGTCAGTTTAGGCGTTTGGCTCCGTGGCCAGAATCCTAACGAATAGACTTGGCCACAAATTCCACTGCAGGTCACTCAGGGAGCCGAGCCAACCCACGCCGGCAAGCTCCAGCGGGCAGCCCTGACCTAAGGGGATGTTCTGAACGGAACCTACTGGATCATGTCACCCCCCTGCCTAGGAAATTCTCAGAGTTCCCAACAGCTTCAGCTGAGCCCAGACACCCTGAGAGCCCAAAGCGGGGCGTTCACAATGAGCCCAGCATTTGGTCCCACCTCCCACACTCCTAGACCGTCACTAGAGCTGCTCCAAACTACCCACAGCTCCTAAGTCTTCAAGGTCATGGCCCCCCTCCAGGCAGCCATCCACTCCCCCAGGCTGAGTCGGTCATGCCCTCCTCTGCCCTCCCACCACCCCTTAAACGAATACCCTATTATAGCCCACGTCATGTGGCCTTCTCGTCGCAGTTCGCTCTGAAAGCGAGGGCTCTAGAGACAGACAGGCTGAAACCTGGGTGCCCAAATTCGCCAGCCGTGTGATGTTAGGCCAGTCGCTCAACCTCTCTGGGCCTCAATTTCCTCATCTGTGGACTGGCAATAACACCGATTAAACATTTAACAGGTGGAGACAGGATGGCTATGGTGCCAGGCGCTGGGTGCTGAGCACACAAAAATATACCGATCGCCGCGAGGCTGACTCACTCATGGCACGGGTTGGCTTGAAATAAAATCGCATCCCACCATAAGTTACCTCAACACAGCTGTGATCAGGGGACCGAGGAACAGTACCATGTGTGGATGATGGGAAGGATCCCAACCCAGTCTGGAAGAGGGGCCAGAGAAAGTTTCCCCGAGCAGGTGACATTTGTGAAGAAACCCAAAGTAGGGGCTGGGTAGGCAACTGAGGAGGAGAGAGCCGCAGGGAGAAGGACGGTATGTGCAACGGCCCTGAGGCAGCGAGAGAATTTCCTTTTCCGGGAACCCCAAAGGATAATGATAATAATGTCTGAGGTCTCCGGGGCCCCGCACAGGGCTTGGCACACAGTGAACACGGCCAAAGGAGTAAGGGATTCTGTTCAAAGTCCACCGCCCTCTGACTCAATGATTGAACTGCCTTACCACGCATTACCAGTATGCTGGATGCTGCGTGGGCCTGAAGGAAGGTGCGCCACGAATCAAGGAAGACTTCTTGGAGGAGGCTAGCGTTTGCACTAGGCCTCACGGAAGTCTGTATTTATAAATATTTACAAATAAACGTGTACCCACTGGGGGATTACTAAACAGCTATTCCAGCAATGAGGCAGAAAACGAACGAGAGCCTAATCCGTATTCCAGACTTGGGGAAATGCCTGAGTTCTGCTGTCAGGGAAAGAGAGCAAGGTCAGAGTCATGCCCCCAGGCTTCCGCTGCCCTACATAAGTATGTGGCTGTATATGGGGAGAAAACAACAGGGAAAATGCGACTCAACTGAAGAGTGGACCCAAAGAACAAAGGAAGGAGAGGAAGTTTCTTAATTCTCACCTATTGTCTTACTTTATTGGCTACTTTATCTTTTGACAACAAATACGTATTACATTGTGATTAGATGTTTCTGTGTTTCTAAAGCAAAGCAAATTAGAAATGTGAGTCTCCGTTCTTGCCTGGACCCTGCCCCGCCAGGACCCCTCGGTGCACCTGCTCGTCCTCAGAGTGTGGATTCAGGGGCTCTGGGGCCAGGGACCAATGCAGAAGTGGGGGCAGGAATCAACTTCCAATGAGGTCTGAGCTCAGTGGTTTTCCAGAGACAGAAGACTGGGAGGCGGGGAGTCTGGCCTCTCCGCGGGGGCCAGGAGCAAGGAAGTGGGGGCTCACAGGCCCCGGAAGTGGGTAGCCAATGAGGGCCGGGGCAACATCCTGCCAGAAGTGGAGGGTCCCCTGTTTCCTGTGGCACCAGGGATGAATAGTGACTCAGGAAGGGAAGCTCACCCGCACGGCAGGTGGCCAGATAAATCACAGCTGCTTCAAGCAGCGACTCCTCGGATCTGATCTGTCCCAGGTCACAAAGGAGAAACTGAGGCAGCTCAGCTGGCAAATGGTGAACTTGTCCCCACTGTATCGTGGACAGCAAGCTTCATCAGGACTTGTACTGGGCTCTAGGGACCCAAAGCAGGAAAAGGCCATGGACACCGGAAATTGACAATTTTCATAATTCTAGTTAGGAGTCAGAAGACTCTGTAAGAAGCTGCATAATAAACATTTGAGGCTTCCTGGGCATTTGGTCCCTGCCGCGAGTGCCCAATTCAGACACACTGTGTCAAAAAAGCAGCCACAGATAATACATAAACAGATGACCACGGCTGTGTTCCAATGAGACTTCATTTACAAAATGGGCAGTGGGCACAATTAAAAATAAAAATTTTAGGGGCAGCTGGGTGGTTCAATTGGTTAAGCATCCAACTTCAGCTCAGGTCACGATCTCATGCTTCATGGGTTCGAGCTTCACATCGGGCTCTGCGCTGACAGCTCGGAGCCTGGAACCTGCTTCGGATTCTGTGTCTGCCTCTCTTTGCCCTTCCTCCACTCGCGCTCTCTCTTTCTCTCTCTGTCTCTTCCTCAAAAATAAACATTAAAACATTTAAAGATAAATAAATAAAAATAAAAATCCATAAAAATTGTAGGGGGCGCCTCGGCAGCTTGGTTGGTTGAGCGTCTGACCCTTGATCTCAGCTGAGGTCTCGCTCTCAGGGTTGTGAGTGCGAGTCCTGTGTTGGACTCCAGACTGAGCACGGAGCCTACTTAGAATAGAATAGAATAGGATAGAATAGAATAGAATAGAATAGAATAGAATAGAATAGAATAGAATAATTTGAATTTGAATTTTGAGTTTTGAATTTTGAAAAAATAGGTAGTGGGCTAGATTTGGCCCCCAGACTATAGTTCACCCACGCTTGTTCTAGAACCCTGGAGCCACAAAGACCATCAGAGGGTACAGTCTGTTCTGCTCTCAGACAGGTTCCTTTAACACAGGTTACCCCATCCATGATTGGTAAGTAGGGGAAGGATGTTGAAATAACGGAAAAAATGTGTCTGTATAGGATCCTCCCCAGCATGTTAATTTTTTTAAATAGCCAGGAAGAAGCACAATCTAAGAAATACCCATAGCACACACACACACACACACACACATACACACACACACACAAAGAAAAAAAAGAAATACCCTTACTTAGCAGGATTGAAGAACTTAAGGAAGGAGCTGGAAGTCTGTAGAAGGGCCTTCCCTTGTTGCAAGTAGCCACTGGATTAGGGGCCTCAAGGACCTCTGTGCTGTCATGGGATTAAACAATCTGGGGACGTGGCAAATTGAGACGAAGAAGCTATAAAGTCATCCCTGCCTCTCCTGGCAGAACAGATTAATGACGAACACTACGCTTTCGATTGTATCTTTAGTGTTGATGAGAACGGTTCCAACGAGAAGCCTTCTAGGACCTACATCTCTGGAGGCAGCCAGAGCCTCTGGGTTTAAGGGCAACGTGCAGCCGAGGCTGACCACGGCGGGGTGCCAGTGCCCCTGGGAGTCTGCGCGCCCCCCGGCGTTCATCAGGACTGTTCCTGGTTTCGTTAGTGGAACCTGGGTGGAAGCTTCCAGAGATGGACCCAACTCTGTTTAGCTCAGTGGCCCTTCTTAGCACATAATTGCGCAAATCATGAGTCATAGGGGCACGCTTATGGCATGACAGCAGTGACGCCTGGGACGTCTCTCAACCCCACCGCAGCCCGCTCCACGGATGAGAACTCTACCGACGGTGGCTGCTAACATTTACTGACCACCTGCTGCATGCTGGCTTTGTACTAAATGGTGCTGTGTGCACCCTCTCTCCCACGACGACCCAGTATTATCACCCCCGTTTTAACAGAAGGGGACATTGAGGCTGAGAGGTTAGGGGACCTGTCCGTGCCAGTAATTAGACCCAGGAGAGGCTCTCTCACCTCCTGTCAAAACTTCCCGCCTCCCCGTGGTGTCCCCAGTGTCCCCGTCTCCCTGCAGCGGGTGTGCCCAAGAATCCTGCAACTTGCCTCCACCGTTACAGTCAATTATTCAAAACACAGAGAGCGAGAACCCGGGGAGAGAAATCAGACGCTGATCTTGAACAAGAACACTCCCGCTGACATGTGGGCAAACCGAATCGGGTGCAGTTCTGATAACCGAGAAAGTCAAATCGGTTTGTCCCCTTATTGGAAACTCCGAGATCAGTAGCACCCAGAGAGAAAGGCCACTAGTCAAGCCTCGTTGCAGGACCCCCCCCCAAAACAACTTGGGGGTGATCGCTTAAGGACGTATAAATGCTGATACTTAATGGCAAGTTGGGGCAAGTTCAGAGCTCGGAGGTCAGCTCTGCTTGGCCACAGCGCCATTCAGAACGGAACGCGCCCAGGACCAAGTGTCGGTGAGGGACACAAGCAACGGGAGCGTCCAGCACCTGCTGCCAGGAGTATAAACTGGCGCGGCCCCTTTGGAAAACCGCTTGGCATCGTCTAACGGGGGTAGCAGGTGCATTCCTCTGAGCCAGCATCCCCACTCAAAGGCATATGCCCCTGAGCGACTCTTGAACACGTGTACCCTGAGACACGGACAAAAATGCAGCCTGGCTGGCAAGGGCGAAAGACGGCAAGCCTCCGGAACGTCACCGAGCACAGAATAAACACATCCCCTGAGAGCTGAACCCATAGGGCCACAAGAATGATGGAACCCGCGCTGCACACTGGGCACGCACGGAACCCAAGATCGACGTACAACAAGGTAGAACAAGAGAGCCAAGAGATACAAGTTACAAAAGACCGTGTGCAGTCGGCTTCCGTTTGTATACCATTCAAGGACAGGTGAAAGTAAGCATGGTGCTGTTTGGGGTGCGTGTATATTTTACACGCTCTTTTGCACAGCTGATGTGTTTGGCAATTTGATTTTTTTTTTTGAATTTAGAGATATAAAAAAATAGAAAAAATGGGGCGTCCGGGTGGCTCAGTCGCTCAAGCATCCAGCTTCGGTTCAGGTCGTGGTCTTGCAGTTCGTGGGTTCGAGCCCCACGTCGGGCTCTGTGCCGACAGCTCGGGGCCTGGAGCCTGCTTCGGATTCTGTGTCTCCCTCTCTCTGTGCCCCTCCCCTGCTCGCACCCTGTCTCTCTCTCTCTCTCAAAAACAAATCAACATTAAAAAAAAATTAAAAATGGCCTAGGAGTAGGACAGAGAAAATGCGAGTCGTGTGAATGTTTAAGGGACACTCAATTCTTCATACCCTCAGATGACATGGTCAAAGACTCCCTGTAACATTGAAAATGCAGCTTTTGGCTGAAACAAATCAACTAGCAGCGGCTTAAATAATAAAGTCCTTCAACTCTCTCTCTTAACAAGAAGGCCGCAAGTAGGTGGCTAAGGGTTGACCTAATGGCTCACTGATACAATTCTCTGAAAGTCTCCTACAAAATGGCTGCTACAGCTCCACACATCACATCTTCACCCCACCACTCCCACATGTAGGAAGTAGGGAAGCATCCAGGATGGTGAGAAAGACTTTACCCATACACCCGCCTCCTTTCATCAAAGGGAAACTATTTCCCAAAAGAGCCCCCAGCAGAGTCACATTTATACCTTACTGGCGAACACTAGATCATTGGGCCACTGCTGGCCACGAGGAAGGTTGGGAAAACATCTGCCTTCTCCAGCCTCCTGGTCAGACGGACAAGAAGGATGACAAGGAGGGAGAGGAAACGTCCGCTGAGCAGGAAGCCACGGTGCCTATCCTAACCCACCCCACCTCTGGGCAAGCTAAGTACATCTGTCCCACTATTGACGCCCTCAGAGCTGTCAAACAACCCAGGTCCCACCTCACATGGCAACTGGAGTGCATACCATCACACAGCCCCCGGCCCCCCAGTGGACTGCTGCCGTGGGTCTGTTTCCTCCATGAGACGCTTAGAGGATGCTCTCAGTCGCCTTTGATCATGACCTGGCAGAGAGTGATAAGCCTCACTTTGTCGATCAACGGCTGCCATCAGACGGAGGAAGTCAGTAACTCCTCCCCACGGCTATGACGCGGCCAGGCTGAACGCTGGTGGAGGAGGGGGCGCCGGGGCTAGCGGCCTACGGAAAAGAGAGAAGTTCATCAGAGGGGGCCGCTGGCCACTCTCCGCACGGGTTGCCCGTCAGCTGGAACACTTGCGCACAGAGGACCCGAAGTTTCGCTGTATGCGCTGAGAGGAGAGGGGCAGAAACCCAGGCGGCACCGGCCCTGGAGATGGGACATCTGTTGGCTTGTTCGCCGCAGTCCCCACCACTCTCTACCGTGTCTCCAACACTGAGGCCAAGGATGGCTGCCCTTTGGCAACACGCTCACCTGGGTCCTCTTCCCCTCGGCCGCTTCCCCGATCTGGGTTACCTGTCCGGCCTCGTAGGCGCTTGAGTGTGGGATCCTTGAAGCAAAACCCCAAAGATGGTCAGGTTTCCCGTTCTTTGGAGACAGTAACGAGTCTACTGTGACATTAACGGCTTCGTTCGTTCTGGGCCGCTGATGTGGAAAGTGATTGAAGTCAAAGCCTCAGTGTCTGTTCCCAAAGAGATGAAAATCAGCCCTGCCGTCTGCTGGGCGTTGGTGACCCGGTCCTCGCAACAGAGCCGACATGCAAACCCACTACGTGGGGTGCCGTCTTCGCGCAGCGGCTCAGAAGCGGCTCTGGCGGTTACTCCAAAGTGTAGCTATTTGTAACTGCTACGCGGCGTGTCATTCCAGGAACCCTGAGAACTGACTTACAATTGCAACGCTGGGAAGTCAAATGAAACCCACGGCAATTCGTGGAGGTGACGCGTCGGGCGACTCACTTAACCTCACAGGGGCCCCAGCAGGTGGGTGCTTGTATCCCTATTTCAGGTGGGATAGGGGAGCCAGCCCCTACGCGACTCCCAGGGAGCCCCGTTTTCTGCTCTTCATGCCCTCGTACAGTCCCCCTCACACTGCGGCAGGGATGATCTGTGTGACGGATTCAATGCCACGGCAGTGACGGTGTGGGACTTCCAAGGCCAGATTACAAAAGGCACTGCAACCTCTGGGTTGGTCGTCTGGACTCCCGGCTCTGGGGGAAGCCAGCCGCCGTGTGCTCAGGACTCCGGAGCAGCCCCGCGGCGGGTGCCTGTGACAAGGGACCCTCCGGCCAGCTGCAACTGGGCAGTCGTGCGACTGAGCCACCGCGGAGGCTGACTCTCCAGTCCCCGCCCACATCCACTGCAGCCTCGCGAGAGACCCCCACGCCGAACCGCCCCCCAAACTGCTCCCCGAATTCCCGACCCATAGAAATCCGTGACAGGTGATCAATGATTTTTGTCGGTCAAGCCACTAAGTTTGGGGTGATTTGGAAGGTAGCAACTGATAACGAATACAGGTGGTAAAACTCAGGGGGAGGGACAGAAGTTACATCCTTTGCCTGGTGGCACACATCTGGCAGGTAGCAGAACCAGGACTTGAACCCAGGGTACCTGTTCTGGAGCCCATGCCTCTAACCGCACCACTATGCGGTCCCTCTGGCCGCTCCTGGGAGAAACTCAGTTTGCGTTTGCCTGTATCCATTTCCCCTTCCCCGAATGCCTACTTCGTGCTCCAGATTTTACCAACAGGAACTCATTTCCTTGTCCCCCACAACTCTGACAATCACGTATTTGCCCTCCATCTTCTTCTTTTGTTTACCATGTAATTCGCTCACAATGGCATCCCTACATTCCTCTTTCAGAAAAATCTAAGTCGTAGGGGCACCTGGGTGGCTCAGTTGGTTGAGCGTCTGACTCTTAATTTCCGCTCAGGTCATGATTCCAGGGTGTGGGATCGATGCCCACCTCAGGCTCCACGCCGACAGTGCAGACCTGCTTGGGATTCTCTCCCTTTCTTCCTCTCCCCCTCCCCTACTCACGCACGCTCTCTCTCTAAAAAAAAAAAAAAAAAAAAAAAAATCCAAATCACAGATAAGATCCCTAAATCTCCTGAGAACACTTCTATCCGAGTGGGATGCTCAACTGACTGAGCCGCCCAGGCGCCCCTGAACATTTAGAGTTTTGACAAACGTCGCCAAATTGCCGTCCATTGTGGTCGCGCCAGCATCGGGGGGCGACCCCGCCAGCATTACGTGAACGTCCCCACATTCCTACATCCTTACCGACTCACGATATCATCGGACCGTTCAGTGTTGTGGCCACCTTGGGAAAGGAAAATGGTGCCTCCATTTCATGGATGAAGAAAAAGAAGTTCAGGACCTTAAATGATTTGCCGGGGACCACACAGCAAGGAAGTCGCAGCGAGGGGGGACTTGAATTCAGATCTTTTGTCTCCAAACCCAAGCCCTCCCCAAGACATAGGGTTTCCCTCCTTAAAGAACAGGGGTTGGGTGCCTGGGTGGCTCAGTCGGTTGAGCGTCCAACCCTTGATCTCAGCTCAGGTCTTGATCTCAGGGTTGTGAGTTCAAGACCCAAGTCAGGCTCCTCGACTTAAACAAACAAACAAACAAAAACAAAAACACAACAGGTGCGCCTGAGGTATGCCACAGGTGCTTCCTGCTGAGGGCTGAGGGCAACCTGATGTCCCCAGGGTCACAGCCAGAGGAGTTGCGTGTGGAGCCTGGCCCAGGGGCTGGAAGATACTACCTGCATGGAAATCATCAGAGAGGAAATGAGCTCGAAATGGAATCGACAAGGTACTGCCGCCGACTCGGATAGTAAATGAGATAAACTTGCATCTGACACGATGCATTTAGAGCAAGGGCACACCAGGTTCTCGGCTGCTCCCAAGCAATGAGCCACTGGGAGTGAAAAATAAAACAATGTATGAAGCCACAAAACGCAATAATGAATGATAACAGGCCCCAGAACAGCAGGAGGGAATTATTGGAAAATCAGCTAAGAGCCCATCAGAAGAGAGGCCTGGGAGGCTGGCGGCAGGAGATGGTGACGTGTAGCAAAGAGACGGCAGGGGCTGTACTCAGAGATGCCGGAGTTGAAGCGGTTCCCACACTTGCCGGCTAGGTGCCCTTAAGCGAGCTCCTGAGGCTCTCAAAGACTCAGTTTCCTCGACCGTCAAATAGCAGCGAAAGCAGAACGTATTTGCCTCCTAGCACTGTTACGAGGATTAAATGAGATATTGACTAGACGGGGCCCAGGGCTGCCAAGCACAGTTGTTCAGGCTGTGCACAAACAAGGACACTTACCTGAGGCTAAGTGGGACTGCAGTGGAAGCCATCCTCCATGCTCAGAGTAGGAGGCTTTCTCAAAGTTAACAAAGCCTTTGTGCGCTGCAGCAGCCCTGAAAGCACTGGGCACGTAGTAGGTGCTTGATAAACAGGAATGTTATGATCATAGCAGCCTGATTTCCCACCCAGGGGCCCCATGCTGTTCTGACCGCGGCGGTGACAAGAACTCCTCTCCAGAACCAGGAGAAAGCCCCGCACGGGGTCCTGAGAGCGAACCTTGCAGGCCTGCGCAGAACGAGTTGCGGCCCCGCGGCAGCCCACGGGGGACAGGCAGGGCGCTCCAGTAAGAACTAGATGAACCAGGTGGCTCTGTGTCCCGTCCCCATCCAGGAGCTGCCTTGTGCCGGTGGCATGGAGAGCCACATCAACAGGGAAGGAGATGACAGAGTTTGGCACTCCCCATACGGAACGCTTGAGGAAGGGTGGGCATGAGACAGGCAGGAGCCCCACCTCCGGAGGGTCACCCCCACGTTCCTTCTGCCTCCAATGCTCTCCGCGTGCTCAACTCACCCATCCTCCCGGGCCCCGCTCAAGTGCCCCTTCTCCAGGAAACCCTCCCTGGCTCCCCAGGCCTCCGTACCCCCCATCCCAGGCTGAACCGTGTCTTCACCACCCTTGTCACCCCCACCCCTTGCAACTGGACATAACTGGCTCTCAAGGCCTGAGAAATTCATGGATAAATGAGCGAGAAGAAAGCCGCGCCTTTAACAGGAACCTATGAAAGAGCCGGGACCCCCATCCCCAGCCTTGCTTTTATAATGAGGACCAGCAAGGTCTGAAGTCAGAGAACAGTGTGTTAGGACAGGAGAAGGCTGACAGTCGGCGTGACGCGCCTGTCACTCTGATGGCCCCGGGGACTGCAAAAGGAGTAAAATGTGACCCACAGCCAAGGCAGAGAAATGCCATGGCAGGCGCTGCGTGGAGGATAATGAGCTCAGGGGGGAATGTTCCTGGCACAAAAAGAAGAATCTCGAGGGCCCTCAGTCTCGCTGGATGGCCTGCACTGTAGGACCGCGTTTCGATCCCACGGGCATGTTGAAAGAAACGAGTAAGACAAACGCGGTGCTCGGGGTCCAAGGCCAGCCCCGTTCAGCACAAACCAAGCCCCCAGTCGTCTTGGCCCGGGTCGGCCAGAGCCCTGGTCCTGCCGGCCCGCCACTCTCCTCTTCCGCTGGGAGCACCCGGACGGCAGGGACCGGTCGGGCGGGATCTCGCGGTTCCGGCACCTGGCACGTTGCAGGAGCTCGGGAAATGTTTCCGGCTGATGAATGGTAGCCGAGGAGAAATCAGAAGGGGAGCCCCTATTGCCCCGGCCCGTTTGCTCTGCGCTGGAGTTCGATTCTGCCTCGGATCTGACACACACCACCGTGTGCCTTTGGCAGAAGCCCAAAGGCAGGAAGCAGGAAGCAGGAAGCAGGAAGCAGGAAGCAGGATGGGACGGGGTCGGGGGGAGGAGGATCAGGTATGTACGAGGCAGCTTTTGCTGCAGCGACAGGCAGGCCTAAAATCTCAGCAGCTTCCAATACCAAACACTTAGTTCTCGTTCCGCGAGGACGGCAGATGGGCCCCGGCTCAAGCGGGCTCCGCTGGGCTCCGCTGGTCTGGCTGCCCTGGGTTCCATGTGCCTTCTCCCTCTGGGACCAGACAGAAGAGACAGCCACTCTCGGGGGCCCTGGGTTCTCGGGGCAGAGGCAGCAGCTGAAGGGAGACAAGAGGCTCGCGGTGCCTGGGTACGGCATCCCTCACATCCGCTCAGATTTCGATGGTCAAAGCGAGTCACGTGACCAAACCCAGAGTCAGGGGCGGTGGGGAAGTACACACAGCCTCAGAGACCCGTGGCAACGGCGGAGGAAATGAATAACCCTGAACGAATAATACCATCTACCACAGGACGTTAGTTTTCACTCTCTGCCTTCCCCTCTCCTCCATTCCAGACACATGCCCCAGGTGGTTTGAGCTGGTTTAATCGTCCCCACCATGATTTAGGCCAGCCAATCAGAGGGCTCCATTCACAACCCCCTGGGCCATGGTGATTGGTTCAGGAATCGCCATGTGATATAAACAGACCAATGAGAACCTTCCCCGAGAATCTTCTGCCACCGCTACCAGGGAAAAAGCTCTCTCACGCCTAGACTTGCCAAGCAGGTAGGGCGCGAGTGCAAGGCTTCCAGGCAGCTCGCTGATTTCCGCAGAGAACAGCGCAGCCCAGCACGGAAGCAACGATAGAACTCTCTGTGCTGCCCACATGAGAAATGTGCCTGGGCCGAGGCAGTTACGTTTTATGTGCGGTTTAATTTAAATTCTGTTTGATTTTAATCCATGTGCATTTCAACCCACTAGCCTATGCAGCCAGCGGCTAACATGCTGGACGGAACCAACAGAGGGGCAGTCTACATGCGACACGAAAGAGCCGTTTGTGACATTCTCGGGCCCCTGTATCTGTGCCCTGTTGTTCGTAAGTGCAACTCAATTCATTTTCTTGGCGTAAGCTGGTAGGATTTCCATCATCAGGACCGGAAAGTGTCGCAACTAATGCCGTCAGCGACAGTTCCGCCTTTATTGCTCCTGTCCTACTGCGCGCCAGGCACTCGGCTGACGGACGCGTGTCGTTTCGTTCATCTTTCCAGCTGAGCCCGTGAGGACCTCGGGAGTCAGACAGCCTTGGGCTCAAATCCCGCCTTCACCAACGACTGGTTGTAGGGATTCGGGCCAGGTGCTACCCTGCTTGCTGCCTCGGTTTCCTTATCTGTCCAACGGAGACGGTGGCAGTCCCTATCTCAAAGGGCGATGAAGGCCAAGTGAGTCATTACAGTACAGAGGTGACAGGCACGCGGCAAACGCCCCCTAGTGTTGACTTTGGTTTTTTTTTTTCTTATTTCCATCCTGATCCAGCAGGTGAGCAAACTGGGGCTCGCCGAGGGTGAGTCACTGGCAAAGTGGCAAAGGTAACAGGTGACAAAGCCGGGATTGGAACACAGGCCTCTATGATTCCAGAGTGTAAACTCTTTACCACCACATTATTCTGTTTGTGGCTTTTCAACTCTGTCTGTGGTGCTGATAAGAGTAATGTTAATAAGAGTTAGCCCTCATTGCATGCCCGAGAATTTAAATCTTGGGCAGTTTTGCTTCAAAGCCCAAGCTTTTAGCTCTCAGAGAAAGAAAATTATTCCCTTTTTTAATGCTTCTCCTGTCCTTCTATTAATACCAAGAAGAAAGTCTCAGCTCGGTGCTGATATGTCTTTAATGCCTCTCTAGAATATGCACAAAGAGAGAGCCAGCCTCGGGCTCATACTATCTAGAAGGGACCTAATAGGCCCTACGCTTAACCTCCATTTTACACACCCAGGCAGACGCAGTAATTCCCTCTCTCTAGAGGTGCTGTGGCTCCCTGTCGCCAGGAAGGCAGTGGTTAGGGAGGGGAGGCATCAGCTTCGGGAGCTCTTGGAGCCTGCCGAGGTGACCAGCGGTCAGGCAGGCTCTCATTCCCGGCCCAGGTAAATTACAGAGGGTGATGGATGGCAGGGCACTGGGGGGGCAGCCGCCTTCTGTGACACCACCAGATGTCACATAGCCTGCAGCAGCTGATGGACAGATTCTCAGCCCGAGGTGAGCAAAGCCGCAGGAGGCCTTGCCACACAGCATGCGATCAGGAGCCAAAGACCAGATCCGAGTACTTTTTCCAACCACGCCCACGGCGGCGAGGGTCCTTTGGCAGCTCCCTGCCCTCTCTGGGCCTCAGTTTCCTCAGCTGAGAAATAGAGATAACCATGCCTACCCCTCAAAGGATGGCCCTGAGTCACAAATGAAGCCACGCATGAGAAAACACTGCATAAGGAAGTGGAAAAATGGGAACTGTTGCCATTTTCATTACTGGAGTATAAGTATATTATATGCAAATGGGCATCATCAGCATAAAGCAAATGGCTGACACTGAGGTGCGAGGGGGTCATCTGTCTCTTTTTAAATTATCGTTGCTTTTGGACCTCTCTCTTTCATGGTGTTTTTCTCTTCCAGGGCAGGGATCTTCTTATCCCTCTGGGCAGTCTCCTGCCAAAGGCAGTGTGCCTGGCACAGCAGAGGCATCGACAAATATTTGTTACACGGGTGGATTATGGATGACACATAAGTGGATAACTGGATGTGTGGATGGATGAGTGGATGGATGGAAGGATGAAGGATTGATGGGTGAGGGATGGATGGAGAGATGGATGGATGGATGGACGGCTGATGGATGGGTGATGGATGGATGGGTGATGGATGGATGGATGGATGGTGGGTGGAAGAATGGAGGATTGATGGGTGAGGGATGGATGGAGAGATGGATGGATGGATGGACGGCTGATGGATGGATTATGGATGGATGGGTGATGGATGGATGGATGGACAGCTGATGGATGGGTGATGGATGGATGGGTGATGGATGGATGGATGGTGGGTGGAAGAATGGAGGATTGATGGGTGAGGGATGGATAAATGGAGGAGGATGGACAGGCGATAAAATCCAAATGCAATTTGGGATGCAATTCTTGACTGGATCAGAACTTTAGTCTGGCACTGGGTCCCAACTCTCCAAAACTCTCAAGCCACAAGGATAGCGTGTACGTGTGTAACTGGTTGTGCCATCCCCAGAGAGAATTCTACAGAAAATGTGGGTTGTGGGGGGACAAAGTTCAAATATAAATACAGTTTTAAAACAACTTGTGGAGTGAGCCCTCTGTGCGTCCTCCCCGATCTCTTATACTGGCCACGTGCCCAGAACCACATGAGGAAGGCTTGTCTTCGGAGGCTGCCGGTGAGGCTGGTCACAGTGAAAGATCCTGAGAAGGCATCCATCGTGCCATTCAACACAGCACAGCCCCAAGGGGCACTGATTTATCTCAGATGGATTTTCAAGAACGGTTGGGCATGAGAACGCCCCGGCTCACTGCCGTAGGAATTTTCAGTTTCCATCCCCCAGGCAGGCCTCCTTATGATGGTTGTCTGGGTCTCTAGGGGACTCCTGGTTTTAATTTTTTTTTAATGTTTTATTGGAAAGGGAGAGAGACACAGAATATGAGTAGGGGAGGGGCAGAGAGAGAGACACACACACACAGAATCCAAAGCAGGCTCCAGGCTCCGAGCTGTCAGCACAGAGCCCGACGCGGGGCTCGAACTCGTGAACCGCGAGATCACGACCTGAGGCGACGTCGGATGCTCAACCGACTGAGCCACCCAGGTGCCCCTCTAGGGGCCTCCTTGAGCCAGAGGTGGGGACAGAGTGGTCATTTCTCCATCCCATAGGAGGGAGTAACCTCGCGTGGTGGAACCTGCAGCCCCTCTTTCCACCTCACTAGCGGGAACCACAGAGCTGTGACAAACCGCGTCTACAGGGGCCAAGGACACTTTATCAAGGAAGCAGCGTCAACTGCGCATTAGGGCTTGAAGGACACAGAGGAGACCACCAGAAGTCTCAGGGTGGCTTGCCAAGCACACAGTCCAAATCCCGGGGACTTGGCCCCGTGCACACAGCGCCTTCCCCGGTGACACAGTGTGGGAGGAACAATGACTTCACACTTCTGTGTGAGCTGTGGAGACAGAACGGGGTGTGGCGAAGCATGCCGGGTCACAGACAGAGGGAGCTTCATACAACCTTGAAGGAAGGAGGAGGAAGGAATTTTCCAGGAGGACCAGGTGGGGGCCGCTTCGGAAGGGAAGTGCGCATCCGAGGCACAGAGACGTGAAGGAGCTCTTTGACGAACGAGGTGGCCAGGTGCTCGCCTGTTCTGCCTGCCTGGTGTCGGTGCCCCCCAACTGTGGGAGCAGCATCCTGGCTTCCCTCCGGGAACAGCCCCTCTGGGTCTGTGAGATTCGGGTGGGGCTGACCCCACCCCCAGTTCCAGAAGGGAGCGGAAGGCACAGACCTCGCCTTTTAGAGCCACACCCCTCACAATGGCAGGCTTAGGGAGGGCATGCGATCCACGCCTGGCTAACGAGCCCCTCCCTGGGAGGCTTATCGAGGCCCAACCAGGGGGTATAGACGTGGAGCTGTTAAACGCTACTACAGGAAGAGGGCTTCCATAGCGTGAAGCCAGCCAAGGAAGCAGAACTCTGAGAGAGGGGGGAAAACACAGGAACAGAAGGAGAGACAGAGGGAGGCGGAGAGGAAGAGAGACGCCGAATCCTGTCGACACCGTGCAAGCACCTGGAGCTAGCGGAGCCTGAAGCCACCTACCTCCTCGCGTGTGGACGGTGCTCCGTAAATAGCTGCCCGACGAATTAGTTACTGCTACCTTATGTAAATGTTAACAGAAATACGAGATTCACTTTCTGGATGTACAGGGCACCGAGTCTGACGGAAGGGGAACGCCGTGTCGATTTCCAAAACGCAGCCACTCTGAGAAGGTGCATGTCCCGATTCCAATGCCTCGATGTCGAGGAGGGGAGCGGGGGGAGGAAATGTATCCTGGGGCTTCGGGGGCGCGGATGGGAATTAGAACCCCATCAGAAAGGAAAATAATCTGGAAGTAGAGAAAATCAGGACTTACGTTGAAAAAGTAACTAGAATTCATTATAGTAAGATCAGTGGGGAGCCGCATCCCCTGAGTATTCGGGAGACACATGGAAGGAGCGTCAGCTTCCGCTCTTTACTGGAAGGTTCCTCTCCAGCGAGCACCCCTGGCTTTCAAGGTAGACATGGCTGGAGATGCATAAATGCGGGAAAACCAGAAAGGCTTTTTTTCCTCTTAGGTTCGGTCCCTGGCTGACTTTGGTTCTCACCCCAGATGAGGTAAAGACACTGAAACAAGTAAGCAAGCCCCCAGAATGCAACCACAAGCAGCCACACAATGTCTTTTAAGTTCACTGCAGGCCATGGAGATTTAGAAAATTACAAAATAAACTACAAAAATGAGTGATAATGCCCAGAGATTCAGCCCTCCCCAGGAATGGCTTCTCAGTCGGTGTCTCTGGCCTGGATCACACTCTGATCCTCCCGCCCCCACCCCCCCGCCCCGGCCCCGAACTTGACATTGCCTCTGGGCTGTCACACAGACACCACAAACTTAACCCGGCCAGGACTGAACTCCAGATCCCTCTCTCCCCACTAAATAATCACAAAAATAAACAAAACACAACAACAACAACAACAACAACAGACCCCCCACCTGTTTCCACTTCAGCCTCCCCCATGACAGTAAGAAACACATTCATTGGTTCAGGACAGATACCTAGTCGTCCTCAGTGCCCCTCTTCCCTGACTCCACATCCAACTGGCCAGCAGATTCTGTTGGCTCTATCTTCAAACTGCATCCTGAATCCGTCCAGTTCTCTCGTCTCCCCCCAAAAGCCAAGCCACAAGGTCTCTCGCCTGGACCACCACCTGTCACCCCTCCTATTTCTGCCTGTATTCAGTATTCTCCGTGCATGAGTCAGAATGCTCTTTTGTTAAATGCTATCCTATCCTGCATAAAAACCCTCAAAGGCATCCCAGTGTATTTAGAACGAAGTCGAAATGTTCCGCCAGGGTCAACAAGGCTCTGCATGACCATGTTCCTCCCAAGAAATTTGACCTCTCTTATTCTGCAATAGCCCCATCAGCCTCCCTAGATGTCTTCAAACTTGCCAAAAACTCCGACCCCAGGGCCTTTGCACTTGCTGCCTCTTCTTCTGGTTTCGCCTCTTCCATTCGTAGCATCCTCTAGGTTTCCGCTTGAATGTCACCTCCTCAGAGAGGTCCTCTTTGCCTCCATAACCCCCCCCCCATCTAAAGGAGATCCGCTCCCACACACACCCACAGGCAGAACAGTGGGCAGACTGTGACACCATTTATAAAAAAGGGTTAGAGATGAATACTTGAAAAATGCTACCAGTGGTTGCCCCTGGGAGAGGAAGTGGGTGGCCGGGAACAGGGAGACTTTATACTGTGCATCGCTTTATGCTTTTGAATTTCAAATCATGTGCATATATTATTATTCAAAAAATCTAAATGATATCAAATCAAATAAGGAAGGAAAGAAGGGAGCGGGGAGAGAGAGAAAGAGGGACAGTGAGGAGAAGGGGAGAGAGAGGTGAGAGGGAGAAAGGGAAGGAGGGAGAGGGAGGGAGAGGCAGGGAGAAGAAAGGAGGGAGGGACGGAGGGAGGGGGGAAGGAAGAGAGATACTCTTGGGAAATTGTTCTAAGGAAATAATTCCACAAACAAAAATGATCTATTCAAGAAAATAATCATTGTGGTATTAAGCTATAAAGGAACCAAAAAGATAAAATAAAGGCCCAGCAACACAGGAATGACTCAGAAAAGAGTGCTTTGTGAACAGGATGGAGTCGTAGGACGCCCTTAATCATGATCATTATTAGGACTGCAGGAATGTGGAGAAATGTTTACGACAAAAATTAATGGAAAAGCAGCCTATAACGGAGCATATTAAGGAGGGGAAACAGCCTAGCGGGAAGAGGAAAACTGTCGAAGACAGTAGGTCCGGGGCTCTCCACGCCTGCTCTCCAAGGAGACCACGACTGAAAAACATCGGTAACATCTCCGCTCTGAACGGCCAGTTTCCCCCACCTTAACATGGGAGTGCCTAGAACCCAGGTGAATTCTCTCTCCAACTCTGTACATGCGAATTACAGCTATCGTTTTTAAAGAATATGTATATTAAACGGTGTTTTATGGCGCCTTTTAAATGAAATAAAATAGGTGAGGCTCCTTCTCATGGGACCCTCCCCCCCCCAACTGCTAGCTTTTCGGGGGCACATCCCAGTGACAGTAATGACTTATCATCTTGTCACCCCCTCACCCTTCGCGGGCTGGTCTTAGAGCACACGTGCGTTCCCTCACAAGGGGCTTTAATGGGGCCACGATTCATTCATAAAATATTAGGAAGCACTTTGCCACACCATGGTAATAGCCCCAATTTCCACCCAGGGCCTTTGTACTTTAATGGCAGCTCAAATAATAAATTGCTTTAATGTCTTATTCAAGCTTTTCCCGAGACCGAAAATGTCAGCTCTAGAATTAGAGATTTCCTCATCCAACCCTCATCTTACAGATGGGAAATCTGAGCTCCCTCCACCCGAGGGAAAGTGACCTGTCTGAAGTCTCACAGCAGAAAGCTGGGACGAGGGCCGTTCTCCTGGTTCTCCGGGCCGCTTCACCGCTGCCAGGCCACACTCCCTCGGGGAAAACGCACCAGGGTTCTGGAGGCCTCCCAGCGCTTTGGCCCCAGCACGGGTTCAGCCAGCACCCAGGGTGGGGACAAGTTAGTGACACGAGCCGTGGCCCATGGCAGATGGTGGGCAGTTGCCTGACTCCTCACGTCACAGGGGCATCTCCCGTAGTCCGCGAGTGAGCCGCCAAGAGCAGGTGTGAGCGTCGCCCACACCCCCTACCCTGTCTCATGGTCCCCCTTCTCCACCAGAACTTCCGGAATCCCCTCCCAAGTACACTGCCACGCACAAAGCCTCGAGCCCTCATCTGAGAGTTGGCTCCTGGGGACCCCACTAAGGCAGTCGCCCAGCAGCCCAGTCCTGTTAGACCTCCCAGCACTGTCTTCTTCCGATGGTGACACTGGGTCTCATAAGACAAGTCAGACCCTTTTCCCCCCACAGACGCCCTCGAAACATTTCAAAACAACTCCCAGATGCCCCAGACCACTCTACCTTCCCTTCTTCCCTTGGCTTAAAATGCTTCTCCCCAACAGCGGAAACCCCTACATTGTTAACGGCATCTCCCAGCGTGTAGGAGAGCCATGCGCCTGGTTTATATGTTCTAGAAGAGTATACGCTCCACGAGGGCTGAATTCCTCTGTTCCTTAACTCCTAGAATTGCAAGCCAGTAATGGGTGAATAAGACACAGCCTCCTTTCCCCCGTGAGCGTCACCGGCCTGCTTCCTCTTCGGAAAACCCAAAGCAGTTCATTAACGTCCCTCTTCACCGGGGCCACCCACAGCTGAAACCAAATGCCTCGGATGTGCCTCTACGGTGGCAAGGAAGAGAGGCGCCACACCTCCCTCGTGCTGTATACGATGTTTCTATTGATGGGACCCAAGGCCACATTCTGGTTTGGGAACCTATTTTTCGCTGTTGGCACAAAATAACAGAAACAACAGTAGCAGCCGCATCAGTAACAATAATAATATAAAAACTCATGTACATCCTTATTACGTGCCGAGGCCCCGTTCTCACATCAAAGTCAGTTAACCAAAGCCTTATCCAGTCTTGCCAGCTACACCGTTTGTCCGCTCTTTGGACCCGAGTGCCACACGTTACATTTCTCCATCTAACGTTTCCCCTGGTGGGATGCAGCCACCTCCAACCTCTCTCTGTCGCTCTGGACCCTGAAACCTCTCCCAACTGCCTGACAGTCACACGTTTGATCTGAGTCCCTCCCGCCACCCCCCCCCCACCTTCCGTCTTGCGGGTCATGGATTAAATGTCTCCACATCAGCACCAAGGACAGGTCCTCACCACCACCTCTAACCCCCAGCCACCCGCACTTACAACCTGTCCACTTGCCCCCATCCTGCCCTCAGCTTTGGGACCAGCTCTTCAGAAACTGGATATCAAGTGTCAGGCTTGATAAACTTGACTGACTTAACAAAGGCTCAGTTGCCAGACCTGGTCCTACAAAGCTGTACTGATACCAATGCATTTAATCTTCTAACAACTGAGGTGAGTACCATTTTTATCCCAGCTTACAGACGACGAGCCGAGGCACAGAGAAGGTCAGTAACTTGTGGTTACACAACCAGCAAGACCAGAACCGAGAGAAGCATCCGGGCAAGCTTCCCAATCTGGCACTCAGCATGGCCCCACACTGCAGGACTGCTAGAGTCATGGTCTCACTTCTCAAGGGCCCTTATTAAACACATAAATAAAATACAGTGAGGCCACACATGGACCCAGGGTGAGAGGACACTGCAAGCTGCAGGTTTGGGTTTGTTGGCTTTTAATCAAGGATTTTGATTACGGTAATTCTGGGCTCCTGAGGTCCATATTAGCAATACAGCAAGTGCGGCCACATTCTAGAGTCTTTTAGAGCCCACAGAGCGCTTCTGCCCTTGAGATGGGAGTCTGACCCTCACCCCTCCCCCATAACCCTGGGGAAGGGGAGGCAAGTACTTTATCTTCATTTTACAGATTAGGAGACGGAGGCTCCTAGAAGCTCAGCGATTTATCCATGATCACACACTCCAGAAGGGGCAGAGGCAGGGTTTGAAGCCACAATGCTGGCATTCAAATTCCAAGATGCTGTCCCCGTCTAGATCCTTCTCTGACTCCTCGCTTCTGCCCAAGCCAGAAGGAGTCGCGGTAGAGGGAAGGGGGCCAGGCATGGATGGTGTATACACAGTGCAGGAGTGTGGAATCAGCTCCACGGAAAGAAGGGGGGGGTGAGTCTGTGTCCATGGTTACGCAGAACCTGAACAAAACATCACGCACAGATTACCGTAGCCTTGAGCACCGCTCTGTCCTCCCAACAATATAGCCTGACAGCCTGTTGCCAGGCCTTCCAACCTGCCTGCCCACCTCTGAGAGCCTTTCCTTTTCGTTATCCCCATTATTAAACCTGGCACTTTAGAAGAGCTAAATGTTTTCTAATTATTTACAGGTTCACCTTCACAGCACCCCATGAGATAATGATTCAGCTGTGCATTTCTGTAATATTCTGCCCGCCTCCAAAAACTCAAATTGAGTTACCAAGATTATCTCATTGATCCTCCCACTTAAGGCTCTGTCAGATCCATAGAAAGCGGTTAGCTTCGCTTTCAGCTGACATGCAGGGACACTGAGGCACAGATGGAAAAGGACTGCTGTCGAGGGTTCAGTGTAAATCGGTGTGTGGGCCACAGAGAGCATTCTGGTTTCTTTTTTTTTTTTTAACCCTAGAACAGGGAGATTAAGTGGATTTCCTCTTATTACCAATCTCAGTCACTGAGGATGACTATTGGTCAGTTGCGTTAAGAAGGATCCTGATGTGGCGTCTCAGATTCGTAGGAAAAAGTAATATGATCCGTTAAGGATGTTGGCCCCAGGATGTGAGGAAGGGGGTGGTGCTGTGTGTGTTCCATTTCTTCCTATGACAACCGTAAGCATCCCTGTGAAGATTTCATGTTGGTTCTCAGCCAGGAGCGATTTTGGCCCCCAGAGGGCATTTGACAATGCTTGGAGACATTTTAATGGTTATTTTGACCCACTCGGGTGGGTGCTAATGGCAGGGAGGCTTCTAAATGCCTTACATTTAAGGCATAGGACAGCCCCCCCCCCCACAGCAAAGAAAGATCCAATCTAAAATGTCAACAGTGCCAACTTTGAGAAACTCTCAGCAGAACACACACACACACACACACACACACACACACTAGTTTGGACTTCTGTCCTTGGTCCTCAGCAGGTCAGATGTCAACATGAGTATCTATCCCTTAATATGCCCCAAAACGAAATTCCTGATTTTCTCCCTTGAACCTGCTCCTCCCTGGTTTCTCAGCCAATGGCACCACCCACCAGTCTCTCGGGTCAGAACCTCAGGGGTCACCCCTGACACCTCTCCCTCCTTTGCTGGCCTCCTCATCAAGTCCTGTTGCCTATTCCTGCAAAATAAGTCCCAAGCGCATCACCCTCCCTTACGCCCACCCCTTCCAGCTCAACCTACCATCTCGTGGGGATCACTCCACAATCACCTACTCACCTCTTCCCCGACCCCCGCGCCCACTTAGGGACTGCGCACTTGCTCCCTCTGCCTGACAGCTTTCCAGACCTTCACTGGGAGGCTCCTTTCTGACAGACGAGTCTCAGGGAAAACATCAGCTGCCCAGAGAGGCCTCCCTCCCCTGACCTTTCTTTCATTGAGTTTCTCACTCTCTGAAACCATCTTATTTATTTATTTTTTGCTTTACTACCCTCCCCCCTAAAAAAGTATTAAAAGTTGATAAGCATAGAGACCTTGTCTTTTTCGCCACTAAATCCTCATTACCAAGAAATAGCCCCCAAAACAAAACAAAAAGCACTTGGCATATAGTACGCACTCAAAAAACTTTCTGATGAGTGAATGAGTGAAATTTCAAGGATACTTTTCCAGCAAAGAAAAAGGAGAATCCCTTCAGTCGGGTGGGACCCAGGAGATGATGATGTCTCCCAGCACCCAGAACTGAGAACCTTCGCTCCGCTGAGCTCTGGCCCTCTGGGCACTCAGGGCCCCTGCCCAGACTGGCCTGCCCAGCATCTCCTGGAACCCGTGAAGAACGAACAAAACTCTCTTTTCCCACCAGTGTCCTCACCCCAGACCCTCTCTCTACATTCCAAGTGCTTCATCCAGACATAGCAAACGTGCTTGTGGACCCCAGGGCCGAGCACGTGGAAGAGACCTCACCTGTATGTTGCAGCCTCTCAAGCTTACAACGTCCCTTCAGACATTTGGGCTGTTGTGGTTGTTTTACTGATGAGTAAAATGAGGCACTACTAGGGTGAGTCATTTAGTCAAGATCACACAGAGCTGGTGCTGGAATTCCTCCCAGGACAAGGACCCAAGGGCAGCCATCTTTTATTTCTAGAACCTATCAAGATAAAGGACCTGATAAAACATTAACATAAATCCAGAGCTTAGTACATTGTCATGTGATGAATGCGGGAATGAGTGAATAAATGGGTCATGGTACCAACTTATATTTTCTTGATTCCAAATCCAGTGGCGATGTCTACCACACGTTCCCCTCCTCTCTATCAAGACCTATACCCATAAAAAAATGGGGGGTTTCTAGGTTAAGACTGGTGGCAGACCAGGGATGTGTGATTTGTCCCCTCTTATTCGTCTTTCAGTCAAAACCTCAAAGAGACACACAAAGCAGGGAAATGTTACAAGAGAAGCTAGAAATGGGGCCTATTGGCAATGCTCTCTGCTGGACCAAGAAGGAATGTCCATGAATCAATGTATCTTTGCAGCCAAGAAAGGGGACTGAAGGATTCCACTGCCCTAAATCTGTGACATTGCTGGGTCTGGTAGAGGCAGGGCCTACCCTCTGTAGCACATGAGCCACTTTCCATGGAGACCAGGACCTTTCACCTCCAGCTTCCATCCATCCAGCATCTGTAATTCCCAGTGAGGGCACGTGGCTGAGAGCCTGAGTGGAAAGGGCAACAGTGCACTACATCTTGAGTTTCAAAGAAAACTGGGCAAAGATGGAGAGAAATGAAGGAAGGGGGCACCTTGGGAAGTGAAGTTTTATATCAACCGTTTCTGTTAAGAAAGGTAATTCCTCTTCGCCATATTCAAAACATCAGGAGGTGAGCAAAGGAGTCTGACCTCTAGCTAGCAGAGTCACAAAATATTTTAAAAATCCCCCCAAAAAACCCAGGGGCACCTGAATGGTTCAGTCAGTTAAGCATCTAGAGCTCTTGATTTCCACTTGGGTCACAATCTTGCAGTCTGTGAGTTCGAGCCCCACGTTGGGCTCTGCACTGACAGCATGGAGCTTGCTTGGGATTCTCTCTCTCCCTCTCTCTCTGACCCTCCCCTGCTCATGTGCACTCTCTCTCCCTCAAAAAATAAATAAACTTAAAAAATAATAAATAAAAATAAAAATCCCAAAAAAAACAGATATTGGCTTAGTGATATAAATGCCAGCCATCAGGATCAATTAAGACCTTAAGATAGGTGAGGAGGAACCTAACAGCAGCCAGGTGTAAGCGAAAAAGATCAAAGAAAACCCACCCTACTTATGAGGAAATACTAGGCCTGGAGAGACAGTTCCATACCCCAAAATGAGGAAACACGTGGGAAATAATCACACATAGGGCACTGGAGGACAATTCTACAACCTGAAAAGAGGAATGATACACTCAAAATAGAACAGAGAAGCACCTCTTTGAAATGCACTCATTAAAGGAAGCACGGGTAATTCATGAAAACACTCATTTGTGTCCCTAAGAAAACTCTATAGCCAAGGCTCAGGAAACTGGAGGGTAAGACAACAGATTTCACTGAGGAGAGCTGCCAGGAGGGCAGTCCACGTGAAATGGGAGCCATATGAGGACAGGAAGGTCTATAAGGTACCATAGATACGAAGGCAGGGGTGAAATACCCATGAGAATCAGTGAAGGGCAGACCCAACCCTGCAGAAAACTGAACTGGCAGGGGCAGAGTGTTAGTAACACCAAGCTTAAGACACTTAAACCTCTGCCAAAGAGAAGACGTTTCGACATGACTCAGGGACATAACAAGACTCAACTTGAGAGGCAGAAATTTTTCTTTCTTTTGTGTCTCTGCTCCTCTGAGCTGGAACTGAAATTAGGTCATCAAGCCTTCTCTTGCCCTGGTGGAGGCACATTTCCCACCCTTCAAGCAGAATCAGGCTGGGGCACAGGGGACAGAAAGCAAGGCACCCTCAGAGCTGGTCTAGCACAGTCTCACCTTGATCACTAGAGTAGAAAAGTATGAAGGATTTGGGGTGTGGAGACCTCTCTCATGAACATTCAGAGATACCAGAACCTGGACAACAAACTTTATAAACTATTTTGGAATGCAAAAGAATGATACAAAACAGGACTTTCAGATTCTGGCCCAGCATGTAAGAAGCCTGGAAGTCACTGATCTGTCCTAACGAGAAGTCAAAATCTGAGCAACCAACAACTCTTCTTGTTCCCTAGGAGAAACGAGGTCACAGGGCAAACTACTGCCTCCAAAACTGGAGAGACAGCCAGATAGAATTACAACCTACTGGAACAGAAACCGCTAAGGGAACCCCCCAGGGTGTGACTCCAGAACTGTAACTGATGAGTTGCTGGAGGTTCAGTGTGGACAAATCTGAGAGAGGACAACTCCAGGGGAATCCGGTCATCAGGGCCCCCATACTTTTGTGGGTTTTACCTCCAGAAGCTCTACCAGGTCCTCACAATGAATATCAGATAAAAATCCTCTCATGCTTCCAGCAGGGGGAGTGGGAAAGGAACTATTTTGAAATAAACCAGAGCATGCTGTACTTCCTAACAAGGCTTGCCCTCCAGAAAAACTAGTTAACCAAATCCCAATCCCTAATGCTGGGGTATTATCAGAGCCTAACTGACCAGGAGGCAGACAAATACCCAACCCCAGCCTGCTCTAGCTATCCCGTTCCACCTAACAGACAAGGGGACTGAGAAGTATATGTGCAGTCACAACCCAGAACACAGGCTGACTAAAAGACTGACACCCAATCACAGGACAATAGAACACTTGTCTTCCCCCCCCCCCAGCTCACCACCACTAAAAGCCTGTTTACAGCAGTTCCTTTGACCCAATACATCATGTCCAACTATTAGGAAAACAATTACAAGGCATACTTCAAGGCAAAAACAAAAACAAAACCATAATTTGAAGAGACAGAGCAAGCATCAGAACCAGACTCAGAAATGGCAAGGCTGTTGTGACTATAAGACCAAGAACTGAAAACAACTATGATTAACATGTTAAGGGCTTTAATGGATAAAGTAGAAAGCATGTAAGAATAGATGGCAATATAAATGGAAAAACTAACAAAGAAGCAAAAAAAGACACCAGAGATCAAAAACACTGTGACAGAAATAAGGAATGCCTTTTTAAAAGTTATTTATAGCAGGCTCTGCAGTGTCAGCACCGAGCTCAACATGGGGTTCAAACCCATGAACTGTGAGATCATGATCTAAACTGAAGTTGGATGCTTAACGTACTGAGCCACCCATATGCCCCAGAAATGCCTGGTTGGTTGTTTTTTTTTTTTTTTTGAGAGAGAGAGAGAGAGAGAGAGAAGGAGAGAGAGACAGAGAGCACAAGGCTGGGAGACAGAGGGACAGAGAGAGAGAATCCCAAGCAGGCTCCATGCTCAGCACAGAGCTTGACATGGGGCTCAATCTCATGACCCTGGGATCATGACCTGAGCTGAAATCTAGAGTGAGACTTTCAACTGACTGAGCCACCCAGGCACCCAGGAAGGCCTTTGATAAGCTGATGAACAGACTGGACATGGCTAAGGAGAGAATCTCTAAGCTTGAGGATATTTCAACAGAAACCTCCAAAATTGAAAAGCAAAAAAAGAAAAAAGAAAGGAAAAAGAAGAAAGGAAAAAAGATAGTACAGAATATCCAAGGATAGTGGGACAACTATAAAAGCTGTAACATACGTGTGATGGAAAGAGGGGAAAAAAGGAGAGAGGAAACAATAATGTCTGAAACAATAATGACTGAGAATTTCCCATATTAATGTCAGACACCAAACCACAGGTCCAGGAATCTCAGGGAACACCAAGCAGGGTAAATTCCAAAAGAATGAGACAAGGAGAACATTAAAATTATGAGAGAAAGAAAATAATAGACATAGAGGTCAGAGAACAGAAACCAATCTCATAAAAAAAAAGTGGCCTTCTTGAAACAAAGCTTAGAACAAATGGCATAGTAGAAATAATTGAAAAAAATAATACAAATCAAGCCTCCTTAAGCCGATCACAACACCTACCCAGCAAATTTAAAAAAATCAACATTTATAAATTCCGTGATGAAATTCTCTATATTGTGGATAAATGAAGAAAAAATTATACAAGAATTCAGGGAGGAAAGTGTTGCCTACAGAGGAAAAATTAGGCTGACTTTAGGCATCTCTTCCTCAACACTAGATGCCAGAAAGCATAGAGTGACGCCCAGAGGATGCTGAGGGAAAAGATTTAAACCTGTGGATTCTATACCCAGCCATAGTATCATCCATATCCAAAGGCCAAGGAAAGCTATTCTTAATGTTTGTTTTTTCTTGTTTTCTTTAAGAGCTAAGAAGTAGATCATGTGCATTAAGGACCAAGCCCCACCCCTCCAAACCTACAAAGCTCTGCCCTTGTCTCTGCTGCCTCTCCCACTTTTCCCACATCACTTTCCTGGCTCACTATACTCCAGCCACATCCATCTTCCTTCTACGCGCTCACCAAGCTCTGTCACTACACAGAGGCTCTGCACGTGCCATGTCCTCTGTCTGCCCATGGTTAACTTCTTCTCATTCTTGAAGTCTCAACTAGACGTCCCTCCTCTGAGGGGTTGGGTTTGCTTACTTGTGTATTATTCACACACACTCATATATGAGGGCACATGGACATGCACACACATACACAACTAGAAGTTCCATGAGGGCAGGAACCTACCTAGATTATATCCCAGCATCTAGCATAGGACCCAGCACACCATTGGTGGCTGTCATACCTCGCATTCAAATCCACCCAACATATGAACAAAAACATAGGGAAAGGTAAACTAAAGGGACTTGTAATTAGCACTGAAACCAGGTCAGCAAAGGACCACACTGCAATTGTTGTTACAAATACAAGTGAAAAGCAGATTTCAAAAAAAGGCACTATATGTTATATCACTCTGCATCATTATCAGAGAAATAGGAGTCCAAGTATTAAAAACGGAATTAACAGTAGCATGCATATATTTGTAAATCATTAGTAAAGAAAAAGAAACAAAACCTAACCCGTATAGGAAAAGATGAAGAAAAAGGACTAAAAAATTGGAAGCATTCAACAAAAAAAGAGAAATGAGATCAAATGTGTTTATAAATGTTATTCAGTTAAGATGCTCCAGTTGTCCAGAAGACAGAATCTAACCATATTGCTCTTGTCAGATATGCACCTAACAGAAAGACATGGGAGGTTAAAATGAAAAGGCTGGAAAGAGACACATCAAGAGGACACAAACAAAACAAAGCTGAGATAGCAATATTAAAATATGAAAACCTAGAATCCAAAGCAAAAAAGCATTCACTAGGGGAAAATAGTCATTTTATCTTGACAAAAGATAAAATCCACAATCTCACAATGAAAATATAACTGTCACGAATCGTTTTGTGATGAATAACAGAGAATCAAACTTTATAAAAACAAAAACTATCCGAAACACAAGTAAAAATGGAAAGAATTCTATGGAAGGGAAAGACTTCGACCTACTTTATCCAACTTTTGACAGAGCAAGAGAGCCAAGAGAAATAAACAAGACAGTCCTTGAATAACACTATCTATAAAGCTGCTTTACCCTACACACAGGGAACGGCCCTGTTTTGGTTTTTTTTTTTTTTTCAGGGACATTTACCAAAACATTTACCAAAGAAAAATTTTTTAAATATGAAGCAGAAATTTCACAGGCCACTTTCTCTATCATTCAGTAAAACTAGAAATTGATGCCAAAAATTTAAGCAAGTAAGTCAAAGCACTGGGAACCTTTTAATGCTGTACTAAACTATTCTTGGATTATACTTGGATTATTCTGAAGTTTCAGAACTGTTAGAGACAAAATTGTAACTTCAGAATTTTTAGAAAATCATTTCAAAGAAAGCACTGCATTTCAAAATTCAGAAGATAGGGCCAAAGTGAGGCTCAGAGGCAAACTCATAGCATTAAAGGCATCCATTTTTTGTTTTAACTATGGAGACAAAGTTTTCAACTCAAATACTTGAAAACGCTAACAAACCTCAAAAACCTAAGCCAAAGGAAAACAGACCATATTTGAAAACTTAAACAGTATTGATAAATATAGGAGAATGGATTCTTAACCATGGGCAGGGAGGAGGGGAGGAAGGGAGGGACCATGAAACAGCCTAGCAAGACCTGGGCTGAAAAAAGGGGGAACAAATTATCAGGGCTTCCAGCGTGACATCTTAGCGCAGATCCCCTGTAAAGATTTCAAGCCAGGCTGCATTTTCTGGAGGGTCTGAAAAGCAGTTTCCACCAGGGCCCCTATCATACTCAGCAGACTCCAGCAAGAAAAATAAGAGAAGGGGAGGAAACACAAATACACAGGATTAGGAGTACAAAAAGAAAATTAATCAAAGGAAGGCTTTTCCTTTTAATCATAAGGAAATACTGTGCTAAGTTATGCAAGTAAGTTCAAAACGCTTGATAAATAATTTTCCAAGAAAATGCAACTCACAGAAAATTAACTTGGTAAGTAGAAAACTGAGATGAGGGGAGCCTGGGTGGTTTAGTCAGTTAAGCATCTGACTTCAGCTCAGGTCATGATCTCATGGTTCCTGAGTTCAAGCCCCACATCAGACTTTCTGCTGTCAGCTCACAGCCCGCTTTGGATCCTCTGTCCCCCTCTCTCTCTCTGCCCCTCCCCACTCACTTGTGCGCTCTCTCTCTCTCTCTCTCTCTCTCTCTCAAAAATAAGTAAACGTTTTTTAAAAAGAGGGGTGCATCAGTGGCATAGTGAGTTAAGCATCAGACTCTTGGTCTTGGCTCAGATCATGATCTCACGGTTCATGAATTCAAGCCCCAAATTGGGCTCTGGGTTGACAGCAAGAAGCCTGCTTAGGATTCTGTCTCTCCTTGTCTCTGTCCCTCCCCTGTTTGTGTGCTCTCTTGTGTGCTCTCTCTCTCTCTCTTTCTCAAATAAATAAAACTTAAAAATTTTTTAAATAAATAAATAAAAAGAAAAAGAAAAGAAAACTGAGGTGACCCATTACTAAGGACAGACTAATTCTGCCCAGAATGCTACTCGCCCCCAGACTGCTCCCTCCCTCTGGTCATCCAGGTCTCACTTCAAATAGAAGTTTCCATGACACCCCATCAGAAACTCCACCCTTGGGGCGTCTGGGTGGCTCATTCAGTTGAGAGTCCAACTCTTGATCTCAGCTCAGGTCTTGATCTCATGGTCATGGGCATTGGAAGTAGAGCCTACTTAAAAAATAAAAGAAAAAAACACCACCTTCAAGTGCCACCGCACGATTCTATTTCATAGCACTTATGTCTATACGGAATAACTGGATTATCTATTATTATTTTATTAACTGACCTATTTTCTCTCTCTCCACTGGGATGTGAGCTCCTTGTGAGCAACGACCTTATTCACCACATTCGCCAAGTATTCCTGGTGCCTAGCAGAGGAAGACCTCAGTAAATGGGTTGAATGAATAAGTGAATGAATAATAAATGAATGAAGACCAAAGAAGACAAGAAACCTTCCAGAAAATCCTTCCAAATAATCTCATCTTACAAAGGAGAATAAATCTTTGAAGACGGGGAGAACTATCCCAGAAAATACTTCAAGGTCCAGAACAACATGGCCGGGGAGGGTTCATGTATGGAAAGATGACCATGGGTCTCAAAATTCTACTCCACCACCTTTAGAGGGAAGCAGGTTTGAAAAGTCACAGAGGTGTGTCTGGCTTGCACAAGCAAGAACACAAGTGGAAAAAGCAAGTCAGCCTTCGCTCCCATCAGCCTTCGCACCCATCAGCCTTTGCACCCATCAGCCTTCGCTCCCATCAGCCTTTGCACCCATCAGCCTTTGCACCCATCAGCCTTCGCTCCCATCAGCCTTCAAACCCATCAGCCTTTGCACCCATCAGCCTTCAAACCCATCAGCCTTCGCACCCATCAGCCTTTGCACCCATCAGCCTTCGCTCCCATCAGCCTTCAAACCCATCAGCCTTTGCTCCCATCAGCCTTCGCTCCCATCAGCCTTTGCTCCCATCAGCCTTCGCTCCCATCAGCCTTCAAACCCATCAGCCTTTGCACCCATCAGCCTTCGCTCCCATCAGCCTTCAAACCCATCAGCCTTTGCTCCCGTCAGCCTTCGCTCCCATCAGCCTTTGCTCCCATCAGCCTTCGCTCCCATCAGCCTTCACTCCCACAGGGAATCCACTTGTTTTCTGAGTCCCAGGGTCATTCTGGCCTCAATCTGGGGCCACATGAGCCGGGATCACCAATAAACCCATTCTTATGGTCTATCCCGCTTCAGATGTCAGCTCTGTGAAGACAAGGCCTTTGTTTAGCGAAGGCAGTGGCCTTAGTAGGGGCTCAGCCATCCTCAGTACAATGCACAAATGTACACACAACCTCTCGTCGGTCTTTCTGCCCTAGAATGTGATCTCCAGGAGATTAAAAGCTGCCTCTATCTTGTTACCTGCTATCTCCCCTGCAATGATAGACAAAATGTAGCATGTACTAGGTGCTCACAAAAGTCAGTGAAAGCATGAGGCTTCCTTCAGACTAATGCCAACTGTTCACTTCCTACCCACCCCAGGAAATGTGCCTTCTGGGGGGCCGGGGAAGGGCTATTTTTAAATAACCGTCCTTCTGACAAATGGAACAGAGGTCATGACGCGGAAGGTCCAGGTCTGCGGATCTTTAAGGGATAATTGAGGACCAGCACCTGGAAGCCAGGGCCAAGGGGAAAAGCCTGGGTCCCGGCGCCAGCTCTGCAAGTGGTGGGCCGTGGTGTCAAGGAGGTCCTTTCCCCGCAGAGACTGAGTGTCCTTGTCCATAAAACAGAGTCAAGGTAGCTCGTGATTCTCAGAGCCGGGGCCGCATGTCACTGGGGCATTTGATATCAGTGAGTGTCAGCGGGGAGAAGTGTTATGAAAAACAAATTAAGCTGAGTGGTAGAAGAGGGGGTTCTGGGAGTGGGGGTCACAGTGGGGGTGATCACACAAAAGGGGACATCTTATTAAAGCGAGGGAGTGGGAATCTGGGAAAGAGTGCTCAGACTGAAGAAACTGTAAGTGCAAAGGCCCTGAGGCAGAGGCATGCCTGGGGAGTGTTTGTGCCAAAGCCCGAAAGAGAATGTAGCAGGACAATAGGAACAACTCATGTCAGGTTCTGCAACCGCTAGGAGCCCTTTGGCTTTACCCAAGTGAGATGAGGCCATTGGAAGGACGTCATCCAAGGTGCACAGGCCCCCTCAGCAGACTATGGGGGACAAGGAGAGGCCGGAAGACCAGTGAAGGGGGTTCTGGAGTCATCCAGGTGAGGGATGGTGTTGGCTCAGTCATGATGGCAGAGAGAGGGCAAGAAATGGCTGGACTCTGGATGTGTTTTTAAAAGAAGCCAATAGGATTTGCCGATCGATTGAACGTGTGTGTGTGTGTGTGTGTGTGTGGTCATTTGTTGAGATGGGGCTGAGAAGGGCAGGGTGAGGGTGCAGTAGCCATTCCTGCGGCCACCAATCTTCCTGGCTCCCCACTTCCTAGGCCTATGATAAGACTGCAATCCTCCAGCCCCCCGAGGATATTAGATGTGACCATGGGATTTGCTTTGACCAAATGGCAGGTGCCATTTCGAGGCAGAAACCCATCCCCCTCTCTGGGAGCCTCTTTTATCTGGGTCCCCGATGAGGACAGCGTGAAACACACAGCCCGCCCCCCACCCCAGGTTGTTTGAACCTTCCCAGATTTGCAGGTGGTTATGACAGCATGACCCAGCCCGCCCCCTGCTGGTGAGGGCAGGAAAGCAAGTGGTTGGTTTGGGGTTTGTTCGTTCCCTTCAAACCTCCAAGTGGAGGCATCTGCCGAGGGGTGACGGCGAGACTTGTGTCCACCCCTCCCAACTGTGCTCTGGGGAGGGTCTCTCTACCTCTGTGCTTCTTCCAGAACCACCCAGAAGAGCTCTCACGAGGCAAGGAGGGGGGTGCAGGGGGGGGACAAGTCTGGCAGCTGGGGGGGGGGGCAGGGGACAGACAGGAGCAGGGAGTTAAGCCTCTCCCTCCCCTTTTCCAGAACTGGACCCCCCCAGCAAAGAGCGCAAGGTGGAGAGAGGCCCCGGGGAGAAGGAAGGACAAATGGACACGGACAGAGGGGAGTGCAGGATCCACAAGTGTGTCCCACAGGCGACAGGGCACAGATCCAGCTGGCTTGCTGAGAAGCCGCCTCCCACATCCTGAGTTTCCTAGACTGTGAACGACTGATAAAAATAACGGGACAGTTTGGAGAGGCCCGGGGAGCCAGGATGAGCTGAAGCCCCCCAACACCAAGCTGCCCACTACCACCAATAGGACACGGGCAGGGGAAGGAGGGAGAGTGGGTGAGGGTCTGGCCCGGCTGCCTTGCCTTCCCCAAGCGCCCAGGGCCAAGGGCGGAAGGCCTGGAAGGGCCGCCCCAGGCAGAGCCGCACATTCCGGGGCTCCGGGAAAAGAGCAGAGAAAGGGCCACATGGGCCCCTTCCTGCCTCCCCGGGCTGTCTCAGGCTCCCCTCGGCCTCTCCCCTGCGGCTCCTCAGGCCCGCTCCCCCCTTGTCACGTGGGTTTGTGCATGCGTGTCTGTGTCTGCGTGTGCATCTGTGCATGTCCCCGGGTCCGTGTCTCTCTCCCTCTGTGTCCCTTTGTCTCGCTCTGCCTCTCTCCACCCCACTCTACCTTCCTGTCGCCATCCCGGTCCAGTGTCACCGTGGACCCACTCCCTGGAAGGCTGGGACACAGGACAAGGCCCCCACAGCCACGGGCCGTCCCCCCCAGCTCTGCTCCCTGAGGCTGGAGCGCAGACGCGGCCCTCGGGACCCCACCAGCAGGGAAGGGGGCAGGCCCTACATCCTATAACCAACTTATCCAAACAGTCTGGGCAGCTTGGGGCCAGGCCACCTTCCACACGTCGCCAGCATCGCCATCCAATTCTACGGTTCAGCTCCCCTGTTTTTGGAGCCGAGGGACTGTTTGGGGTCAGAGATACCGAGTCAATATCAACCAGGAATCCCTGGAAGGAACCAATCCCAGAGCTTGGTACCATCATTAGCCCCACTTTTCAGAAGCAGAAACTGAGGACCATGCTTCCTCTGAAAACTCGGAAGAGGAAAAACCCCTGCTTGCCGCGTTCTAAACCACTGTCTCCACCAGTGTCCCCACCCAAACCACAGGACAGGCCTGGGGAGCCATGGGCGCTCCCCACGGGCGGAGAGGGCGGTCTGGCCGCCTCCGCTCCCCCTGACTCACACACAGCCTGGCCCTCCCGGCAGCCCTCAGTGATCCGTTTTGGTTTGAGCGCTTCCAAGGCAGCGCACACATTCCCGGGGCGGTGAGACACTGGGTGTCAGCTCTCCGATCCAAAGGGATTTTGCCGCGTCCTCAGGACGGCTGCGATCTGCTCCTGGGACACCGCAGTGGGAAGCTGAGCACTGTCTCTGATCTGCTCTGAGGTGCTCACTTTAGGATGGGACACACACATCGCAGAGACGCACAGAAATAAACGAAAAGGTCATCTCAGCGATGAAGAGAAGAAGCCTCGGGACGAGACAGCAGCCAGGGCCGGGGCTTGATGAAGGCCTGCGGGCAGAGCAGAGACCTAGAGATACAGAGGAAGAGACTTCCAGGTGAGGTGGGAAATCAGCTTGGAGCGGCCAGAAATGCAGGGGGGCAGCGGGCCAGAGCAGGGTGAGGGGAAGGTGGTCCCGGAAGATAAGAGAGCTGGGGGCCGGCCCCGCCCCACACTCTGCAGAAGCCAGTGCCAGGCCTGCCTCAGTCCCAGATGCTAAATGACAGGGCTGACTCGGAACACGGGTGCCCACGCCCACCATGCTTCCAAAACCCCTGGGGAGCTGGTTAGAAGTACAGATTCCCGGACCCACGAAGCAAAAAGTCCAAGGGCGAGACCCTGGGTGCCTGCATTTTAACAGGTTCCCTAGAAGAAACTGGGGCATAGCAAAGTTGGGGGACACCAGGTGAATCAGAGGGACGGGTCTCAGGGGACGGACCAAGGGGTGTGTTTAGGGGATGCCTCTCTCTGGGATGCAGGCACGTGGTTTCTGGAGCCCCAGAGCCCCAAACATTTAAGAACCTCTGAACTCAGGGCGCGTGGGTGGCTCAGTCCGTTGAGCACCTGACTCTCGATTTCAGCTCAGGTCACGATCTCACAGTTTGTGAGTTCGAGCCCCGCATCGGGCTGTGTGCTGTCAGCCCGGAGCCTGTTTGGGATCTTCTGTCTTGCTCTCTCTGCCCCTCCCCCTGCTCAAAAATAAATAAACGTCAAAAGAAAGGAAGGAGAAGGACCTCTGAACTCAAGCACAGCTACAGCGTCTTGGCTAAAAGAATGAGGCCAGGCATGAAGGGCACAGCCACAGACTCTCTGGGTTCCCAGATGTACCCTTGCTGCGTAAGCGTGTGAGGAGGGGCATCTCTGTTCTCACCTGACCGGCATCCACCGCCCCTTTCCCTAGGGCCAGCCCCCCGAGTCTGAGGAACGTCTGTGCAACAGTGATCGCTTTCATGGCCCCAACGCGTCACCCTTCCGCGTGTCCGTGCCCTTGGCCGTCACGACTCAGCAGCGCCCCCCACACACCGACTCCGGGCTCAGCCTGGTGACCGGCTTTGGCCAATGGGATGTAAGCAAGCACACGCGATGGGTGCAGAGGCTTGAAAGGCACTCCCGCGGTGTGGCTGGCTCCAGCTTTCACGTCTCGGACTCGACCGCGAGAATGCGCCCCAGCGAGCCTGGTGAAGGATGAGAGGCCCAGTGGCCCCCATCATCCGAGCCCACAGCCAAACCACCGCGCAGCAGTGAGCCCAGCCCAGCCCAGCCAAAATCGCTGAGCTGCAGACTCGAGCTGAGCCAAGTGCCTGCAGCTGTATGTGGCTGAGGTGTGGCCCTTGTTGTTACGCAGCGTTACGTAGCAAGAGCTAACAGCTACACACCTCTCTCACTCTCAGAGCACGTGGTTTAAGCAAAGCTGTCCTCCTCTCCCGCCCCAGGGGTGTGACCACGTGACTAAGGGTGAGAGTGGAGGGACCAAGGCCTGGCCAACCCACACAGTCCAACCCCTTGGGCCACTCTGATTGGTTCAGGGGTGGGGACATAACCCAGTTGGTCCTCTGAGAACCAGTTCTGGGAGTTCTGTTCGGGAGGGACTTTTCCACGGAAGTTCCTGGAAGGACAAGAGGTTAAGTAAACTCAAAGCTTTCAGGAGAGTCAGCCTGAGAATGAAGCTAACCCAGAGGAGGGCGGAGCCGAGTGCTGGAAAGACACAAATTCTCAACAACCCTGCTTGACCCAGCCACGCTACGGACTTGAGATCTTCTTACGAGACTTTCTATTTTTTTTTTTTGACGTTTATTTATTTTTGAGACAGAGAGAGACAGAACATGAACGGGGGAAGGTCAGAGAGAGAGGGAGGCACAGAATCCGAAACAGGCTCCAGGCTCTGAGCCATCAGCACAGAGCCCGACGCGGGGCTGGAACTCACGGACCGCGAGATCATGACCTGAGCCGAAGTCGGACGCTCAACCGACTGAGCCACCCAGGAGCCCCACGAGACTTTCTATTAAGAGGGATCACAGGGGCGCCTGGCTGGTTCAGTTGGTAGAGCATGTGACTCTTGATCTCAGGGTTGTGAGTTTGAGCCCCATGTCTGGTGTAGAGATTTAAAAAAAAAAAAAAATTCAGTATCTAAGAAAAAGAGACCATAGTTCCCTTGTTTTGCTTACGACCATTTCAAATGAGTTTCTCTTGCTTGCAGTGACTCGAGGATTCCTGGCCAACAGAGTTCACTCCCCTTGGAATGTCTGCCCAAGCCCCATCCGTTCCCCTGGCCCCAAGTTCTGGTTCCCCTGCCCCACAGGACTGGCTGTGTTTCCTACACTCCCCTCCCAGCACACAGCAGACTGGAAGACTGGACCAGCCTCGGCCACCTGCACCACGCCGTCCGGTCAGATCCTCAGGACCGAGAACCAACAGGCATGGAATCGAATCATGTCACTGGCAGAGCTCTGATCTAGAATCGCCAACTGGCGAGAGGAGAGTTTCCTCGCCCCCTCAGAAGGGGTTGCTTTGGGGTCCACAGCACAGGCCTCTTCTTTTTACTTGAATCGGTTCCCAAATTTTAGCAATCCAGAGATCTCCTATAAAAACCGGGAGTTTTGACAAAATGGACAACGGGGCCCCACGCGGGCCCCCACCCTGCAACGAGAATGGTCATCTGGGGCTCAGCAGCTGCCCCTGTAGCCGAGGGAGATGCCCCCAGCTCCCCACAGCCCCCGCCACTTCCTCTATGGCACTCCTGGGTTTCTGGGTTGGCCCCTGCGGGATTTTTGCCGGTGGGAGGACCCATCAACTCCAGCCTCCAGGAGCCTGGTGGCCCTGGCCCTGACCTGCCAGGCCTGGTGGTTGCATCTCCGCCTGGACAATGCAGGGGGCAGCAGCCCCTACGAAACCCGCCTTTTTCACACCGGGCTTGCGTCAGTTTCGGTCACCTGATACCAGAAGAGCTTAACCGCCAGGGTCCTGCAGGGAACACAGAGGCCCGAGGTCTTAGCATCCCCGAAAGATGGTTCTGAACCTGGTGCCCTGGAATTCAAACAGGGGCGATGACCACACTGAGCCCCTCCGGCTCCTCACGGGGCCCCACGGAGCACTGTTTCCCAGGAGCAGAACAGAAGAGGGGGTGGTGAAGAAAGAGTGTCTGACAAGTCCGTGGGAATGACAGGTACAGAGCACTGGGCCCCTCGCTGCACACAGCAGCTCAGAGAAGTTCCTAGAATCCCAAATGCATTCAGCACATAGTCATTGATCCCTTACTAAGGGCCGGTTCGTCTCAGTCCCAGAATGTGGCGTTCTGTGAAAGGGACCAAGTCCTGCCTCCGTGGAGCTGGCATGTGAGCAGGGGAGAGAGATAATAAAGAAGATAAGTGAGTGTGCTATGTAGTGGGCAAAACAGCAATGACAGCAATGGGGGGGAATAAGGTGGGAGGAAAGAGCAGGGGGCGGGGAGGTCGCAGATTGAGAGGGCGTGGTCAGGGAAGGCCCTGTGGGAAAGAGGCCATTTGGGCCCAGACCCACCTGAGAAGGGAGGGAGCCCTGCGTCCATCTGGGAGAAAGAGTCCGCAGGTGGCAGGAACAGCAAGTACAAAGGCCCTGGGGCAGGAGGGTGTTGGCCTGTTCAAGGGCCAGCAAAGAGGCTGTTGCGGTGAGGCAGAGGAGAAAGAGGGTGGAGTCAGAGAGGCGATGTGGGTACATCACGGCCAGCCTCAGGCCCTGGAAGTCGTTGGCCCTGAATCTGAGTGAGACCCACTGCACAGGAGGGCCCTGCCCAGAGTGGGGAGGTGATCTGACTTGCGGCTTCACTCCTGGGTGGAAAGCAGAGGGCCGAGGGGGCAGAAGCAGAGAGCCCGGGGAGGGGCTACTGGCCTAGTCCAGGGGAGGGGAGCCAGGGCACGGGCCACAGGTCCTGATCAGCAGGGGCTGGATTCTGAATGAAGAGCTGGCAGAAGCCACCAGTGGACGAGACGGGGATGTGAGAACCGAGGCTCCGAGGAGGAACCCCAGGCCTGGGGCCTGAGCCCTGGAAGGTGGCGAGTCGTGTCCCCGGGGAGGAGGTGGATGGGGTGGGGGGTGGCCCATGGCACCCCCCCCCGGAAGGGGCAGCTCCCACTGCCTTAGGACCCCCGGGCCCTTGTTCACAGACCTGCCAGGCTTTTGAGGAAAGCCATAAATCCAGATGTTTCTGTGAAGCGTCTCAATTTTCAAACGTTGGCAACTCATTCAGAGACTGTAAACACTGCAGGGCCAAACAAAACAGATGGACAGTTCAGATGGGACCCGCGGGCCATGGGTCGGCAGCCTCTGCCACGGGGTCGATCACAGCCAGCGTGGTTATTGAGTGCTTGCTGGGCCCGCGTTATGGGCTTCAACTCCAGCAGGGCTAGAGTGAGGCAGCTATTATAATCCCTGTGTCCCAGCCAAGGAAACTGAGGCCCAACGAAGGCGAACCCCTAACCAAGGCCACGTAGCAGGCGAGTCATGGTGCAGGGGCTGGAGCCCGACTGTCTGTCCCCGAAGCCTGTCATCAAGAGGTGTTCTGTTGCCCTTGATGGATGTTACCAGCCAGACCAAACAAGAAGAAAACAAAAACACAAAAAACCCGTCATCTCACGCTTGAGGGAAGAAAAGACCAGAGAGTGAGGGAGTGTGACTTATCCAAGGTCACTCAGCACTGGAGTGACCTCGGGGTCTGGACTCAAACCTGGGGCTTATGACTCCCCGGGCAATGCTTTCTGGGCGAAAGCCAGGTTCTAGAACCTTCTGGCTGGGTGCACATCCCAGCTCTGGTAGCTGCGTGACCTTGAGCAAGTCACCTCATCTCTCTGTGCCCCAGAAAGTAGGTGTAACCCTGGCACTAGGTTGTCATCAAGCTGTTATGGAAATACAAGGAAATGACACTGGTCTATGGGACCTTTCAAAGTCCATATCTTCGCCCATCGGACGGTCCTAACACAAAGCCCATCCACCTGTTACTCCAACGCACTCCCAGCACTAGAAGCCCGCTCTTGGGGGGGCATCATGTCTGTGCTCATACTCGTGAAGGAGGCAGCGACATAACTGAAGGGAGCAGGCAGAAGGGCTGGGGTTTCTGTAGAAAAGGGGAAGCAAGAAAGGCGTAGAAGGTCAGCTAAGGGCTTTCTCCTCCTGAGTAAGAATGGCCTCGCCCCACACGCACTGGGGTGTGTAAAGGGGCGGGGGGTGCTGCGTGTCGTGGGCACCTCAGTGAAAGGGAAGGGGTCCCCGGTTGGCCCCCTGACTCACTGCAGGGTAAGAAGACACTTAGAGCCGAAGAAAGAACAGCAGCCGTAACAATCGCCAGCATTCACCCCACAAATGTTTGCTGAGCACCTGCCAGTGTTCTGAGCACTAAGGGACCCGCGGTGAACGATGCAGAGAAACTCAACCGCCAACTTCTTGGAGCTGGTGGGCACCACTGAGGAGGAGTCGGTGGCGAGGGCTAGAGGAAAACTCAAGCAGGAAACGGGTGGGGGAGATCGATTTTGCACTGGGGGCTCAGAGCGAGCTCAGCACTGACTTGAAGAAGTTTCCAGAACTAGTCTTGCGGCCATCTAGGGGACAAGCATTTCAGGCAGAGGGAAGGACCCGCGCAAAGGGCCTGAGTGTGCCTGGTTTTGAGGGCGGGTGTGACCACGATTGGGGGTGGGGAGCAGGAGAAGAACCCAGAGAAGTAGCACGGCCGGGGACGGGCCACGGGAGGACGCGGCTTTGACTCTAAGTGAGAGTGGAGCTGCCGGAGGGGGCCGCACGAAGGTGGGTGAGGATCTGGCGGTTACTCTGGGGCTGGGGGGAGAGCAGACTGAGGGCCGAGGGGGGTCAACGGGGGAAGCAGGGCGACGGCTGCAGCAGTCCACGGGAGAGACGCGGGGGCTCAGACGGGGTGACGGCACTCCGGAGGTGGCAAGGGGCACTCACACAGCACCTCCCCCGCGCTATTTCACCGAACACCCCCGCCTCCAACAAGCGCTACCTGCCCGGATCCCCAGTCTGCAGGGCAGCAAACTGAGGCTCTTGCCCAAACCACACTGCTAACAGGAAACTCGAGAAACTTCCATCTTTCACAAAAGAGAATGGGCATTTGTCCACCCATCCCAGGGGACAGAGTGGGTCTAGAGGCGAACAACAGCATCCTCCGCCTGTCCCTCCCTCTCTCTGGCCCACCTCCCTCCAGGCATCCTGGCCGGCCGCCCCATTGGTCTTCTGAGTCACCTACTTCCTCAGGTTCAAGCACGGGCCTGACGAAGTCCAGCCTCACCTGTGCTCTCCCTGCTGGCACAACCACACTCCCCGCCAGCCCATCTCCCTTCCCCTAGTCACTATTGCTTTTCCAGGCCTTTACTCCGCTGCCCCCACCCCCCCAGAACGCCTCCAACGGCAACCACCCAGCCCTTCTGAGCATCGATTCCAGAGGAGAAAACCAATTGGCGTGAAGGGCTCGGGGTAATTCTGTGTCAAGGCCACGCTCCCTTTCTGTTTGTTGAAGGAGGTCGATGCTCCTTCTTGGACGGAGAAAAGCTTTCTTTGTGCCCAGTCTGGTGAAATTGTGTCTGTTTAGGACAGGCTGCAGTCTTCTTTGTGAACGCGGTGGATTTTTTTTTCATGTGGGTAAAAGGGCTTATTAGATTTCCCTGTGGCTGCCCAGAGTGGGGAGAGGCTTTTCTGGGCACAGAAAGAAATGATCGAACAGGCGTTGGAGACGAAGGAGCAGTTCGCAGCTGCCTCTCATGGAGAGGTCAGGGTTTTGTGGTTGGTGTTTTCACTGGGGGAAACGTAAAAATGCTGGGAAGGAAAAGAAGGCCTTCCCCATAGTTTGGGGCAGGAGGGAAGGAAGACAGTCCTCAAGGCGATGCCTCGGGGGTGGGGGGGGGGGAGGGGGGCAGGATTTTGTTGGGGGGGGGGCTTTTGGACGCTTTCTTCCTCTTCGAGCAAAAAGCAGATTAAAAAATGGTCACCGAACGCAGAGGAAAGGTTGTCATAGCAACAAAAGTTTGAGGCCAGGTACTTCCTGACATCCTTTCAAGACCACAGAGGTGGAGAGGCGGGATTTGGGGAAACCATCCAAGCGGGCTCAGACCTCCCAAATTTCTCACCGGCGGCGCTGACAGGCTGATAACTATTTTCTGAGCTCTCGGGGAGGAAAATGGTGATTTTCTGGGAGGGGAGATCTCTAGCCAACAGCGATCAAGAGAAAAGAGAAAACTGTGGGTTTGTTTTGTTGACCCAACAAACGAACCACCCATGTGTTTATAAACAGAGGACTGGGGATGAAGGTCTTAGGCTGAGTGGCCCCCCCCCCTCAAATGATGCCTGTCTCGGACCCCCCAACTGTATCATTCTCTTCCCTTATCGCTTCGCCCTGATCTCTTTCTGCCCCAGAGAAGGCCATCCAGACCCCCTCGCCAGCTGGGGCGCCTGGACAAAAAAAAAAAACAAAAAACTCTCCGAACCCCCAATTCCTCATCTGAAAAGTGGGCCCCCTAAAAGGTGCTGGCAAGGAGTCAACAAGATCCGGCAGGTGAGAAGCTTCCACAGTGCCTGGTGTACTTGAAGGGCTCGATAAATGCAAGCTAACACGGCTTTAAATGTTGCTCAACTAATAATTTTTAAAGCTGCTCGGGCTTCAACATCCTGTGTCAAGCCCTGGATGAAAGACACAGGGAAGTAACGACAAGCGGGGGGGCTGTGACCTTCAGAGAGAGGCCAGGGGAGACCTCAGGGAAGAGGCTCAGCTGGCCACCGAGGGCCAGGACACCCCGCGGAGGCGGGGGCCGGACAACTCCAGAGACACAGCGTGGTATCTTTAAGTACGTGCACAGAGAAGGCACAAGGAGGCTGTGTTTCTGCACAAAGGAGAAACTTGGTGGCAGGCCGAGGTGACAAGCGGGGTTCACCCCAAAAGGCGCAGATGTTCCCCCAGGACAAGGCATTGCGAGGCCTCCGTGGAAGAGGTCAGGGTCGGACTGTCGGAAAGCAAAACAAACAGCGAGCGTCTGGCAAACAGCTAGGTCCACGCAGGTGGTCACAGAAAAGTTCAGCGGGGCACCCCCGGAGGCAGGGCAGAGCAGGCGGCACCCCCAGGAAGCCTCTGGTTTACCCTTCCAGGGTCTCATCCAATGTTAACCCCGCAGAGACATATTGATGGCCTACTATGCACCAGGACACCGCCCAGAAGCTGGGGATGACGGTGAACCAGGCAGCCCAGGCCCTGCCCTCACAGTGACATCCTGTGGAGACAGGGGACGGGCAGCTAGTGACCAGAGGCAGCCTCTGGACGTTTTCAGGTTGTGCCAAGCGCGACGAAGGAGATAAAGGTGGTGATGAGAGGCAGTCAGGAAGACCCTGCCTCCAAAGGGGGTGGGGAGGCCTCCCCTCCACGAGACCCTGCCTGGGAAGGGGCAGGAAATCCCCCCCGGAACTGGGAAGCAGCCAGCAGGGGAGACTGGGGAAGGGGATTCCAGGCGGAGGGAGCAGCCTCTTCGGGCTGATCTGACACCTTCTCTCTGTCCTTTAAGACAACCAGTCAGGCCAATGGCTGATTGGGGCAAACTCCGCCGTCGCCCACCCCATCTACATCTGAGCGCACACATACACCGTCCGCACGCAAGGGCTGTGTATGCACACACTTTTCACCTTGGGGAAAGAGGTCAAGTCACTCCAGACGGTCCCCACGCCCAGACTTAGAGCAACATGGTCTGGGAGGTACCCGCTGGTGTGGCCAAGCACCCCCCCCCCCCCCCACACACACACACAGCCTCACGGCGGGTCTCAGGGGCACTCCCTCCGACCTGGCTGCCCCGGGCGGACCCGGGAAGAGGTGCGGTGCGGGGCAAAGGGAGCACTTTGATCTGCCTTCTGAAAAGTCACCCCCTCCCCCCCCCCAGTTCTGATCGGAGCCGTCCCGCTTTCCCGCCGCCTCGCCCCCCTCCCGTCGCATCCTCTCCCGGGCGGGGGCAGGGGGGCCAGAACACCAAGGGGGCTCCCCGCCGGGAACCCACCGGGCTCCTCCCGTCCCCCCCCCCACCCCCCGACTCTCGTGCTTCCCGAGCCCCGTCTGGGAGAACGACCCCGTCGGCTCCCGGCTCCGGGGATCCGCGGGGAGTGGGGGGCTCACGGCAGCAGTCGGTGCGCCCTCCCCGCGGCGGGCCGGGCCGGGAGGGGGCGGCCGGTGCCCCGCGAACGAAGGCGGGGGAGGGGGCGCGCCCGGAGACGACTTCTGGCGCGGAGGGGAACGCGCGCCCCGCCGACCGGCCACCGCGCTAGGTCCCCGGGAGACGCGCCTCCCCAGGGCGCGGCGACGTCCCCAAAGGCGCCCGGCGCGCTCGGAAAGGGCAGCGGCCGCGCGGGGAGCCCCGGGGTCGGCGGCGCGTCCCGGACGCCCCCCTCCACCCGCCCCCCGGGCCCGCCCCCGCGCGCTCCCCGCCCCCCGGGCGTGCAGCCGAGCCCTGCCGAGCGCGGGGCCCCTCGCCCGGCCGCGGGGAGGGAGCGCGCGGGGCTGGGGCTCGGGCCGCGGGGGGCCGCGCAAGCCCCGGGAGGGGGGCCGGGAGCCGAGCCGCCGGCGCCGCCGCTCACTCACCGAGCCCGCCGAGCTCCTCCTCGCACGAGTACCAGATGCCGGTGTGGAAATTCCTGAAGAGGAAGCGGTCGTCGCCCGTCTCCCAGCTGTAGAGCGCGCCGCCAGGGGGGCCGTTCCCGGCGGCGGCGGCGGCGGCGGCGGCGGCGGCGGGGGCGGCGGTGCCGTTGGCCGTGGCGTTGGCGCCCGAGTTGGGGCAGTTGGCGCGCCCGCCCTGGCCGCAGCCGGGCTTGGGGACCCGCTGCGTGCCCTGGCACCAGTGCGTGGTGAGGAAGGCGGTGGTAGCGAAGAGCAGCGCCAGCAGGTTCAGGGCCACGGCCAGGAGCGCTCGGCCGCGGCGGCTCGTCTTCATGCCGCCCGCGCCGCCGGGGAGCTCCGCGCGCGAAGTTGGCAGCCGGCGCCCCGCGTCAGCGGCCGCTGCCCGCCGCGCCCCGGGGCTCGGGCGCCTTGGATCGGCGGCGGAGGACGCCGCGCGGGCCCATGCCCTCCCCCGCCCCGGGGTGAGGGCGCGGCGCGGGGAGCGCGGGGGGCGCGGGGGGCGGGCGGCAGCGGCCGAGCGGCTCCGGCGCGCCCGGAGCCCGGAGCGCGAGTGCACCTCGGCGAGGAGCCGCCGGAGCCTGGCAGCGGCCACGGCGCAGGGACGCGCGCCCCTCCGTGGGGAGACACCTGCAGGCGGCCGGCGACACTGTTCCGGCGCCCGCCCTAAGCAGGGAGAGGGGGCGCCCCAAGCCGGGCGCGGGCGGGGGACCCGGAGAGAAGGGACGCCCCCAAGGAGCCCGGCACCCGATTGGAGGGGCTGGGAAGCAAGGAGAACGCCAGGCAGCGCGCTCTCGGAGAAAGAGGCTCCTCGCGAGGGACGTGGGGCAGCAAAACCGGCCAGGAGGGGGCATCCTCTTCAAGACCCGGAGAGGCCCTGCCCTGGGGAGGCAAGGGTAGAGCGTGCCGGGTTCCGCAAGAGGGACAAGGACCGGCAGGAGGGAGCCCCAGGAAGGAGCCCCGAAGGGTCAGAGCTGCAAAGTTTTCTGCGCTTCCCAAAGCTTCCGGCTTCAGGGAGCTTCAGGCTCGGACCTCGAGTCCCAGGCCCCATCCGAAGGGGCGTCCCACCAGGAATGCTGGGTGGGAGAGTCTTTGGGGCTTGTGCTTTCCCCGGGGCCCGCCCAGGGGGGCCTTAGACTGTGTAAGCCAACAGGAAGCGCTTCTCTGGCAGGATGATGCTAGAGTCACCTGGGCTGTCTATTATGGCACGGAAGGACAAGCACGGTGGCAAAGAAGTGTCGTGAATGACAAATGAGGCTTCCTCCTGCGGGCCATCCCCTCTTGAGATCCTGAGCAGCATGACCCAAGGTGGTCTAGACACGAGGTTGTTGGAGTTGCTAGGTAAGGATGCCCTGCAGAGGCCGCCAACCCAGAAACTTGACGGTTGGGGTCGGGGCAGAATGGTCAAGAATGCCGACCGTGGGGCTCCACCAGCTGTGGGCTTTGAACAAGTCGTCGCACCTCTCTGGGGCTCTTGTAATGAGATGATGCAAAAAAAAAAAAAAAAAAAAAAAAAACATTTGGCACGTAGTAGGTGCTCAGTAAATGCTAGCCACTGCGATTAACATCTGAACCAAGACCCGTGGGCCAAATTGGCACAAAGCTTTTCGGGATCTCCTGTGCAGTGGGATTGCCCGACTGTGAGCACGCCCGTCCCCGCCTCTGCTCTAAGATGACCTGAACTTCCTTCACACCAGCAGTGCATGGGGCCCAGATGCCCAGGGTGTACATCAATTAATTGCATGTTGATTGCAAGAGCTCCTTTGAATTCTGCCCAAGCTGAGAACTGTTGTGGCGGGGCTTGCAGAATTCAAGGTTAACAGATTGTGAATTGCCTTTCTCTGGTAGGTGAACCTGTGCTCCCTGTCAGCCGCTGCTACTCTGCCCCGGGGGCGGGTGACAGTAAGTGTGGGCAATGTCCCCGGCAGGAGGAACTCCTATGAACGATGGCCAGGGGTCTCCAGGGATCTTGTTCATGAGACCCCTTTCCGAGGCATTTCCAACTGTTTTTGACAAAGAGGATCTCCGTGCAATACTGATGGGAGTTGAGGGTATTGGTTGACAGAGAAAATACATCATGGCCAAAAAGTTGCAAGGACTTCTGTGTCCCTTTTAAATAGGCATGCAATATTCATCACAGGAGTATCTGCACGCATTTGAAAATCAGTGCCTCCGAGAGAGGCTTGTGACAGTGGTTGGCGTGCGTGTGGCCGGGACTCGGTGACCTACAGGCTGGAAACTCTGTCCCGGGCATTCAGAGCCGACAGATGCCAACTGAAATATGTCTCAGGGACCACATTGTTTTCAGAAATACCCAGAGGAAGCCCAGAGGGATTTGAAATTTCCATCTAAGACACTCGTCCACTTCTTGAGCACCCACTGGATGTTCAGAACCAGGGAGAGAAGAGAACGGGAACATTAATACCTATGGATGTAGGGCACGCAAAGTGTTAAAAGCCAAGGGGACAAATAAAGCAGGGAGGGGGCTAGAAGTGAGGGTAGCAGGTTGTGATTTTTAAATCGGGGTTTCAAGGAGACCCCACAGGGAAGGTGACATTGGAGCAAAGACTTGAAGGAGGGTGGGAGCAAGCCATGGGGATATCCCAGGAAAGGAGGTTAGAGGAAGGGGGAGCCACCAGTGCAAAGGCCCTGAGGTAGGGTGATAACTCAGAGACCAGTATGGCCTGAGCCGATTTGGGGGGGCGCGGTGAGGAGAACAGCAGAAAACAAGGTTGCAGAGGTGATGGGGAGAGGGTGAGAGATCATGGTCTGGACAGACCCTTACGAGGACGATGGCATTTACCCTGAGTAGGGCGGAAGCCTCAAGCAGCTCTGAGCAGAAGGGAGACGTGATCTGACTTAGGATATAACAGGACCTCTCTGGCTGCTAGGTTAAGAAGGGTGGAAACATAGAGACCGCCTAGGGGCTAGTGAGTAAATCCAGGCCAAGGTAACGCCAGTGGCTCAGCCCAGGGTGGTGGCAAGGAGGTTCAGGGTCAATTTTCAACGCAGATCCAGCAAGATGTGTCCAAGGATCAACCACAGGGCGTGAAAGACAAAGCTGCCATTTGCTGAGACAGCTTGGGAGAGGCAGATCTGGGGCCACACGGGGAAGATTAGAAATTCTGGATGATTCCACCCCGGGCCTTATGCTTGAGGTGCAGGTAACGACAATAGGTAGAGGTAATGTCACCTCGTGTGGCTGCACACCCTTCCAGAAACGAATGGAAAGTCATCAGGCCGCCCCTTGGAGAGGATGGGTGTTTTCAAAGAGCCATTGACAGTTGAAATCCCCTTGGCTGTGGCCAAGTGTTAAAGAAAATTCAGTCCTGACCCTTGTTAAAGAGGGTAAGGCACGCTTTCTTTATTCAAGGGGCCACAGCAATGGGGGGCTGGCCTGAGGGGAGACGGGTGGGGCTCAGCTCTGAGCACAGTCAGGAAAAGAGGGGATGTGTGGCCCGAGGAGCAGGTGGGGGTCAGGGGGAGAAGGTGTCCAGGGTGGGGATGAGGAATTTGGGTTTCAAGGGGGAGGGATTCTTGTTCAGCTGACCCGGTGGGATCCTTGCTAAAAGGGGACTAACCAGGCCAAGGACAGAGCCCAAGGTCAGGGCCTGGTTAGGAATCGGGCTCAGAGGGGCCTGACTCTGCTTTGGTCAAGGAGAGTCTATGTCAGGGGCGAGTGCAGGGGGGATTTGTTTAGGAGGACGCAAATGTGGGCCCAAGGCCCTGGTGGCCCTCTCTTGGGCCACCGCTGTAGGTCAAGGCCTCCTGTTTCCCTGCTGTCCCCCAGCCTGCCCCCGCCGCAGCCATCCAGCCCAGCCTGTCTGCTTACCCTCCTCTGAGGAACCCCCTGCCCCCACTGCCTGCCCCAGGACAAAGTCTAAAGGCTGTCCCAGGTCCTCCCAGGTCTCCCAGAGCCTTCTAGGCTCCAGCCCCTTTGCCCGCTCGCTCCTCCCACTGCCCCAAACCACTTTGCAGTTCCCAGCAGGCCAGTGAGACCAGACTCTAGATGTCTGCCTGCCCTCCTCCCTCTGCTGGATGCCCTTGCTCTCCTCTTCTGGGGTGTCCTTCAAAGTGCGGTGGAAACATCACTCCCCGCAGAGCCTTGCTGGCCCGGCCCAGCCTTCCTCCCAGCTGTGAGGCCTATGTCTGCACCTGTCTCCCTGACAGGCCTGGGGGCCCCTCAAGGTGACCCCCCCCCCCCCAGTGACAGCCTGTGGGCCAGTCTGGCCATAAGTCTGTTTCGTTCGGCCTGCGTGGACTTGCCTCCACGGTGTGTTCAATTTTCATGAGTTACCAACGTTTAATAATCATGAGATTTCGTACACAAATCGAGATAGACTCCTAGCTGCTCTTGCGAGATCGAATGACACTGGGTCTGCATCTTTGCCTGGTAACCACTGGCAAAAGTCCCTGTACAGGGGGCCACGGTGGGGGGGGGGGGGGGGGGGCACCATCCCTCTGGGGCCCTTACATCCTCAGGGACACCTGTCTTGCCTCGGGGGGAGGGGGGTGGGAGGGAGGGGTGGCATTGGAATCCGAGAACCCGGAATCAAGGCCCGAATCATTTTTGATAAAACCGATCCATGGTGCTAAACGTCAGGATGATGGTTATACTTGGGAGGTGGCATGGTGGCTGGGAGGAGCCACGCTGGGGACACCCTCCGGGGCTGCTGCACAGGTTATGTTTGGCTTATGAAAGCTCATCGACTTGTCCAGCTGGCACTTTTTTATATTCGATACGCTGAACCGCAAAAAAAAACGTTGCTATTCATAACGAACTTACTGCTTTTCAGGAAGTAGAAATATGCATGGAAGGGACAAGACCCACTTGCATTTTGCACCCCACACTTCCTTGGGGTCGGCTGATACAAAGACATTTGTCGGCTTCTGGGCCTCCTAAGTCACTTCCTGGTTCCTAAGCCTTCAAAATAGAGCTTGGGAAACGAGAGCATCCCTGGCCTCTGGGCCCTCCTAATTATAGCAAGGGATTAGTCAATTAACAATTATCGGTGGGGTTTTTTAAACATTCATTCTCGAGGTATCTAAGCATAATACCCTCTTTCTTCCCCTGGGGAAGACACCACTCCAGAGTTTTCAGGAACGCCTGACCCTCGGTGCTGGGGTGCTTAGTGGCTGCTTGCCACTCAGGGCGAGTGTTCCGAGGGGACGAAGGGACCCGGGAGCTCTGTGCAAAGAAGTCCCAGGGGGTGGGTTCTCCAGAGGGGAAAGGAACCCACTTCATTACCAGATCAACACGTTCTTGGAAACCATCTTAGCTCTCCCAGCAACTGTTCAGGAAGAATTTACTGGGTCCCTGCTCTGTGCCAGGCGTTTGGTGAACAGGACCGACCAGGTCCATGATTTCATGGGGCTTCTGTTCTTGAGAAAGAGACGATGATAGGTGGTAAATGCAGAGAAAATGAAACAGGACGGAAGGGAGAGGGAGCAAGCAGGGGCCTCGCTAAGGAGGGGAATTGGAGCCGGAGAGAGTCCGATGTTCCAGATCGAGGGTGCAAGGTCTGAATTTTAATTCTGTCCCTGCCAAATCTGTGCCACACCTGTCTCTCAGAGCCTCTGTTTTCTCCTCTGTAAACGGGGTGGGGGAAGGGACCATCAGCACGTGCTGAGCACTGGGGATCCAGTGATGGCTGTGGAGCAGGCGCACGATGTGTCCAGGGCCGTGTGTCTGGAAGGTTCCTCGGGGGCTGGCAAGGGATTGGGGGTGGGGGGAAGGGTCGTGGGAGGTGAGGCGTCTTGCGATGCCACAGGTTCACGCCACACACTGAAGCCTGCTCCGAGCCATGAGCAGGAACCCTCAACTTGGTACCCAGCTGCGTTTGCAGAGAACGCGGCCGAAAGAAAGCACATCTGCTCAAAAGCGTTCTCAGAAACCACAGGGATGTGGCGACTAGCAAATCAGCCTCGGCTGGGCCAGGCCAGGGAAGGTCTCCGCGGACCGGAGCATTCACGAATCGTGATAAAGGAGTCACTCGAGTCAGAGCCTGTGAACTGCATGTCCGGCACTTTGGCCAAAAGGGAATCAGTGAACCCTTCTGGAATTCTTAGTAGATTGGCTGGGAGAACCTGAAGCCCCGGAAGGAGCAGGGCAGGGGTCGGAATCCGCGGCTTGATCCCCTGTCGTCCGCAGGTGGGTCAAGCAGCAACCCCACCGCCCCAGATGAGCCCTTCAGTGGGAGTTTTCCTCCAGCCCCAAAGTCTGCAGCTGGTTTGTGTTACGCCGGTCCTGAGGAGGGACAACAGGAAGACTGGGGAGAAAACAGGCGTTTTTAAGGTGTCTCCTGGACCAGTCCCTTCTTGCGTGTTTTGTGTTTTGTTTTGTTTTTTTTCTTTTCGTTTGAGTTGTTTGCTTCCCTCTGCTGCCCCCTAGGGGCCGAGAGCAGGACAGCTGACCTTGCTTTCCCGCACCGGGGAGGGAGCCTCGCCACCCACCCACCAAAGAAGCAAACACGGGAGGGGAGGGTCCTGGGGAGGAGGACCTGGGACACCATAAGCGATTAGGAGCAGGAGCCTGGAACTAAGTATCAACATTTGCAAACTCCATCGCGATGCACCAAGACATCGTGAACAGCAAACGCATATATGTATGAAAGCTAGAAAAATTGTAAGGGCATAAAGACGAAACACTACTTTCAAATGTCTCTATTTTATTAATGAACAGCATAGCACACCTTTTGGCTTTCATTTAAACATTCTTAACGTTTTCATTTATTTATTTTTATTTTTTATTTATGTATTTATTTTTTTTTTTTACTACTTGCAATGCATGTGTTCTGTTTGTTTTTGAGGGTTAACACTGCTGTCAGTCAAGGGTCAGATTTTTTTTTTAAGTTTATTTCTTTTAAGAGAGAGAGAGAGAGCACAAGCAGGGGAGAGGGGCAGAGGAAGAGAGAGAGAGGGAGAGAATCTTAAGGCTCCACGGTCAGCACAGAGCCTGACACAGGGCTCGATCCCATGACCCTGAGATCATGACCTGATTCAATCAAGAGCTGGATGCTCAACCGACTGAGCCACCCAGGCGCCCCTAAAAGTTTTCTTTTGAAAGATTTTGGACTCGGTAGGAATTTTCTGTTCCTAAAGTGTGCAGACTCCCAAGAGTCCTTAAAGAAAACCCACTTTCATCGCTTTGGGGCAACAAAAGCTCGGAACAATGGAACCATTTTCAAGCATCTGCTTTCAAAATGCTCTCTTCCCAACACCTGAGTTCTTCTCAGAAAAGCAATCAGTCTCAGGCATTGTTTAAAACTCACCTTCCTCTTGAAGGAGTAGATTAGGCCCATTGTTTTTTTGGGGGGGGGAGACAAAGAGCTGACAGTCACGTGTCACCCCAGAAGAGGTCAGCGAACTTGGGTGCTTGTCTTTTTCACAAAGGAAAAACAGGAGACTCACATTCAAGGCTCAGCAGCTGCTGAATGCCACTCTCAGGGTCGCTCCCACCGGTCTCGTAACAAAGGATCACAGAGAAGTCTTCTGGGTCAAGGTCTCGCTGTTAGCAGTAATAATATAGGTGATAAATATAACAATAGAAAATACTGATTCTGCGCCAGGAGGCATGACAGCAGGCTCCTGCGTGCTAACGCATTACACCCACAAGCACCTCTCTGAAGTAGGGGCAGTTCTAATCCTCTGACAGATGAGGAAACTGAGGCACAGAAGTGGCAGAACTGGGAGAGGTCAACCCGAAAGCGTTCTTAGGACTTTGCTGTTGTGGCCGTGACGGATAACTGTCAAAAGGGAGACTGTTGGGGGGGGGGGCAAGAGGGAGCCCCCAGTGTGAGAACATGGGGACCGTTGACCTTGGGGACCAGGGCTTCTTTCCCCCCCTCCATGCAGGAGACCATATGAGCTTCTAGAAAACTGAAGTCCAGGCCTGTGGTTTCGGCACAGACTGTAAGGGATGCTCGAGCCCCACACTCTGATGGCAGGTGAGGGGCACAGAACTTGCTGGAAAAGGGTGTGCGCAGCTCATTTGCCTATGCTGCTCTGTGCTGCCTTGTCTTCCTCAGGTTTATAAGCAAGAGACATCTTTTCGTCAGAGCTGAGGTTCAACCTCGAGTGTGTGACTCCAGCTCCAGTGGCCCAGGATGTCTTGCCCTGGAAAGGGAGTCCCCGGGAACCTGTGAGGGGTCCACGCCATTCTGTGGGTTGGAAGGTTTTGACCCGAAATGTATTGAATTAAAAGAGGGTTTCACTGGGGGCGCCTGGGTGGCTCAGTCGGTCGGGCGTCCGACTTCGGCTCAGGTCATGATCTCGCGGTTCGTGGGTTCGAGCCCCGCGTCGGGCTCTGTGCTGACAGCTGAGAGCCTGGAACCTGTTTCGGATTCTGTGTCTCCCTCGCTCTCTGCCCCTCCCCCGCTCACGCTCGGTCTCCAAAACAAATAAACATTAAAAAAAAAAAAAAAAGATTCTCTCTTTCTCCCTCTTCCTCTACCTCTCCCCACTGCTCATGTATGCCCTCTCCCTCAAAAATAATTTTTTTTTTTTTTAAGAAAAAGAGGGTTTCACTGAAAGGGGTGAAGTCAGTGACAACATGGAGGAAACAAGGGAACCCCCCACTAGGGTTAAGGATATTAGAGAAAATCTAGCCCTGACCGGCCGTCCAGGGCACGCTGGGCTGGAAAGGGGCTCGGCTGGGGTTTGCACAGTGAACCAAGGACGGGCACACGAGAGGGTGGATTGGGGCTGGAAATCAAGGGGACCGTGATAGGTCTTCACAGACAGGAATGTTGGAACCACTGGTCGAAAAGGGCCATAATGGGGGAGAGGGGCGACTAAGCGGTTGTGACTTCGTGTACCTGGTAGCCAGGCTGCGGGAAAGAGGGCCCTTGGCCCTGGGAGAAGGCGGAGCCTGCCTTCTTGGTCGCTTTGCAGAAGTACAGTGGAGCTGGGAAACTCGAGTGGCCTTTCTTCCCGGGCTGCTTGCTCTGGTTCCGGTATCTGTCCATCGGCCATGCCTTTTGTCACTCTGGAGTGTCCCTCCACTGCGGGCCTACCTCCCTGCCCCTTGACTCGGGATTTGGCCACGTGACTTGCTCTGCCAATTGTATACGGCATAAATATTGACGGGCCGGTTCCCAGGAGAGCCATCAAGGTACCATGCGTGTTCCCACTGGCGCTCTGTCATTGCCATGACAAAAACACACCTGAGCTAGGCCGCCAGCCCCAGGAGGAGAACCTTGACTGACGGCCCCCCAGCTGACTTCCAGATAAGTGCCCGAGCCCAGCCAAGACCAACGGAGCTCCCTCCCTGACTCCGGCCTAGATCAGTCAGCCAACCGGCCCACAGTACTAACAAGTATTAAGGCATGGGCTTAGGGGGTCATTTGTTATGTAGCATTTTGGGAGCAAAAGCTAACCGATACAGTGGCCATTTGTGTTCTCGTGATTTCTCTCACATTTCCAGCCCCAAGCCCTCTCCCGATGACCTGTGCACGAGGAAAGACACAGATGGGAAATACCGCTGGCCCCAGGCACCTGGCGCAGCAAGTCTGGGTGGCCAGGGAGATGGGAAGAGGTCCGCTGGACACATCTCCCTGTTAGAACTCACCAACCTTCTCCACAGCCGAAGTATACAGAATTGACAGAAGGGAAAAAGAATGTGGAGAGTAGAAAGGGCCAACACACGTCCCAGAGATGCTCATATAATATGTCTTCATAAAAACGTTCCTTTGCAACACGGGCGAGGGGCAAGAACGCATGGGAACTCACAAGGACCGCGGCTGTGCCAACTGCTGAGCCTCGGTGTCGTCTCACAACATGGCGTGATGGGCAGAAGCGTAGACCCCGGCGCCAGACCAGTGTTAACACGGGTAATGCGTCAAACCACGCTGACTCGTCACAGACACTACATGAGAGTTTGTTGAGGGGCTCAGGATGAGAATGCTTGTGCATAAGAATAAGGACTCAGCATAAGAATATTTGTTCCAGGACAACGCAAGGGTCTAATAGACATGGGCTCCTGTCTCTTGGTGTACCAGTCACCAGTTGCTGTGTAACAAATTACCCCCAAACAGCAAGAAGCTTTCATTAGCTCACAGTATCTCTGAGTCGGGAATTTGGGATTGGCTTAGTGGGGAGGTCCTTGGGGGTTGGTGTCAAGATGTCAGCCAGGGCTAGAGTCTCTGAGGGCTTGACTTCCAAGGTGGCTGCCCCACAAGTTCATGCTGGCTGTTGGCAGAAAGCCACAGACCCCCGCTATGCTGGCCTGTCTATAGGGCAGCTTGAATGCCCCCAAGATGGCAGCTGGCTTCCTTAGAGTGAGTGACCTTCGAAAACGTGAGGTGAAAGTTGCAATGTCTTTTGTGACATAGCCTTGGATGTCACACACTGTCAATTTCCATAATATTCAAGGCGCTCCCAGAGGTTAATACCAACCAGCACGAGATAGAGAAGACTACTCAGAGATGTGAATAGAAGGAGGGGATCGTTAGGCGCCATCTTGGAGGCTGTGGGCCACCTGGTCAGGATCCAACACCAGTCTACAGATGATGTCCTTTATCTTCTTGCAATTGGTTTTCCCATTTGAGAGCTATTTTCCTTTTCGTTATCCATTCCTTCCTTTCTTCTTCCCTCCCTCCCTCCCTCCTTTCCTTCCTTTCTTCCTTTTTAGTAGCTTTTTCTTCTGATTATAAAGATACTGTGTTGCAGAAACCTCAGAGGAGACAAAAAAAGTGTAAAGAATGTCTACATTGCCTATAATTTTGCAATTATTTGATATTCACTTGAGTGGATAATTTGGTGTTTTCATGCAAAATTTTATGCACATTTTCTAAAATCTTAACACGGCATGTTCAATTTTGTATCAAGCTTTTTGCATTTGAAATCATATCACAACCACTGCTCAATGTCATTAGATGTTGTCAATAATAATAACAATTAATTACACATTTCGGAATATTCCAGGCACTATATTGAGTGCTTCGCGTAGCTCATTTAATTTGCACAAAAATCCTATCGGTAGGCATTATTACTGTACCAATTTTAACAAAAGAAGGGATTGAGGCTCAGAAGAGTTACATAACTAGCCTAGGGTCACACAGGAGATAAATGGCACCCTCAAGACTTCAATTCAGATCTGAGGCCCCGACTCTCCTCTACTGGATGCAGAGTGTTTCACTGTGTGGATGTCCCGCCATTGACTCAAACAACCTCCTGTTGTTCAACAACTAGGTTATTGCTAGTTTTTCCATAGAAACAATGCTCTAATGCACAGCCCTTAACATAATGCTTTGTCTCTACGGGCCCCAACGTCTTAAAAGAAAATAAAATCGGGGCGCCTGGGTGGCTCAGTTGGTTGAGTGTCCAAGTTTGGCTCAGGTCATGGCCTCGTGGTCTGTGGGTTCGAGCCCCGCGTCGGGCTCTGTGCTGACAACTCGGAGCCTGGAGCCGGCTTCGGATTCTGTGTCTCCTCCTCTCTCTGCGCCACCCCCACCCTCGCCCCATGCTCATGCTCTGTCTCTCTCTGTCTCTCAATAATAAATAAACGTTTAAAAATTTCAAAAAAAAAAGAAAAGAAATGAAAATCTGTAAGTACCCCCTGGGTGTTCTTGAACCACATATAGGAGGGAAGTGCGTCATTTAGGGCTGGCTTAAAGTATTCAAAAGGCACCCATTGGCTCATACAATAGAAAAGCCCAGAAGGAAGTCTTGCTTCAGGTGTGTCTTGAGGGAACAGCTCAAAGATGCCAAGGACTTGGGTCCTCTTCTGCCTTCTGGTTTATCTCCCACGGCGTTAGCTTCATCCTTCTGCCCTCGGTGCCACATGGAAGTCCCCAGAATGGCTGCCTTGATTCCTGACCTCACATTTTCCCACCACGTCAGCTCTTGCTCAGGCAGTGAGGAGACTTCTCTCTCTAGGAAGCCCCAGCACATGGCTCCCCACCCCTCACCACAGACGGGGAGAATGGGATGCGCCGATCGGCTTAAGCCGGTCGAGATGCACCCCCCTGGATCTACGGCGTCCATAGATCCCGGTCAGTCCCCACCCAAACGTCACGGCTGAAGCTAAGAGGTGGCTACAGCTGTCATCCAATGCCATTTAACAAACTTGCAAAACTCCGCGCTGTAAAGCAGAGATTATTTCTCATGATTCTATGGGCTGGAGTCTGTCTCTCCCGGCATCATTCACGGGCTGCAGTTTTCAGTTGGCACTGTGCTGGCTGGGGGGGTGGGGAGGTCTCAGCTCTCCTCCTCGGGAGCCCCCCGAGGTGGGGGGACAGTGAAAGCTGCAAGACTTCTGGGGCTCTGGCCTAGGCACTCACGTGAGTCATTTCCCTGCATTCTATTGGTCAAAACACCCCGGCCAGAACTCAGGGGAGGGCAAATAGACCCCACCCCCGGATGGGCGGGGCACGTTGCAAAGAGCCAGTAGGTCTGCAGACTCTCGGCCACCGGCCACCGGCCCCCAGGGATTAGGGCAGGTGCAAAAGTGGGTGATTCCCTCTGCCACGGATGCCGCGACGAGCTCGGCGAGCAACAGCCCTGGAGACAGTGTTGGTGTCCAACACGGGAATGTTCCAGAGACCAGCACCGGGGATAATCTCCGAGATCAGGGCAGGCGGGGCTGGGATTACGTGTCTCCCTCGCGAAATTGAGTCATGAAACTTTTATTAAAGGATGTAGTTTGTCACCGCCAAGAAAACAAGGCAATTCTGGGCAGCCTCGTTAAGAGCAAATCCTTCTCCACCAGAGCAGGTGCCGAGTCTGATGGGATTGTGAAATGAGACAGCGCAGGCGTGCTTTCCCGGGCCCCTAAAATGCAGGCACAGAGGGGCATCCATTTTCCCAAGACTTCTTTGACAGAGGGCTGCCTCCTTGGCAAACGTGAGTGACAGCTGCTTCCATCGGCTATGGGGGGGGGGGGGGTAGGGGCGATGCCCAGCCACTTGTCCATCAACCGAGGAGATTCACATGTGGCCTTGTCCCTTCAGAAAGCTGAACCTCACCTTCTGGGCCCCTCTGGAGGTGACGGGGACCCAGCTGTCCCAGCTGGAGAGACACCCCCTGAGCCCCTCGCCCTCCACCCAGTGGGTGGGGCCCAGGGAACCCTCACTGGGAAAACTGCAAAGGCACCGACAAGCAGACTGGCCGTCTCATGGTGGTGTGCTGTTGGTCAGGCAACGAAGCCCCCGCCCACCATCATAAGATGTGTGTAACAATATCCATTCAACGTATGGAAAGTTCCTGGCGTGTGTTTTTTTAATTTGAGCCAAGATACTTTTTTTTAAGTTTATTTATTTAAGAGAGAGAGAGTGCAAGCAGGGGAGGGGCAGAGAGAGAGGGAGAGAGAGAATCCCAAGCGGGCTCTGCACTCAGTTCAGAGCCTGACTCGGGGCTCGATCCCACGCACCGTGAGATCATGACCTGAGCCAAAATCAAGAGTTGGACGCTCAACCGACTGAGCCACCCAAGTGCCCCAAGATTTTGGTTTCGAGCCAAGGTTTTGAAATCAGGAGATTTCGTGCAAACAATTGGGTTCTCCACCTTCTCAGGAACAGTCTATAAAACTCGGCCAGTGCTGGGCCTGCACTCCCAGCTGGCGGAATTAGCTGGAGCTGAGGCATTGCCGGAAGACAGGAGATGGTCTCTCCACTTTGCCACACTCCCCGCCACCCCCAGTTGTCCCACGCCAGGCCTCCTTGGCTCATTTACACTCCTGGCCTAATCCCAACAGCCACTGACCGACCGGACCTTACCACCCCTGGGTTAGAGTTTCACCTCCACTGTCCTCAGAACTGGACCCAGATGGTCACCCCAGGATGCGCCCTTCTAAATACGCAGCTCCCCATCCGATCTGTGTAGGGAGTGCCTGTGGCCACCTGCCTCTTCCGTTGCTTTGGCCCTCAGGCCACGGCACCGACCAGCACTGAGGGCCTGGGAACGACTTCCCCAGCCAGCCTGCAGGGAATCCAAATCCATTTGAATTCTCAGGGAGTTCAGGGCGCCCGTGGCTGCATCACGGTGTCTGGGCCACAACTTGACTGGACCACCCAGCCTCCTCCTCTGATGTTTCTCTAGTCCTTCAGCGAATACTCATTGAGCATCTACACAGGAAGCAGCAAACTGTGGCCCACACGCCAGATCCCACCCACTACCTGTTTGTGTTCGGCCCACCAGCTCAGAACGGTTTTTACATTTTTAAATAGTTGCGGTGGGGGGGGGGGCAGAAATCAAAATAAGACTATTTTGTGACACAGGAAAAGTATCTGAAATTCAGATTTCGGCGTCCATAAGTACAGTTTCATTGGAAAACGGCCCTCCGGTTTTCGTATTGTCTGTGGCTGCCTTCCTGCTCCGTCGGCAGAGTTGGGCTGTCGCGACAGAGACGTGTGGCCCGCAGAGCCTCAAAATGTTTGCTCTCTGGCCCTTTCCAGAGAGGTCTTGCTGTTCTCTGCTCTGCTGCATCCCGGGCCCTGTTCTGGATATTGGCCACGCAGCGGTGTTCCGTGTCCTGGGACTGCCCTAAACGCTACCACCAACTGGGCGCCTTGCAACAGTGGGTGCTCTCTTACGGTTTCGGAGGCCGGAGGTCTGAGATCCGGGGGTTGGCGAGGCCACGCTCCCTCCGGAGGCTCTCTGGGGGAGGATTCTTCCCTGCGTCTTTCAGCTTCCGGGGGGCTGCAGCGTTCCCGGTGGCTACGTGCCTCCGATCTCTGCCTCCCGCCTTCTCCTCTGTGGGTGTCTTATAAGGACACTTGTCACTGGAATTAGGGCCCGCTGGACAATCCAGGATGGTGTCATCTCAAGATCCTTAGTTAAATTCTATCAGCAGAGACCTTTTCTTTCCAAATAAGGTCGCATTCACAGTTTCTGGGCTGTTGGACGTATCTTTGGCGTGGAGTAGAGGGGCACCATTCAACCCACTACAAGCCGTTGCTTGCTTTCTAGAAGCTTCTATTCCTTTGAAAGGAGGCTAATGACAATGCTTCTCCCTCAAAAATAAGAATAAGTAGGAGAGGGGGCACCTGGGTGTCTCAGTCAGTTAGGTGTATGACTTGGCCTCAGGGCATGACCTCCCGGTCCGTGGGTTCGAGCCCCGCGTCAGACTCTGTGCTCACAGCTCAGAGCCTGGACCTGCTTCAGATTCTGTGTCCCGCCCCCCCCCCCCCACACACACACAGTCGCTCCCCCCCTAGCGCGCTCTTTCTCAAAAATATATAAACATAAAAAAATTTTTTTAAGTAGAATAGTAATAGGAGTAATAATAATAATAGGAAGAATAATAGGAAACAGTAAGGGCTGAGGAGAACAGACAGCAGGAAGGAGGCTGCTGTTAACACCCCCCTTGAACAGAGACCCGGGGGAGTGAGACGCACAGATGTGGGGGGAGGGGCCAGCAGGTGCAGAGACCCAAAGAGGAAGGAGGTTGGCACACGTGAGGAGCAGCCAGGGGTCCCCGTGTGGCTGGAGGGGACAGAGCAAGGCGGGGAGAGGATTATAATCTCGGGAACCGTCAGTGAAGCGGCTACCGTGTCCCAGGTCCTTCCCCACATGCCAAGCGGGACTAATTTCTAGTGTAATTCTTTCCACGTACCTGTGTCTCATGGGGACAATGTCAGTGGATTGCCACACAGTTCCCTAACTGGGAAACTTATGATTGACTTCCTTTCCCCCTAAGTGACTTGTAGGAGGTCACTTAGCCCATGGGCAGCAGGGCGGTGAGCCCAAGAGTTACTTCCAGACCTGGAGCCCCCCACGCCCTCACAGCCCTTCTGGGGACGGGGAGGGGGGGGGTGCGTCTTAAAACAGAACTGGACTTAACAGGAAGAAGACTCGCCCAGATTACAGAACAACAGTGGGTGGCTTTGGAGGAGTTCAGGAGGGGGCCGGGCCCATCGTGTCTTGCCTTGACTTTCAAGGTTCCCTTATCATAGAAAACAGTGTTCACACTGGGCCCTCCCGTGGGTGGACCTCTTCTGTGTGATCCAGGCTGAGCCACCAGGCCAGCCAGCCCTGGCACTCTCCGAGCCACCTCCCTGTTCCCTACTCCCTGTCTGGGGCCCGAGGGTCTCGGCTGCTTTCAGGCTGCCCGGGTTTGGCGTGGGGGCCCGGGGGTCTCAACGAGGGCTGCTGAGAGAGGAAGGGTGGAGGCCCCTGGCAAGCAAGGAGCTGTGGCAAGACATCAGCTCCCGCCTGGGCAGCACTGGGGGGCTGGGGAGCCCCGTCTTGCTGACTTTCCGTTACTGTTGAGAATTCAAATCGAAACAATAAGATCAATAATAGCCCCCAATACTCCCCCTCGCCCTCTAAACTGTAGCCACACCGGCCTTCCTTCTGTTTCCTATCAGGCCTTGCGGATTCCTGCCTCAGGGCCTTTGCATAGCCGTTCCTCCTGCCCGAAGAACTCCCCTTTTGTCGCCTCCTCAGAGAGGCCCCCCCAAACCCCTGTGGGTGTATCTACCCCATCACCAACACCATCTCCCTCACTTGGGCACCGCCCGAAATGGCCACACGTAGTTCCCCAGTTGTTCTCGGGTCTTCTGTCTCCTTCACTGGGATGCCAGCCACGGAAGGGCAGGACCAGGCCTGTCTTACTTACCGTGGAGGCCCCTGGGCCTAGAGCAGAGCCTGGGGCATGGCAGATTCTCACTGTTCGTCAAGCAACGGCCACCGCCTTTCTGTTCACCTCCTTTCTTACTCCGCCCCTGGCGGTGGAGCCCAGTGCTCACCCACAAACCTGCCGCCAGCACAGTAGCCGCTCTTCTGGGGGAGGAGGGGAGGCGGGTAGGAGTAGGGGCCGTGAAGGTGGGAGGCCCATTGCAGGACTCCGGGCCCACCATCGATCTCCACCTGAAGACCTCAGGGCCTTTGCACTGCACCCGGAGCACACTGCACATTTTTTTTTTTCCTCTGCAGCCCTCGGAAGGGTAGGTAAGGACTCCCTTAGTCCCAGCGGAAGTTAGAGGAGAAGTGGGCGTCACGAGATCACCCCGGTGACCACAGAACTGCAGGCTGGGATGGACTCCTGACTGGACGCGCTACTGAGGACTGAGCCACGGTGGGGGCCCAGCTCAGGGCCGGAGGGATCCGGGGGGAGGCTGGCCTCTGCTTCATGATGTACGTGGGACCCCATCTATAGGGCCTTCCGTGCCTCCAGCCCTGGAGGAGCCAGGAAGCGGGAGAGGGTCGAGGACGGTGTGGCAGAGCCTGCCTCACCCCTGCAGGCCGGTGTGCGCGTCTGAACGGGAGCCCGGGCGGGCAGAACTCGGAGTCTGTACCTCTGCCGTCTCGTCTTTTTAAAAAATGAAACGATTGCGTGTTTATACTCCAGGTAGTTAAATTCCCCCCAACAAACCAGTCACTTCATAGGTGCCCAAGAAAGGTTAGCTCCCTGGCTTTTGCCTCCCACTGACCTGAACCACCACCACTGTCCCTGTTGCCAGGGTGACCCCTCCCAGGGACACACAGTGGCTCCGTGAGAAGAAGTGAGTCAAGCTGGGCTCTGAGCCCGGCCGCCACATCTGGCCAGGCCCCCTTTCGGGCCTCAGGCTCCCGAGCCGTAAAACAAGGGCACTGGACTTGGCTGGGATCAGGGCGGGTGTATCAGCACCTCTCGGGACACGGTGAATTCTCTGCCCCCTCCGTTCCCGCGCTCCCAGACGGGTGCGTGCCCACGCTTGCGTTCGTGTGTACGCGCGTGTATGTGTGACCAAGTCACCGGCTGTCTCCCTAGAACAGGGCAGAAGGTCTGGGGGCAGGAGAAGGCCACAGAGGAGCCCAGGAAAGCCCAGGGCCAGCCACTTCGGGGCAGAGGTGATCAGGAAGCCCCCGCACCTACAACAGATGCAGCGGGAGAGAACTGAGCCCAAACTGCTCCGCAAGCCTGGGCTTGAATTCCTGCTCCGCCGTGAGTGACACTGGGCAAGCCTCGGGTCCTCCCTTCTCAGAGTTTCTGCCCCTGAAAGTGAAAATAACCAGCCGCCTCTCGCGGGGGTCTGTTTCCGGGGAATGCATGAGGGACGTGGGGGGATGCCAAGAGATGAGCACTGGGGCCCAGCTTGGGACGGTCTCCTCTCCTGACCCCTGACTCATGTCTCCATCCTTTCCAGATGAGACATCAGCTGAGCGCCCCCCCCTCCCCCCATCCATCCCGGACTGCTGCTGACCAGCCGACACCAGGCTTCAGCGCTATGGGGAGCACATCCCAACAGCACCAAAGACCACTGTTTATTGAGCAACTACTTCGTCCCAGGTTCGGAGCTGAATACTCTACAGCTATCATTTCCCGTGGTCCTTCAACATCCCTGGGAGGAACTCATACTCACTGTACTTCATTGACGCGGGCCGGGCACCAGAGAGCCTAAGTGATTCGGCCAAGGTCACGCAGCCTGACTGACTGATGCGTGCTCAGAAGCCCAAGAGAGAGAAGTCAGCCTACCTGCAAGTGTAGCGTCACTTTGAAATCGTAAATCTAATCCTATGACTTACTATTGTTCTTGTTGTTTGTTTTTCTCCCCCCCCCCCACCAAGTTTTACTGAGGGGTCTAATTGGACTTAGAACTTTTTTCATTTTGAATTTCTTAGGGGTGGGGTGCTGGCACTACCCTGTTTTCCAACCTTTAGGGTCTGACCCTGCAGTTAGTAAGGAGTAGCCTCTGCACTTGAACCCGGCTCTGCCCGAGTCTGACTCTCGCCTCCTCGATAAGGACGGACAGGTTCTGGACACCCACCAAACTCTCAGACACCCACCTCTCTGGTTGCCTCCTGAGGGGTCGTGCCTGGAAGAGAGAGGACAGAGGGTGGGGTCCCCCAGGAGGCCCAGGCCTGCCGCCTCGCTGGCCGCCCTCACCGAGGGGCGGGTCTGTGGGGTGCGTCTAGCTGTGGGAGGCCTAAGGGCCGCAGAAGATCTAGAAATACTTGTGTGGCCATCTAGTGGGCGTGGGTCACCTTGCAGCTACCCACCATCTTTCAAGTAGGCTTTGTGTCCGGGGAAAATTCTCCTGTTAGGAGCCCAATTCTCAAGCCCAACCCCTCTTTCACCAGATATGCCTACGTAGGATTCCAATTTGGGAGCAAGTCAAGCCACTTCCCAGAGCAGAGGGTGGGTGGTAAAGGACATCAAGACGTTAGGGGCAGGCGGTAGGACCGAGTGGCGGTTGGGAGGGTAGCCCCTCGTGCTAGAGCTCCAAGCCTGAAGAAGGATTCCCTGAGCAGCCGGCTGTCCTGATCAAGTCCCACGGGTTAGCACCGAAAGGCGCGAGACCATTTGTCAATGGCCAAGGAGCACCTTTCCTTACGGAGGTGGATTCCCTCGGCTCTCCCCAGCGTGAGCGGACAGCCACAAAGCTGTCCAAGACTGGCCCCTGAACTTGGCCCCCTGGGAGGCTGAAATTCAGGCCTGGAGCGGGGAGAGGGCAGACAGACGGAGGGAGGGGCTGGAGGGACAGACCACCTGGAGGGGCCGGGGGCATCTGTGAGCGGGTAGCCGCTCCCCACGCCCCGCCCCCTGCCACCCTCGGCCTTCACCTGTCATCAAGTCCAAGCTGCCAGAGCAAAGACTGGCCAGGGAGGATCGGGCCCCTCGGGAGCCACGCCGGTCGAGCTCCCCGTTGGGAGTCCACTGAGGGCTTCCTGTGGGTGGCAGCCAGCATGCTGCCCGGGGACTGACCAGCAGGACTGACGCCCGCCTGTGCCTGAGCCCTGGTCCTTCAGCTCTGACATCCCTTCTCATTGCCAACTCCCTTTTCGGGGGCCACGGCTTCCCCGGAGTTGTCTAGAAGGGCAGTGGGAGCTGGCTCCGGGGGAGGGGGGAGTGGTTGAGAGTGCAAAGGGAAGCCCTAAACCCCAGGGCCCAGGGGGACTGGAGGGAGGCCGCTGAGTCACCCCAGCCGGGGCAGGGGGATGGGAGGGGGAGGCCCGGTTCCCACGATAGGAGGGGACACGGAGGCTCGAGAGCAGGGCGACCCCGGCCCTACCGAAGGCAATAGGCCACCCGGGGAGGAGAGCGGCTGCAGCGCGCGCCCCCAGACCGGGAGGGCTGGGAAGGCAGGGGTGCCCCACACCTGTTACTCTGCGGTGGCACCAAACGGCACGGAGGCCTCAAGTGCCAGTGACAGCTTTCATTCGTATTTCGCCTACCACGTCCTTCTGGGGACTGGTGAAAGCCAGGTGTTCCAGGCTGGGAATGTGGCCTACGGACGCACTGAGCCTCGGGTATGGGATTGAGTCCCCTTTAGATCTTCAGGCCATGCCCATCTACTAGTGACCCTCTGGTTCGAGGGTCTAAAGTCCGAAACGAGGGCTGGATGCCTTTCCCGCAACCCCCCCAGGCACATAAGCTGCACCCCTCTGAAGTCACCCTGGCAAGAGGAGGGATGAAGGGGAGACCTTTTGAGACAAGGCAGTTTTGACGGGGAGTCTTGACAAATCTACCAGGGACAGCTGTGCAAGTTGTTCACCGACCGAGAAGGCCTGGCTGAGGGGACAGGGGCCCGCCCTCCACGCTCCCGGTGCAGAGCTGCACCTGCCTAGAGGAAGAAGTGCCTTTGAAATCCACACAAAGTCTGTTTGGAGTTTGAACTTTAACTGAACGTTTTATCCAGAAGAGCCTGTTTTCGATCTGGAGAGAATGAGTTCCGTTAAAATCAGCGGGGTTTTTTTTGTTTTTGTTTTTTTTTTTAAATACCTTTTTCCTGCCACCAGTTTTCCAGAGCAAAAGGGCATCAGTTAGAGAAACAGGTACATTTTGTGCACATCTGACTCTGCTCAGGGTACATTTTGTCCACCACCCGACTCAACGTGTGGCACCTGGCGCACAGTAGGACCCCTCCTCCGTTTCTGGAAGGCAGGACTCGCGTTATGTCCACGTTTCCCTGTCGCGGAGAAGATCCTCAGTGAACTAAAAGGCCGAACTGGTGAGTGATGTGTAAGTGGGAAGCGTGTCCTTGAGTCGAGGGTGAGTCAGACACGCGTCGTCATAGCGAGGAAAGCCTACACAGCCGGCCTTTCATTCCACAGCCCCATCCACATAGAAACCCCAAGGGAACCTTGCGCTCGGTGGGGCCGGAGTGCCCAGGGCCTCCCCCCATCCGGACGGTCACCTGCAGACTCAGTTCTGCCAACGGCTCTGAAAGCCCCTGGGACCCAGCAGCAGGGACAGCAGGGCCGGCCGGATATGGAGCCCTCCCGTCCTGGGCGGGCCCCCTCCTCACGCCCACTGGCTGCCTCTGCACCACACCTGGGGAAGAGATGGCCCAGGAAGGGAAGGGGACCCGCAGACACAGTGAATGCCGGACCCCCGGGGACCCAGACTGCAAGCCCTCAGCAACCCGCTCTTCCCACAGCTCGGGCTCTGGAACCCCTCCAACCGCTCCGCCCGCAAAGTGCCTCCACTCGGGTCTGTCACGAGGCAGACAACGGAGTGAAGCAGCCACGCAGTGCCTCTGGCGGGGAACAGAGCAGGGTGTGGAGCCCTCCAGACCCACAAGTGGACCCAGCTTTGCCGGGGCCTTGCTGCTGTGTGGCCTCGGGCAAGTCACTTCCCTTCTCTGAACCTCAGCGTCCTCATCTGTAAGCATTTGCCCTGAAGGCGGGGGGGGTGTGTGTCCTAAGGGGGTGGGTGGGCACCTGCAAAAGGCAAAGCTGGCTGCATCTGGGAGGCAGTGACGGCCTGTCTCCTGCTGTCTCTTCCAGCATGGAGGAGGCGGGAACCGTTTTTGGAAATGCCACAATACAGATCACGAAGGTAATAAAAGCCCCCAGAGCTTCCTCCGGGCTCCCGGCCCCTCCCCAGGCAGGCTTGAGAGGGAAGACCGAGATGCTCGGCACCTCCATCTCTGGAATCTGAATCCCTCCTACTCGAGTGCCCCGCAGAGGCCGGGAGCAAGGTCGCCGCCACTCCTGGGGTGCCCAGGAGTCATCAGCTCCAGCGTGGAACACCAGTCGGGAGAGGCAGGATGAGGACTGGTTGTGACCTCTGGGCCTCAGGCTCCACCCCTGCAAGATGGGGATTATGCCTTCCTCGGCGGCTCCGAGAATAACAACGGTTGTCTGTCTTGACTCTTCAGGGAGAAGACGCACGTCTGGATGAGCTTCTCCAGATACCAATGTGAGTCTGAGAGACAAGGTCCCAGCTTAACTTCCTGCAATGTTCCAGAGGACACTTGCAAATTGGCCCGCCATGGCTTAGGTTGAAAGAGCTGGGGTCTCTAGGAACCACACAGCTCACCTAAAGGGGTGTGTGTGTGTGTGTGTGTGTGTGTGTGTGTGTGTGTGTGTGCGCGCGCGCGCGCGCGCGCACGTGCGTGCAGAGACTGAAGGAGGCAGGACCTTGCCACACAAGTCACATGATCTTATTCCCGCTGAAAGATAGAGGTATGCGGATGGGCATATAGGATATAAATGCAAGGAAAGGTCTGGAAGGCCACCTGCTGAGACATGATTAAACGGCTTTGGAGATTTTTATGTTTATCTCCAAGAAACATACATTATTTCTATAATAAAGGGGAAAAAACTGAACTTATTTCTATTTTTTTTCATGTTTATATTTGAGAAACAGTTCGCACATGCAAGCAAGGGAGGGGAGAGGAGGGACACAGAAAATCTGAAGCAGGCTCTGTGAGGAGAGCAGAGAGCCCGATTTGGGGCTCGAACTCACGAACCATGAGACCATGACCTGAGCCAAAGGCAGACACTGACCGAGCCACCCAGGCGCCCCCAGAACTAAGCTTATTTTTATTAAAAAAATTTTTAATGTTTATTTATTTTTGAGAGAGAGGGAAACAGAGGGAGAGCGGGGAAGGGGCAGAGAGGGAGACACACAGAAACCAAAACAGGCTCCAGGCTCTGAGCTGCCAGCACAGAGCCCGACGCGGGGCTCGAACCCACGAAGTGTGAGACTGTGACCTGAGCTGAAGTCCGGCGCTTAACTGACTGAGCCACCCAGGCACCCCTAAGCTTATTTTGAAAAAGAAAATATACCTGTTGCCCAAATGCTCACCTATGTCTGCCCTTTGTTTCATTTAAATAATTTTTCAACCAACCCCCCACCCCACCCCAGGAAGGCACCCAACGTGACCTCTGCACGAGCTTCTGGTGCCCTTCAGGGTCCTGGGGCTCAGAGCCAGCTTCCGGCCCGCCCCACACAAGGCTCCCGGCCTAACCCGGGAAGCCACATGACCTGTGCGATCGCCCACCCCACCCACCCCAAGGCTGGAGCCAATTAATTAACATGAATCTCAAAGATGTTTCCAATGATGCGAGCAGGGAAGGGCGGAAAAGCGAGTCCTTGAACTAAAGAAATCCTTCACTGAAGAGCTGTTCACTCGAGTGCTTTTCCCTGAGGAGCCCTGAAAAGTAAGGCCAGGCGTTCTGAGCAGACACCAAGGACGTGGCTTCATAATGTTAAAAATTAGTAAGACACCTCAGTGTGACTGCAGGCCTCCTCCTGTGAGGAGAAACCCATTTGGATAAATCTGGAGAATCCTCGCGCACTCGACATTTTGGGGCACCCGCTGTGGGCCAAACCCCACACCGAGCACTGCGGAAACAGACCCCGCGTCCCCTGCCTTCATTGTGGCAGGGGACACCGCAGGGGCCGTGAGAAAGGCCCTCACTGTCAGGACAGGCTCAGGGGGGCTTCTGACTCCTCTGATGAACCAGGTGGCTGCATTTCGCCAGTGGGACTTCGTCCCCCCCGCCCCCCCCCCATCTCTGCTGACAGGCCGGGCCCCACAGAGCTGGATGTTTTCTCTTCCAGGAGTAGGGAGACCAGAGGTCCCAGTTGACCCCTGCTGGGCCAGGATTACTGCAGAGACCGTCTGTTGTAACGCCATACATCTCCGTTTGGCAAAACAAACAAAAAACGGACGGTCACCCCGCCCATTTCCCCATCAAATCTTCGTGGCAATTTCTGAAGTGTCCAGGCAGCCCCGGCCTCACCCTTTCCTCACCCACTTGCCCGGCGGTGAGCTCGTCCACACCCTGCAGAACCGGCTCAGTGGCCGACACCCTGGGTGAAGCCCTCCGACCCTGGGGCCCCCATCCGTTTCCTGGCCTCCCAACCCCCATCACCGCACTCAGCCACTCAGCATGCCACTCTGCAACAACCTGTCTGCCTGTCTGTCTCCTCGCGGGTCTGGGCTCCTTGCAGGCACAGGCTGCCTCACTGGCCTCCCAGTCCTTCACGTGCAGCCCAGCACCCGGCTAGGAAAGGTATTCGGGAAACAACGCCTGTGAAATTCACTGCCGTCAATCGGGAGTCCCGTCAAGGCCCCAGGAGTCAACCAGAGCCATCGGCACCTTTCCTCTCCCTGGTCCCAGCCACCCTGCAGCGATGTCACTCTAGGATCACGGTGGCACTCGGGAACGGGCAGGAGGCCTGGTCGGGCCCCACCACTAAGCTAACCAGGCAGGAGAGGCCCCAGGATCCACAGAAGTGGGGGCTGATTTGGTCAAATGATCTCATCGGAGCCTTTCGAGCTCAGACACTGTGCAACTCTGGAGTACGCTTCTTCCGAAGAGAAACCAGGCCCAGCAAAACCTGTCACAAGTCGAGAACGTTTGTGCCGCCAGCTTCGCGTGTGGGAACCGAACCTATGGAAATAGACAAGCGCTGAAATTTAAGTGTGAGAATGTCCACAGCGCATCATTGAGAATAAGGAACCCCATAAACGAAGCGTGTCCGTGAAATGCCATCTGCCATTAAAAATCATGTTTTACTAGAATAGTAAGTAAAAGGGTCACAACGTGTCAAGTGAACAAGAGAGGCTGCACTACAACACGAACTCGCTTTTACAAAACCAAAAATAAAGGAAAAGCAAAAACATGTGTTTGTCCACATGTGGGAAAGAAAATTCACCAAAATATTAACAGTGGTTTTCTCTGATCAGATGCCTTTTTTTAAGCTTTCTACATTTTTTACTACAATATTTTACTCAGGAGAAAAAAAAAGGCTATTGAAAAAAAAGTCGACCCTCCACTGTCTGAGGCCAATGGCAGGCGAGTGGCAGAAAATGCTGGAATTCGGGAAGCTGTTACCAGTCCCCAGCCAAGACTGACCTAAAGGCTCACTGCTGTCCGTGTCTGGCCTTTCCCTGTCCCCTCCCTCAGAATGCAGACAGTCTCCGGGCTTGTCAAGGGCCTGAGAATGCACCCAATTCCAGCCACACTTCTTAAGGCCTGCTCTTGTGCCCACGGAGGGGGGCGGGAGAGCCACTGCAGACAAGAGGGATCAGATGCAAGTCAGAGGATGACGACGAAGGGAGCAGACCCTTTCTGCAGGTCACCCAGACTCTGCTTGCACACCTCCAAGGACGGGGAGCTCACTACAATGCACACAGCTGGGGCCACGTCCAGCAGAATTGGAACAAAAATCCCCCATCTGGGCCCACCTTACTCCCCACGGCCTCTCCTCTCCCACCCCAAATCCTGCCTCGAGTTCTGTCCAAGGGTACAGCTCTCGGGCGGCAGACCCCATCGCTTCACCCCTTCCATCTGCAAGGCATTCAAAAAGCCCTTTCATTGGCTCAGGCACAGACCACACTCTGGCCTCCCCTCACGGGCAGGTGAGGTGGTATTTATAGCCCAGGAATAATTGGATGTTAATTCTTTTCTGCAAAAGAGCGACCGGAGTTTCAATTTCCTCCTCTCCTAACTCTGAAGTGGGGCTAGCTGTAACTGGGAGGCTGTGACCGACACGGAGCAAGGGGCCACATCACGCGCACACAGGCACACACACGTACCACCCAGGGCCCCCGGGCCCCTCACCCCTGCAAGTGGTCCTTGTAAAGGCCTCAGAAGGAAAAGCCCTTCCTCCCCAGTCCTACCAACAAGCCAGTGGCCACTCTCACTTCGGGTGCGCAAGCCTCTTCCTGCCAGGTGTGGGATTCCACGTCAGAATCTAGCCGAGTCCCGGGGCGCCTGTCTGGCTCGGTCAGTGGAGCCTGAGGCCATTCATCTTGGGAGTTGTAGGTTCGAGCTCCACGCTGGGTGTAGAGATTACTTAAAAATAAAATTAAAGGGGCGCCTGGGTGTCTCGGTCGGTTAAGCGACCAACTTCAGCTCAGGTCAGGATCTCACACTCCTCCATGAGTTCGAGCCCCGCGTCGGGCTCTGTGCTGACAGCTCGGAGCCTGGAGCCTGCTTCCGATTCTGTGTCTCCCTCTCTCTCTGCCCCTCCCCTGCTCATGCTGTTTCAAAAATAAATAAAAACATTTAAAAAATTAAACATTAAAAAAAAATTAAATTAAAAAGAAAAAAAACGTAGTCCAGTGCCGTCAGACTGGTCGCTATGACCCTCAAGGCAGGAGGAGCTGCTGACGCGCTATCCCAGAAACTTCGGGACAAGCACCACTTCCACACGCAAATAGCGGCCAGACAAGGCCCAGCTCTCAGACGCACCAACCGGCCCCGAGGGCCACCCCGCTACAGCCTCCCTCCTCTCCCCTGCAATCACCGCCTCTCAGATGAGCCACCTGTTGAGACCTCCGCCTCTCTGCTGACCTCAGGCGAGACTTTGGGCCACAGAGGGGCAACTCCTGCCTGGGTGTCTAGAAAGGATCCATTCTCGAGGAGGAGAGGAACGGGATCCCGAGCCTGAGGAGCAGGGGTGGTGGGACCCCACGTGGACTCCACCCCCACCCCCGCCACCGGGTGACCTGTAAGAGTCAGCTCCCGCCCTCTGCCCCAGAGAACCGGGGGTCCCGTGTCCTTCGGCCGCTTCACTGAGAGGCTGTCCAGGCGGCCCTCCTGTGTGTGCGCTCCCCCGGCACAGTCCCACGCCCCTCACTGCCCTGCTCCGCACCAGGATGTCCTCCACCCGCACGCTGGCCCGGGGAGGCCCCGAGTGGAAAGACGCTCCCTGACCAGCGTTTCTATAACAACAACATAAGCATTTTATTTTTCATTAAGCTTCTTAGTTTCTTAGTATCACAATGGAATGATGAGAAAACGGGAACAAAAACCCACAAGTCTGCGAATCTCTGACAAAACGCAGAGACTTCAAGGCAATCGGAGGGGAGGGCGGGAGAGGCTGGGCAGAAGCGCCCAGATAGTCCCACGTCAGGCCTCTCCGCCGCCGGCCGGGCGGGGTGGGTGGGGGCGGAATGGTGAGAAGGGGGCACTGTCACGAGCGGTCCCCGGCGCTTCTGCCTCACGGCTGGTGTCCTCGGGAGGTGCGCGGACGGCCCACAGGATTCCCCGGGGCCTCCCTGGTGCCTGGGCGCACGAGCCCCTCGCCCGCCCCTGACGTCCGGGGGCACCCCAGCCAGCGCTGAGGGGCACCCCGAAGCCGGGTCGGCTGGGTGGGCGGCGGGAGGGGGGGCGTGGAGGAGCGGGGGGCAGGTAGCCGGTCAGGGTGCGGGAATCCGAGGAGCGGCGAGGCCCGTGAGGGGGCGCCTGTGGCGGAGGGCGGAGGGCGGAGGCGGTGCGGGCGCGGCAGCAGCAGGTGTGTCCCGTGGCAGCGGGCGGCCGCGCCTAAAGCTTCACAGTGCCGGGGGGCAGGCTGTCGTTGCACAGTCTGTAGTAGCGCAGGTCGTTGACCAGCCTGTGCACGTTCTGGGTGAACGAGGGCAGGTCCTGGAAGGCAGGGGCACAGCTGCAGCCCAGCCCCACCCCGCACCCCGGCTCAACCCCAGCCCCCGCCACTTCCGTCCCAGCACGCTCGAACCTTCTACGCCTCCCCGCACCGTGTCAGCACAGGCGCTGCGGGAGAGCCAGAAGCGGAGCGAACGCCCCCCTGGCGCTCCCCGCGTGCAGGCCTGCGCGTCCGCTCAGGGACCCACCCCCTCGAGCCCCACCCAAGCCCGCGACGCACGGTGCGTTCACACCACCGTCGTAAGGGTGAAGACAGCGAAGCGCACAGCGATCGCGGAACTTGCCCCAGGTTACACAGAAAGCAGGGAGGGGGTCCAGACCGGACTCGCTCGTGCACGGGGGCACGCCTGCCAACGCACACCTCTCCTTCGCCACGGCCAAGCCACGTCCACAGAGTCCACCCCCGCCCGGGCCCCAGGCGGGCCCGACCAGTCAGCAGGGACGCATCGGCGGCACCCACGGGCTGCAGACACCCATCGAGAGGGCCCCTCGCAGCCGGAACCCAGACCCCACCAGAGGCCACAACAAGAGCACGGGGGTCAGCCCCCTCATCTTTAGGCCGGGATCACCGGTGGCCAGAGCGCAGGTCCAAATGCGGAGTGACCCCAACGGTGCCTGCCACAGAGCGAGTGCACGCCTTCTGAAAGCCCAGTGGCAGGGCGGGTTCCGGAAACGGCTGAAGCCACCGACAGCTCCCCTCGCCCACCCACGCCTCACCCCCGCTAATCTGTCCTCTTCGGCCTCCGCTCAAAGCCTGCCTCTTCTAAAAAGGCCCCAGCTGCCCAGGCCAGCACCCCTGCTCATCGCTGTCGAGCCGCCCTCGGCTCCCCCTGTGCGTGGGCAGTACAAACCGGCTCCCGAGTGAGAAGGCCCAGCCGAGGGATCCTGCTTCCGGGCTCTAGCGTTCCCAGGCTCTGAACTGCCAACTAACGGATGACCCTGCGGAGCCTGGGCTCATCTGTGAAATGGGATTAACAACAAGACCTGTATACACTTCAGAAGGCTGCTGGAAGGCTCACGAGAGCCAGGACATGTGACTTGGCTGGCCCGGCGTCATCCACGGAGGGCGCCGCCGCCTGTCTTCCCAGGGAGGCTCCTCTGAAGCAGGGAGGGACTGAGCCCCAACACCCTCTCCGGGCCGAGAGGCAGCCAACTTCAGGTACAGAGGGAACTGGTGAGTGGAGGCACTGATTCCTTTACTCATCCTCCAGAAAACAAACCAAGGGGTGTCTCTTAGATCAGTGGCTCCCAAATGCCAAATTCAAATTTCCTGGGGGAGGATACAAGAATATGTTCCTGTGTGTTTCATAAGCACCCCAGGTGCACTGATGCATATATAGATTTGGAAGCCCGGCTTTCAATCGAGAAGCTGGCTGACAATGACATCACTAGAAACTGACAGAAATATCAGGATGTGGTCTCCAGGAAAAGGAAGGAAAAATACCCAAGTGGCTGCAGTGAACTTTAAGAAAAAGTTTAGGAGGGAACAAGACATCCCAGAGAGAAAGATTCCAAGACAAGGGAAAACAGGACCTGAGTCTAAGAAAGCACTATCCTGACACACGTCACAGACGAGACGGGCAAGCGGTGAGAGGAGTCTGCTCCAGCGAGCGATGTGTAAATCTGAACACTAAAGGGGGACCGTGGGCAGGCTGCTCCAGGGTGGGAGGCAAGGCAGGGACGCATGAGGACGTGGGAGAAAGATTTCATCTTGCCACGTGTCAGGTGGTGAAGGACAAAAAGGACTTGTTCCGTGGGAAGAGTTCCAGGAAAAGCCTATCGGGCAAGCGAAGAAACCTAACGGCTGAGAGAGTAAGCAGGGCAGGTGAGTGCCCGGGAGGGAGGCGCCGGGACAGAAGCCGGGTGCCACGGGACCCGGACACACGGGCAGCGCTGGCTCCGTGTGCACCCACAGCCACCAAGGTGCTGCACGGGGGGCCACAGAGCCCGCCCTCGCACCACGTTCCCCGAGTGGGCGGCGAGGGGGACAAGGGGGAGTGCTGCAGGGGCTCCTCCCAGGACGCGGCAGCAGGTCAGCCCACACTGAACCGGGAGGCCTGGGGAGAGCCCAGGTGCCCACCTCGAACTCTGGGGACTCAGAGACTCCTGAGCACCAGTCTTCGCAGCCTGTCTGCGAGTTCACGACCCGTGAGGGAACAGCGTCCGGACTGCTGGGGCCGGGGCCCAGGGGCCGACGTGAAGAACACACACCGGGGGAGGCGTGTGCCCCTGCATCCAGCCGCGGCACCAAGTCGTTCAGGAGCCACCGGCGGGTACAGACCACTGCCCCTTCCTCCCTGAGCAGGCCCCAGGCGTGTGAGCCCTGGCCCGTCCTCCCTTTAGCCTGGCCTCTCTCTCCTCACCCGATCCATCTTGAAATTCCGCCCCAGCACATTTTTCTGGTTGGCATCCACGCCATCACAGCTGGTCAGAAACTCTGGGAGGAAGGCTGCAAAGAAGCCATCAAAGTCCACAGAGGCCATGTTGTAAATGGCGATGCCGATCTCCTCCTGCAGAAGGTCGTGGGACTTGTGAACCAGGACCTGTAGCAGCACGTTCACAAACTGAAACAGCATGGTGGTCCGGAAGATCTTCTGCAGACAGAGAGGCCTGGGTAAGCCAGGGCACGAGGGCCTGCTCTGCCCCTGGGGCCTTGAGGAGGGTGGGACTCCGCCCGCCCCCGGGGCAGCTCTGACGAAGGGCCCTTCCCGAGAGGGGGCACTGACCTTGTGGTATAGCTTCTGCTTGGTGTTGAGAGTCTCCAAGTAGAAGAGATTTTGTTTAAATAGGTGGATATCAGGCTGGAGAAAGGACTGTCCGAAAGCCTAGAAATAAGACCACTGTGTTATAAGCACCATTTAAACCACCTCAGACCAGGCCCTCAAGGGCCCCCGCCCCACACCAAAAGAATGGGCGTGCCACAGGCAGTTCCTCATGCCCACCGCAGGGCTAGGGTATCCACTGCCTTGATTCTTCTGCTCAGATCTTGGAATGTTCCTGTGTAGCCTCAGCTCTTTTTTTTTTTAATGTTTATTTGGGCGGGGGAGGGGGGGGGCGCACGAGTTGGGGAGGAACAGAGAGAGACGGAGACACAGAATCCAAAGCAGGCTCCAGGCTCTGAGTTCTGACACCAGGCTCGAACTCACAAGCGGTGAGATCATGACCTGAGCCGAAGTCGGACGCTTAACTAACTGAGCCACCCAGGCGCCCCTAGTCTTAGCTCTTAAGTCCTCCCCACTGGGCCTCACTTCACATCTTGGTTTCACCTTGGCCTTTTGGAATAAACCTCCAGATCCCTTCATGGATTCTGCCTGTGTAGCGAGAAGCTGCCCACCCTCTCCTCGGCGTCCCAGCTCTTATAAACCACAAATCCTGGGAGGCTCCTTCAACCAGCTGCCTCTGCTTGGGGTTAAGCAACAGCAAAGTTTAAACTGCTTTGTAATTTCTGGGCTATGAGCTATTAGTTCAAGGGCAAAAAGAAACTCCCCTCCGGACCTGACCAAAACAACCCCCAAGCTGATGACGTACAAGCCCCCACCCCTAACAAGCTGCTGATTGCTCTGTCATTCTGACCCCAGGCCCCTGAGCTACAAGAAGGGGGTCTTATAATGCCTGCTACAGCAGTGACATCTCCATGATGCCCAATGTTTTATTTACTTTTTTAAGTTGGGTTTACTGAAGTGTGTGACACAGAAAGACACCCTCTTTTGGGGTGCACTGCCGTGTGACTGGTACAGGGTCATCTAACCACCATGACAATCAAAACACACATTTCCATTTCCCCCCACCCCTCAAAAGTGTCCCTGGTGTCTCCACTAGTAGTCAGCCTTCTCCCCTGCCCCTGGGCGACCACTGCTCATTCTCGGTCCCTCCAGTTTTGCCTTTTCCAGAATGTTATATGATGTAATGGAATCATATGGCATTGTAGCCTTTTGGGTCTGGCTTCTCACCCAGCACAACGTGACCTATGTTGGTGTTGGTGTAAGAATGTTCCTTTTTACTGTCAAGTAGCAGTCCATTATATGTGTGTGCCTCAGTTTACCCACTCACCAGATGATGGATATCTGGATTGTCTCCAGATTTGGGCAATTATGAAAAAAGCCACTATAAACACCCGTGGACACGTGGCATGAATATGTCTTCATTTATCTTAAGTAAAATGCTTAGACATAGGATTGTTGGTCAGGAAACTGCCAGACTGTGAAGCCGTCTTCCAAACTGGCTTTTACCAGTCCCGAGCAGGGGGCCAGCCATCACCAAGAAGGCTTAAAAGCAAGGCTGAAGAGGGGGATAGGAGGGGAGCAAACACTTGAATACTCCACACCCAAGGCCCCACCGGAGACAGAAGGGCAGCAGGAGACCAGCCGTAGGGCTCGTGCTCCTCCAGACTCTCCACACTGGGAGCGTGTGCCTGTGTGCCGACCGGGGGCTCGAGGGGGGAAGGGGAGAATCCCTCTGCCCATGCTGTGAAGAAAACCCTGCACTGAAACAAACAAAAGGAGAACCCTCTACTCCAACCTAGGCTTAGAACAAAAAGTTCTACGATCCAGTGCAGAATGAGGATAGTGCCGGAAAGCAGCCACGAGGCAGCCTGGCCGCCCTAGCCTCCCACGGCGGGAGACCACTTGCTTCACAGGGCGGTGTTCCACCAGTATAGTGCGGTACGGGCCAGAATGATCTTTTTTTTTAAATTAATTAGTTAATTTACTTATTTTAATGTTTTATTTATTTTTGAGACAGAGAGAGAGCATGAGCAGGCGAGGGGCAGACAGAGAGCGAGACACAGAATCCGAAGCAGGCTCCAGGCTCCGAGCTGTCAGCACAGAGCCCGACGCGGGGCTAGAACTCACGAACCGCGAGATCACGACCTGAGCCGAAGTCGGACGCTCAACCGACTGAGCCACCCAGACGCCCCCTGAATGATCTTTTAAAAATGCAGATCACTGGGTCCCTCTCCAAGGGGGAGTCTCCCCAAGAGACTCCACTCAGCTCCCAGTCAAGGAGGCCTCGACAGCTGTGCTGACGGCAGGCAGTCCCCTCGCCCTTGGGAAACACAAGTGCCAGCTGCTGAGCATACGCTAACTCATCCAACCTCACAATAAACCCATCAGATAAGCAGCATTCTCCCCACTTGATGAGGGGAGAGACTGGGGCTCCAAGAAGTTAATTAACTTCCTAGGTCGCAAGAGGTAGTAACCAAGCTTCGGCCCAAGACGACCTGGCTTCCCCATATGTCAGGGAAGCAAACCAAGGGACGGCCAGCCAGTGGCCCCAGCTGGTGTCCAGGATGAGGCCTGTCCGTCCCGGGATCACACGGCAGCCTCGCCGGCTTTGCCAGCACGTTACCTGCATGATGGCACTGAACTGAGGCTCATTCTCCATCTGCTCCTCAGCGATCCCCCTCTGGACACTGGCCAGGACAGTGGACTTGAAGAAGTACCTCCAGTTGTGATGGAGCGTCCGGAACAGGAGCTCAAACAGCTCAGCCTTCACATCAGGGGAGGGGCGCTGTGGAGACACACAGACCCTCAAACCTTCCCTTCCTGCGGCTCAGGGGGGCTGCTCACAGCCACAGCTCCGAGCAGCAAGGAGGCCCGGGCAACGCCTGATAACAGCAAGCAGAGTGTCAGTGTCCCCCCACACTGCCGTCTGGTCCAGTCCCCTTCAGGCCAGCAGTTCAAACCAGGTATACTTCCGCAGAGACACGATGCCCGGGTCAGTGCCAGGGGTGCCCTTTTTCTGAGGGAAACCCTCAGCCCTCTAAGCCAGGAAAAAACGGCTACCAAATGGCAGAGCAATGAGCGATACGGGTTTCCTGTTTAGAAAGCAGCTGATCCGATCTGTCACCTCTTCTTGGCTGTGTTGTTCCTTCCCCCAGGATAAAAACCGCTGTCCCAGCTAACCTGTTGACCCCATGTAAGACAAGTAAGAAGCTTTAAAAGCAGTTTTGCCGTCTACAGAAGAGGAGTCACAGAGCACCTGGAAGGCACAGAAAGCAGCGTCAGGGGACCTCGGAGGAGGCAGCGTGTGGCGCTGAGCGCTCTCTGGGCCTGTGTCCCCGGTCACCAGCAGCAGGGTTCTGGGAGGAGGGGAGGCTTAGCGGTATTTTCTAACTGAACCAAAAATCTCCAAGTCATTGGAGGGCATGCCAGGTCACGGTATTCCAGATGTCTCTGTAGAATTCAAAACTGTAAGCCCCAGATATATTTAATTCAGCCTTGATTAAAATTAAATTGGGACCAGAGGGCACCAGCTCCCATGGCAGGAATCCTTACAGGGCCCAAGCGTGTTTAACGATGCAAAGCAACTCACTCACTTAAGCCTTAGTTGGGGGACTTAAAAAGGTTAGCTCTTACTTAACTATCACATAAAATTTAGTTAAATTCACACTTATTCTGGATCTTGTCATGCTGAATGTAGGTTTTCTAAGGATGTGGAGTGTTTCTTTAACAACAAAACTTCTACATGGTTCCAAGCACTGGCCTCGTATCCTTGAGACCGGTGCATGGGCTTACTAGTATGTCTTAACAAGTACGTCTTGTTACGGTGTTTGCCGGAGAAAACCACATATTCACCTAAAGTTAGAAGCTATTTGCCACGGACACTGATCTTACTCACCGACCAGCCTTGCATTTAACCTGCTGTGTTTTCCCTAGACTAGTTCCAATTAACTCGACCAATACAAAAAGACTGGACCAAGCTACAGGCATTCTTTCCTGGAAAAAATTATCTTACAGAAAAATAACAAGTGAGCTTTAAAACACTGCATTTTCTTCACTATCTCATTCCCTCCTCGGCTGCAGAAGCGAGGCAGCACAGGGGACCACCCCAGCCCCTCATACCTCGGCAATGATGGGATACACCTGCTCCATGCACAGGGAGATGATGCTGGGGAGAAAAGGCTTGAACACCTGGCCAGGCTCCTGGACCACCACCTGCAGGATCTTCAGGAACTTCTCCACCACCCGGCAGCCAGTGCTGCCTTCGTGGAGGATGCTCTCGGCCAGCTGTTCTCTGCAGACAAGGGGAAGCACGCAGTAGCCAAAGAAATGCTCTCTGGGGCGGGCAGCATGAAAACCAACGCTCGCGGCAAGTGAAGAGAAAGGAGCAGAAAGTCCTAGGTTTTGTGGCCGGCCCCACCCCTCCTTGTCCCCTGGGAGTCTGGAAGCCACGGACAGCGGATCTGTGGTTGGTTACCTGGTAAACATGTTGAGGAAGGTCTGGATGATCTGCTCCGTGAAAGGCACGCCCATCTGTACTCTAAGGCCTCGGAACAGAGTGAGGAAGAAGCTCAGCATCTCGTCAGTCACATCTAAGCAGAGGCACAAAGCGAACGGTCAGAGGCACGAGCACACGAGGGTAAGTGGAAGCCCGGGGCCTGGCTGACCTCCTTTTTTCAATCTGCACTATCCTCTCTCCCGAAGGCTTCCTGCTGGAAGAAATTTCCCCAACACCATTGGAGCCGTGATGCAAAGCGGGAGATGACCGAGGACATGCTGGGACGACGGCTCCGGCCTCGCGAACCTCTGGCTCACAACGGCTCACTAGAGGAAGCGAAGGTCACCTCGAAGCCTCCCTCGCCAGCCGGCATCCAGCGACACCGAGTTTTCACTGCAGGTGGGCCATTTTGTGCTCACGCTGACGGAGCGATTCAACCGGGTCAACACCTGAGTGCTTCTGCCATTTTGCTCTCTGATGGCTAATCCCCGCACTTGGGTCAGAGGTTAAGTGGCTGAAAATGGATAATGACGGTGTAGTCAGGCTGCGTGGCCCTCTATTATTAATGGTCCATTATCATTAATGGACCAATAATGGGACTAATTGCCAAAAACGTTGGTTACGTTTTCCTCCGGTTCCACTGGCAGATCTCAACAAACATCTCGTACAGTGTTCTGGCTCTAACCTCACACACTCTGCTTACAAGAGGCAACCAGTGAATGCTTGCTGACTGACAGGCCCCAATAGTCCTCTCCGAAGACTGACGAGGCTGCTGTAAACGCTCTCCCGAGAGCCAGAAAGAGCCTCTATCGGGTGAGGGAGGGAACCATGTCGGCAAAACCCACCTTGCCATCTAAGGAAATACGTGGCATTCAGGGGAAAAAGTTCCTTCCCCTCCTTTACAGAGCCCCCTGCACCTCATCCACTCGTGGCCACGCTGGGAGAAGGCAAAGACTTAGAAGCGAGTCCCAGGTAGACGCCCCAAGTGACTCCGGGCCACACGACACAGGTGCAAGGCCCAGGTGAGGGCTCCACGGGGCCTCAGCAACCCCCCACCCCCATGAGCGTCCCTGCCCTCTGCCTTCAGAACCCGGGCCCGCACCGCCAGTTCCTTGTGTTCTGCCGAGCCGAGCAGTCGCTGTGGGCCTTGCAGGCGCCTGCCAGCAGCTCCTACCTGACTGGTGGATAAAAGCTGGAAAGAGGGCCAGGGAGACTTGCACGGATTCCTGCAGCGACTGGTAGCAGATCTGCCGGGACTTGGTGGACTCCCCGGAGACGCTGTCCACGATGTCTTCTAAAACACTAAGCGTCTGGTGGATAATCACTTTGGCTGCAAATCGAGATTCAGTGCACGTTATGACTTGTCGGAGGATAAAGCAGGGGGCCGGGGAACACCCGGGAGGGGGCGAGATTCGCAGAAGTATTCGGAGGGCAATCGCAGAAACCTTGCTGAACGAACACAGTCTCTCTTCATGGGCTTCTCCACCTCTCCCGTCTCTCTCCCCCTACACCCTCTTCTTTCTTCTTTTTTCCGCCAGGACTCTGGCTGCCTGCTTGCTCAGATTTTTGCCTCTCTTCTGCCTCTGTCCACCAGAAACAAGGCCACCCAGAGGAAAAGATAAAACGTGGCCCCAGTTAGGTGTCTAGACTCTGAGATGGTGAACAGACGGGTGAGACTGGGCGTCACAAGGTAATCACCCCAGGCGAGAAAGGACACATGCAGATCCGACACCCCTTCCGCCCGACGTGTACCTCCCCGCCTGGCGATCGGCACCAGCACCCCGCTGGCCCACCTACTGTTGCTACGTTCGTGAATAAACTGCCTGTTCGCCCCTTATCCTACTGGGCCTGGGGCCTGACGATATATATGATTATTATGGTATCATATGATGTTATCAACAACATACGCTTCTAATGAGACCCTGATGTAAACGCGATGCCTTCAGGGAACACAGAGAAAGCAGAGGTGGTGGCCAGCAAACGGGCAGGAGCTCAGAGGACACGGAAAGGGCCCTGATCAGAGGTGCCGGATAGGAACCACAGACGGGCACTTGACGGCCCTACACCCAGACAGGCTCCTTGTCAGTACACCGGGAATAGCCAACAGCCCCACCTTCACGGGGCTGCCGCGAGGATGAGAGACAAGGTTGAGAACGTGTCTAGCCCAGTGCCTGGCACATCGGAAGGTCCAGCACAGGGAAGCTGTCACCATTCCTCAGCACTGGTGGGGCTGGCTCCTCCCCTTAGACACGGAGCTTCCCACCGGCTGCCCTAAGCAGCACCCCCCATGGCTCAGCCTGAGCTCAGCAGACTCAACGCTGGCAGAGCTCCAGAGGGCGGAACCAGAGCTGGGCTGAGGGCTGGCCTCTACCTGGTGGGGGTCCCTGGGTCGCCCTGGCCCCTCAAGCTCTGCGGCGGCTGAAGCCTCTGCGGCGGCTGAAGCAGCTTCCAGAGAAACATAAAGCAGAAGGAATAGATGCTCTAGAGGAGCAGGTTTGACTCCTGACTCTACTAGATTTTGTCTCATCTGAAAATGTGGACAGAGAGAGACCACCACCTCACTCAAAGGACTGAGCATGAAAGAGAAGAATGGCTCACGACGGGCCTGCTTCTCTAACGGCCAGCCACACGGACCTCGGCAAGTGCACACAGGGCACACGCATCCTATGGAAGGAGCCACTCCCTCACAGCTGCTACAAGGACCGGGGCCAGGAAACTGCACTCGGGTCAGATGTTTCCCCAAGATGACACAAGGCACAGGGAAAGCAGTTTAGGGGGAAAAGCCAGTAGAGTTAAGAGACCAAAACTTGACCTCTGATGTGTAAGGAAACTGAAATAAGAACCAAAGCGTATTCATAAAAATGTACAAGAGCAAACGGAAAGCACCGTTAAATACGTAGTAACAGGAGAGATACATAAAGTGTGATACCTTCCATGGAATAGGATGTTATCAAATCATTAAAAACAATGCTTTTCAGAACAAAGGGGTGATGTCGTGCGGGACAAGGATCTGGAAGCATTCAGAATCAGATCTGACTCCCGACCCTACCACCTTCTCTCTGATCCTGAACAACCTACACCTGCTGAGCCTGGTGGGGGAGGGCGCTTCACAATGGAGAGACTGGCAGGCACTGCTCAAAACAAGTGATCCCAGAGAGCATGCCAAAATGGGACACACAGAAGTGACACAACGGGAGGTACACGTCACTGCCCAGGTGGTATTCACACCCCAACTGCTGGAAACAATCAGACAGAAAAGATTATGGGACATTTTACATGAAAATGGGTTTGGACTCTTCAAAACTGTCAATGTCAGAAGAAACAAAAAACCAGGAATACTTTTCTATATTAAAAGACTGAAGAGGGGCACCTGTGGCTCAGTAGGTTGAGCGTCCAACACTTGATTTCAGCTCAGGTCTTGATCTCACAGTTCATGAGATGGAACCCCATGTCGGACTCTGCACTCACGGTGCAGAGCCTGCTTGGGATTTTCTCTCACCCTCTCTCTCTGCCCCTCCCCCGCTTCTGCACTTGCTCTCTCAAATAAACAAACAAACAGAGATGTGACAACCAAACAGAACACAAGCTCCTTGGCTGTATCTTGGACTTTTTAAGAAGCAAAACAGGCCACTTTGGTAACACCTGGGGAAAACCTGAACCTGGTCTAGGTGTTAAATGACATTACCGTAATGTCACAACTTGGCTGTATTCGTGGTGTTTGGGTTACAGAAGAGAACACCTTGTTCTCAAAGACAAAGGTTAAGGTGTCAAGGATAAAGTGTCGGTAACTTCCTTTATTTAAAGGGCTCTGCTAAAAAGAGGAAGTGTGTGGGGAGGTGGGAGGAAACACGAGTGTGGCAAAATACTAACAAGTGGTAAATCCTAGTGAAAGATACACAGTTGTTCCTTTGCTTCATCCTTCAACTATTCTGTAGGTTTGAAAATTTTTCAAAGTACTAAACTGGGACGGGAAAAAACACTCCAGGCCTGGACTGGATCACTTGCAGCAGGAGGAGAAGACAGACCTCACAGGGCTGCAGGGAGGACCGCACGACGTAACGTACATGAAGTTCCGGGACCCCGCCTGGCACGCAGCGAACACCCCACAGACATTACTCTAAGTCTGTGCACCGTGGGAACCATGGGTTCTATTCAGCAAACAGTTCCAGCATGTGGTGGCACCCGCTCTGCCGTGGAAGCGTATGCTCTGGCCGACGAAAAGTGAGCGGAGATACAAATGATGGGTGTCACCTGCAGACCAGTGCTTTAAGAGCCACTGCACAAGCCCCCACGTCCCTGTCCCCGTGTAAGCACAGACTGCGGGGCGGCCTTCAGCGGCCTGGGTCGCTGAGTCGCCAGGAAAATAAGCAGGACGTTCTCCAACCCCCGTGGCCCCAGCTGAACATGCAGTGTGAGCAAGAAATACATCTTTCTCCTGGATTAAGCCACTACGCTTTGGGGACTGTTTGTTACCACAGGGCAAACCTACCCAACCCATGCTGGCTGACCGACATAAGCACGTGTAAAATAAAGAGACAAAAGACCACTAGATTCTCTGAAACACGACTCCACACTAGCTGTATGTAACCCCTGCGCCAATGACTTCCTCTTACCCGAGTTTCCCCAGGGATAAGATCAGGATAATCAACAGCGCCTAACTCGTAGGCTGATGTGGAAATTCAATGAATTAGTGAATGTAAAACACCGAGACCCAGGACCAGGCAAACACCGGACCGTGAAGGCTGGTGCCGGCTCAGCCGGAGGTGTGATGGCGGAGAGAGGACCGCCCGGGCAAGGGCTCTGCGCTCAGCACACCCTCACGAGCTCCGCTGCTCCCATGCAGCTCCAGAACTAGAAGACATACTTAAACAGAGAATAAGGATGACAATGAGAGAGTTAAAAGGGTGACTTTCTAATACTAAAACCAATGAGATTTAAGAGTTTTCCCCTTCTTTATACTATTCTAATATTTTTGTACAATAAGCATTATGGTAATGTCCCTGATTATGAAAATGATGTTTTTTAAAAAATGCTGGTATTTATTGCTATTTTTAACATGTGTTGACATTCTATGAATGTTATCCAATAATGTTCCAATACTTTCTCACTGTGAAAATACTGTATTTTTTTAACATGTACTATAAAATTTGTACATCAGAGAAATCTGATGCCTTCTACTTGAACTGAGTTCTCTTGACTCATTTTTCCCTCCTTTTTTAATAGAAATAATTAAACTTGAAGTGCCATTTGTGAAGATACCAAGTTCTTTCAAAGCCTCTGGAATACACGCATTTGGAGAAAGGTTAAAAATAGTTTCAAAAGACAGTTCTTAGATCTGCTCTTCCCAGTGAATTGCTTTGATTGCTTATATAAGTATCTGAAACGGATCAGTCCCTGTACATTTTTTTATCCAAGGAAGGCACCATTGACGGTTTACTTATTTTTGACATTTTAACTAAGAGAAGGGGTGTCCCACATTCAGGAAATAGGTCCGGCTGACGCGTTCACAGAATTCCACAGAGAAGCGGCTTCTACCGCCGAAAGCTGGCTCTCCCACTTTGCAGCTGAGGGACTACGGACAGATGAACGAATGCCGCATCGGCCACAAAGGAAGACAGCGCCTGGCCTACCTGCCTCCCCGGGCCGTCCCCGGCTCTGGGACACTTACTGTCCTCCAGTGGCATCTTCCTCTGGGGGGCCGCAGCATTGGGTTTCAGATCGCGATAGTCCCGTGAGAGTGCGGAGATGAGGCTGGCGTGGTTGATGGAACGGACGGGCCACTGCTGCTCATTCTCAGGCAGGTTTGGCCACGGAAGCAGCAGGATGTTAGAGAGGGCTCGGCACACCAACACCTGAGCCTGGAAGAGACCACCCCCCCGCCCCAGGTATCCATCAGAGGGTCAACAGCAACAGCCGCTGCACCGGACGCAGCCCGGGCACCCAGGGCACACGCGGAGCTCAGGCCTCCGGGCTCCTTTCTCACAGGCTGGGCCTGAGGCTTCGGTCCAAATCTCAGGTAAGGCAGGGAGGAAAGTGAAAGTGAAGCAAAAACACCACGCCTGGTTCCAGCGCGTTCCAGGCCCCATCCTGGAATGTCATTTCCCGATGCTGTCACTGCCCCTCTACTCTGGTACCTGCAGCATTACAGGGCGGGGGAGTCACAGTCACTGCAGACGCTCGGTCTAACCAGTCCCTTAGCTGCTGGCTCCCAGCACCCTCGGAGGAGCCGCTGAGAACAGGGCTGAGAGAGAGAGAGGCTGCCGAGAACCTCTTGCGATCAACGTGCCTTTGGCGCCAGGTCAAAAGCAATACTGTGCCACCCCGGGCGCGCCCAAGTAACTGCTCCGACTCCCCTCGGACGCCACCTGTGTCTTGTTGGTTTTTAAACTTCCAGCCTGAGCCTCCTGAAGGATTTTGTGAAAATCCTTGTCTGGAGCTTCTCAACCCTAAGAAAACAAACGTGACAACGGACTGTTTTAAACCAAAAGGAATGCAAAGAAGACGCTGACACCAGCCAAATCGCTGGCTCTCAAAGCAGCGCCACCTCAGCACCTATCGGGAGGGTCTTTTACATCCTGATCTGCACACCGCCCGACTGCGTCGGGAAGGGCCTGACGACAGGGCACGGAGGCTGCCCTAAGTGCCACCTGGGGAGGAAACCATCTGTGGCGGCACAGCCCGTAAGCTCCGAGTGCGAAAGGCCAGACTCCTCTTGCTCAGCCTCACGGCTCCAGGGCCCATGCAGCGTGGCCCTGGGGTCTCACCTTATCGACGAGTCGCTGAGCAGAGGCATCGGTGATTCTGTTGAACACTTTCTGCACCGCGGGGATGCTGATCAGAAAGACGGGCCGCACGGTGGTGGCCAGTGAGACCAGTAAGTGGCACGCAGATAGCAGCAACTTGTCTTGGACCTGGAGACAGAAGAGAACGTGTCGGTTCACTAGCTCTCCCGCGAGGCTGCGATTCGAAGAACTCCGACGAGGCAGTCGCAAGCCAGATCTGCTGCCGGGCCGTCGTTGCACATAACTCGGGCTCTGTGTCCAAGAAGTTTCCGGGGACGGCGCCCAGCACGAGGCACGCTCCTCTGTGCCACATCGCAGCTCCTGACCTCACGCCGGGAGCGCCACCTCCAGTTCCTCCTGTCCTTAGTCGCTGGCACCTCTGGGCGCGATCGCTTCTCAGCTCCAAAAATTCCACGGCAGACTCCTTGGCCTGTCATTCAAACTACTCGGGATTGTTCACCTCACTCCTCCCGCTCCAACCAAGCCAACGTTTCTCTCCACCCGCCTTCCAACACTCAACCGGTCACGCCAGGCTCTCCTGCTTCCTCCCCTCCGCGTGCCAATCAAAAACCTGGTTCGAGGACCATCTGCCCTTTTCAAATTAGCAAAAGAGAAAACTCTTTATAGATATGACCTAATGCTGGTAAGACTGGTAAAAAACAGCACACCAAAGAGTCACGGGCATGCAGTTACTTTCGAAAGAAATATTACTAGAATTTCCTAGAACCACACATTATCCCTAACCTTTAACCTTTAATCCCGCTTTAAGAAAATCACCTAAAAGGATAAAGCTAAGTGCATATGTGCATTTCAGAATGATCTATGGTGATTTTTTTCAAATGCAGGCAACATTAAAGTCCAGCAATGGCTGGATACATCATAAATTATATTAATCCCCCCTCGTGGGATGTTGTAACTCATTTACAAATTACAATCACAAACTGAACAAAACCTGGGGCACCTGGGTGGCTCAACTGATTAAGCATCTGACTTCCGCTCAGGTCATGAGCTCATAGTTCATGGGTTCGAGCCCCACATCGGGCTCTGTGCCGACAGCTCGGAGCCTGGAGCCTGCTGCAGATTCTGCGTCTCCCTCTCTCTCTGCCCCTCCCTCGCGCACACACTCTCTCTCTCTCTCAAAACTAAACATCAAAAAAAATTTTTTAACAAGCTAAACAAAACCTTATGGAAATCAATACACTGTTAAGAGGAGGACAGAATGCTACGTAGATTAAGACTACAAAAAGACAGGGCCCAGTTGGTTGCTTGTCCAACTCTTGATCTCAGCTCACGTCATGATCTCGTGGTTCACATGACAGAGCTCCAAGTCGGGCTCTGCGCTGACAGCTCGGAGACTGCTTGGGATTCTCCTCCTTCTGACCCTCCCACACTTACACTCTCAAAGCAAATAAACTTTAAACAAACAAACAAACAAACAAAAAAGACGAACACCTATACGCTCCATAATATAAACTGATGGTTTTCTCAAAGGACAGCTGAGTAGAAGCTGTCAAATTTACTTGGATGCACCTTTGACCCGGTAAATTCACTTTCCGGAACCCATCCTACAAGGTTGTACATACCAAGAACTAATTTCCATCAACAGGAGAATTATAAAACATTCCCACTACCAAACAGCAGTGTTTTAGAATGGGGGATTAAAGAGTACCATAAATTTTCGGTCTATAACTTAAATAGTGTTTAACTTCTTCACAATGAGCATGCATTCATGTGGGACTGAGATTAAAAACTTAAGCTACATTTGAGTTTATATGGACCACAGCTCAAAAGGAACATGAGAGGACACGTGGTTCTATGGTAGTGCTGAGAATTATGGGCCTAACACCATGCGATATTTTGATTTTATAATAAGTGGGTATGTGGACAAAAGGACAAGGACTTAGACACAAAGCGTAGCCCTTGGGCGCCTGGGTGACTCAGCTGGTTAAGTGTCCAACTCGATTTCGGCTCAGGCCACGACCTGGAGGTTCGTGGGGCCGAGACCCACGTCAGGCTCCGCGGTAACAGTGCGGAGCCTGCTCGATGTTCTCCCTCGCCCGCCCACCCCCCCCCCCCCCCCCCGGAATAAACAAACTTAAAAAGCGTAGCCCTTGCTGCCTTAGGACCTTGGTGCTGATCAGAGGTGTGACGGCATCCATGGTGGTGGAGACGAGCGTAACAAACTGCTGTGTGTTCTGCCGATGAGCTTCGCTGCAGTACTGCGCTAGCCAGTGAGAGTACGCCTGGAGAGCGGCCAGGGACTGGGCGTGCCTGCAAAGGGGAGAGAAGATGCGATTTCAAAGGTTAAGGTCAAGACATATGAGCATTAAACTTGTGTCCACAGCAAGTAAGGATTCCACTCATTGCATTTACCGTTCTAAGACACGCGAGACGGCACAGAAATCACGTACTCGCTCAGGTAGGACCTAAAAATCAAAACTCATCATCTAAATGTTGCCACCACTTCCTGTGACACAGAGAGCAGTCAGTTCTCTATGAAGCTACGGCTCCTTTTAGTGGACGACGAATTTTAGGAAACAAGAGCCTGGGGACTTAGGGGTCTCACCGCTCCTAGGACCTTTTAGGGGACAGAGCTAGGATTCAGGCAGACACCACGTGGAAATCAAACTGGTCGCCACCAACCGGGTGGCAAGTTGACCTCAAGCGCCTCAGACAGGACACAAGAAGGGCACACCGCCACCTATCTAGTGTTCTCGCGAAAAATGTTGACCATCGATCTCATACAGATCAACAACCAGACAAATTTCGATTTTTAAGATTTTCCTTAGGAAAAAAAATTAAGAGGGTGCCTGGGTGGCTCAGTCGGTTCAGTGTCTGACTCTTGATGTGGGCTCAGGTCACGACCTCACGGTTTGTGACTTCAAGGCCCGCATCAGGCTCCGTGCTGACAGCGCAGAGAGCCTACTTGGGATTCTCTCTCTCTCCCTCTCTCTCTCTGCTCCTCTCCCGCTTGCACTCTCTCTCTCAAAACTAAGTGAACATTTAAAAACAAAAAAATTAAGACCTAAATCTCCCCAAAACTCCACTTCTCTTTCCCTCATCTGACTCTCCTCCTGTCCCTCCCTCCCACGAACATGTACAGTCTGGGGAGCTGATCTAGATTATGGGAGAGAAATGTAATATGGGATTCATGATTAGTTAGACATTGGATCCAAAGAAAGAAGGACACTTCTGAGGCAACTGGAGAAATTCGAGTATGGAAAAATATATACATATACACTCTTAAAAACCCCAGATATTACGGCATCCATGAAAGTCTCAGAGTATTGATAATGGTATTATGGTTATGTAGGAGGAGGACCTTGTTCCCAGAGATATGTGCTCAAGAGTTTATAGGTGAAGTGACATGTTTGCAATTTATTTTCAGTTTACTTACAAAAAAATAGTGTGTGTTTGTGTGTGTGTTCACCTGTATAAACAAAAAGGAAGAGTGAGAAACAAAAGCAAATGTGGCAAAATATCTATAACTGACGAATCTAGCTTGAGAGTATAGGGTGTTCATTCTGTTTTTCCCCTTTTCTACAGGTGTGAACTTTTTCAAGCCGTTATTTTGTATTTTACATTTAGAATGCACTGACTTTTAACTTTTAAGCTCTGAAAGTCAGCCTTTGGAGTCTAGGAATTTTAGTCAATCTATCAAATTTACAGAGCTCCGTAAGGCTTAAAGGGAGGGGCTCCAAAACTTCCTGAAATTGTGTGCAAGATGTTGTGTTTATGAGCAAATTAGCATTTTTCTCGGCTGAAGCTTCACAGCTTTCTCTAATCTCGAAAAGGAAAAGTATATATATATATATATGTATACGTGTGTGTGTGTGTGTGTGTGTGTATACACACACACACACACACACACAAATATATACACACACACACTCTGAAAAAAAAAAACCTAAACCACTATAAAGTAACAGATAAGACTCTCTTTCTATCATTTACCTAATTTGCAGCTTAAGAACTGCTCCGGAACAGGGGTCAGCAGACTTTTTCTGCAAATACCAGAGTGAAAATATTTTAGGCTTTGCAGGCCACACACACTCTGTCACAGCCACTCTGCCGCTGCGGCACAAAAGCAGCATAGATGATACGTAAATGGACGGGCCCGGCCGTGCTCCAATCCTAATTTACAAAAGCTGGCAGTGGGCTGGATTCGGTACAGGCCATAGTTCGCCAATGCCCGCTCCGGTCCAGAGCAAGCCTTCCAGGCAGTGTGATCCCTGGGATGTGGCCCCGCCTCCAGTCTCCATTCTGCTGTCCCTTCCATAGTCACTTTCCTAATAGCTCCCCACCGTCCTGAAAGCTTCTCAAAGTGTGGTCCCTGAATGTTCTTCAGAATCGCCTGAGGTCTTGCGTAATCCGCAAACACCCGAGCCTTCCGCATCCTGCTGTAGTCAGAATCTCTGATGGAATGTGTTGCCCAAGTAATTCTCTGGGCCCTACAGTTGCAGTCACTGGCCCACAGGAGAAGATTCACGGCACTCGAGCTGTTTCCACCATGGTCCTACCGTGCCTATCCGGCCTCATCTCCCACCACACAAACCACACACCACCCCCTAATCACGGGGCTCTGCAACACATCTTTGTCTTGGCTCATGCTGTTCTTTCTTCCTGAAATGCCTACCCCACATACCCTCTGCTCCCAGCTCTCATCTGCCTGATGAATTCCACTTACTCCAATCACCCCTGCCCCCAATCAATCTTTCTCTCTGCCTAGGCTTGGAGGAGGCAGTTTTTCTCCTCTTCATGGCAGGCACAACTGTTCCCTTCTATCCAGAAAATTCCTGGGGGCCGGAGGACAAGGTCCCTCCTGAGAACGCACAAACAGCTAACTCTGTACTTACACATCAATGAGGTCAGGTTTCAGTACTGACGGCACAGCAGTTTCAATGTTGTACAATTTTATCTGAGATCCATACAGAGTGACTTTGACCAACCTGTTGGCAAAGAAGCAGGTAAGAGAAAACATTCAGCTTGTGGGCTAACATAGACAAAATGGACAAGGTACCAACAAAGGTCCCAAAGACAGACTTTTTTCCATCCAAAGAAGAATCAAGACCAGACCTTCAATTTTATCCCAAAGATACCTGAGATGTGCATGAAGATTTATATAAAGACACTAACTAAAGCTGACTTACAGAATCAAAAAATTTTGTATGCAAAATAAATATCTAACAGGGAAATATAAGATGATATAATATATACAATAAAAGTGACTAAGAAGTAAATATTTCATGGTGTGTATTTTACCACAACGAAAAAACTCTGGACAAGTAAATGTTTCAGATGGACAGATATATGACAAAGAAAATACAGCAAAATGTTCACTGTAGAATCTAGGTGACGGGTATATGGGTGGTCCCTGTATAATTTTTCAACTTTCCTGAAGATTCGAAGATGTTCATGATAAAATGTTTGGGGGAGAGGGCAGGGCACGAAGCAAAAAAGGCTTGAGAACAAATCGAAGCGTTTTTGACATGAAGCACAATCCTTCCAGAAGCAAGCTGCTGCGCCCACTGGTGGCGCAAGGGCTCACTGCACGCAGACAAGCCTTCAATCCAGTAACTGGAGAACCGGCTGTACAGAGAAACGGAAAATGCCTCTTTCGTTAGAGATGGATGCTCCTTTCTGAGCAAAGGGAAGAAGCCGGAGACGCAGCGAAGCTCTCCCCGTGCCTGCTCTTTAAGGAAGCCTGGGAGCAGGTCTGAGGCGGGCGCCAGGGAAGACAGTGGGTGTTTCTCTCCCTCGGTGCCACGGCACAGAGCTTCTCAAACTTCACCGAGCGGAAGACTCAACTGGGGAACCTGTCACAGTGCAGGCTCCCTGGTCCAACCCCACAGACCGACCCTGCAGCTGCAAGGAGGAGCCTGGAAATCTGCATCTCTGGAAACATCCTGGGGCTCCGTGCGCGTGGACCACACTCTGGAAAGTGCTGCTCTCTGAAGGGACCAGAAAGCGGGACTTCACTAGAAAACCACAAGTTTGAGTCCCAAAGCACTGAGGGTCAGGAAGCAGTCAGAAAGTGAGGGTGAAAGTAGCAAGGGTTCTCGACTGGAAGCTCTGGAAAGGGGCCGGGGTGATACGTAAGCGACGTACCAACATGCACCCGGTGTTTAACTCTTTAAACTGTTCTCCATTCTTCACATTCACAAAGTAGGTATACATTTATTTAGTGGCACTGAATACACGCAGAGCGTGCAGCCACCCGCTCCTGTCTCCTTTACCTTTTCATCCTATAAAACTCTAAGTCTGGACCCACGAAAGAGCAACCCCATCCCCCGCCGCAGCCCTGGCCCCCGCCATTCCCCCTTCCCTCTGGTCCGGACTATTCCATGGGCCTCACGTAAGTGGAGTCACCCTGTGTTTGACTTTACATTCCGCTTTCGCGTTCCCCAGCATTCTTTAGTGCTACTCTACACGGAAAATGGGCTTCTAAACGTGTCTTTTACGATTTCTACGTGCAGCAGTTTAGCTCGGAGGTTTGTTGTGTGGAGCCTGAGTGAAAAGCCGGCTAATCACACCGGCTACGAAGATCAAGCAGTCGTAACAAGGAGCCTTCTCTCACACTTTATTCTGAATGAAGACAAGACTGCAAAGTACCTGTAAGTACTGAGCCTCAAACCTAAAAGCAGTGCAGAAAGATGTCCTTATAAGGACCTATGAGCTAATGACGCAGGAACTCTGAACTCTGAAAAGATACAGATTTCAAGGAGGAAGAACGCGTCCCATTCCGCTAACCGTCAGTGCAGCGGAACGGGCCTCACCCAGGACGGCGAGGAAGGAGGATGCTGGAGGCGACAGCTCTGTGGCGTGGCAAGAGCACAGCACCTGGACTCAGGAAGATGGTCAAAAACCCATGTGCTCCCTCTCGTGAAGCGTGGCCTGAAGAGAGGCACTCACCATCTCTGGGCCACGGTTGGCTCACAGGGAACGTGACATCCCCATCCCCCAAAGTAAAGAATGAAATGATACGTGCAAAACCACTTTGAAAGTTTCCTACCACGTGCTACTTTCACTATTTATTGATATTAATCTGGCTTTTAAAGATTTATTCAAAGCTCTTTGTTTTCTCTGCTTTTAAGCGAAGAGTAACAGTTAAAGAAGACTCTGGTGCGCAAGTCACTAGGCTTGGGGCTTGGTTTCGCTTGGCGTGTTGTCAATGATACGGCGAGTGGGCCAGTGAAAGAGTCCGGTGGCTCAACTGTGGGCTGGACCCACATCTGCCCAATTTTGAGCTAATCAATCCACCGGTTACCCTGAAACAGTCTGAACCTCCAAACACATTGAAGCATCTGACTCGTTGAGTGCCTGAGTTCGTGGGAGGGGCGCAGGGAGAATGGGGCAGTCAGGAGCGGTCCTCAACACACGCAGCCATAAACCCGAGGAGGGACCCGAGGGGAGGGGTAATGACAGAAGCCTGGTGGTGGAGAGGTTGGGAGCCACCTCTCCGGTCAAGCTTCAACTCCTCAGGACCCTCCCAGGGCTGGAAAAAGTCCCACCTCTAGCACCTGGCTGCCAGATGCCGACGGACTACCTGTTTGTCCTTCCACTCCCAGGGCTTTCCCGGTGTCTCTTTACCTGTGGGCGGAGACAGAAGACTGACCCCACGTGGCTTCTTCCGGGACTAACCCTGCCTTCTCATCCACAGACCCAATCTGCGCTGAAGTGAACGGCCTACGCGTACAGGCTGCTAACCCCCGGCCGCTGCGCTAAGTGCCGTATCTCGTGAACTCTCACAAGAAGCTACAAGGCACCAGGTCCCCTCCATGTCACAGCGAGGGACCTGAAGTCCAGAGGGGTCCGGTGGCCGCTCCGCGTCCGCCTTACAGCCGGCAGCACGCCACCCTCACGCAAGAAGGAGCGGCGCCGTGACGTCACTCTGGCCTACCTCTCCACGACGGTGAGGGCATCGCTGAACCGCGCCGCAAACACGTCTCCGATGAAGTACTCGGCCAGCCGGCCCACGGCCTGCAGGAGGGAACTCAGGTCTCTCAGGGAACAGTGCAGTCGCCGGCAGTCATTCTCCGCTGTGATGTTCAACCTGTGGCCTGGAACGTAACACCGCAGGCGGTTTTCCACGGGAAGGACGCGTTTAGTTACCGCTACGGACAACAGCTCCTACAGGCAAGCTACATTTAGCAAAACCAATTGTTGAAACACAGCAACTCACAGGCTGCTTCCCAGACACGAGCTGGGAAAATGGGCCCAGTCCTCCACCTCAACCTGTACCCACACGCACCCCGGGGCCAGAGAGACGGACAGCGAGCGCAGACAAGAGGGACACATGGCCTGGTGTGCCGACATGGACGGAGCACCTGACGTCATTCCTCTTGTGACCCTGAGGTAGTGACACCACCAATTTTACACCCGAGGAAACCCACACAGGGAGGCCCAGCCACCTGCCCAATGCGGGTCCTATTTCTGGGGCAGAACCAGGCTAAGCCTCTACAGCTGCAAACCTGCCTGCCTTCTGCACGTGGCCTGTCACACAGAATGGAATCTCCCTGGGCTGACAGGATTCACCCCTGTTCAAAGAACCGGGGGTAGCTGGCACTCCACCCCAGACGGTCTGCAGGTAGCACGGTCTAGAATAAAGGCACGGGGCCTGGATTCACAAGACAGGTGCCCTGCTACCCGCTGGCCCCGGGCCTCAGCAAACCCTTCTGAGTCTGGCTCCTTAAAGAGGAAAATAATGCTCCCATTAAATTCACTAGTGTAAAGGCAAAGTTAGAATGAACTATGAAGCATCCTTCAATGTTTTAAGAAATAGGTGTAACAAAAAACTTGTGATTTTCTACGGCCTGAGACTTTCTTACTTTTCCACACGATTTCTTCAAGCCGAGTGATTTAGATGCAAAGATGAAGGACAAAAACATCTTCAATTCAGCCCATCTCCTTGCCTTGCGGACCCCTCTCCCCACAAAGGTCCACAAAAGACAGTGAGAAGAGCCAAGCCAGGAGAGGGCGCTCTGAGTTGGGACAGAGTTCTCCTCCATCCAGTCGGAGGGAGGGAGGGAGGGGCAGTAACAGCAAGAGCCCCCTCCCTGCCCACAGGGCACCTACAAATCCTACCACTCCCTAGATACCAGCCCCCTCCTGTGGCAATTTCAGGGGTTTACTCCGTTAGAAGAGAGGAACTGGCTAAGGGCAACCCTGCTCCCGTGGTGTCCCACAAGCATCTTCCTAGAACCCAGACCTACAGACTCAGCTCCCCTTAAGCGAGTGTCAAACCCCCTGGGGCTCTTCCAGTTAAGGCAGGAGAACCCGGACCACTCCCCCCTCCCGCCCCCCCACCCCCCGCGCCTCCATCAACACCAGGGCTCTCGTGACCTCACTGCCTCCCCCACCCCCACTCCAATATCTCACCCGGACCCACTGTTAACCCCCAGTGCCTCAGGTCCCTGCCCAGACTGTCCACTGCATCCCTGACCACTCACGCCCTGTATGGTCTTCTCCAGATTCCTATAACCACCACGTCTTCTGGGAGACCTTCTCTCCGCATTGCCCGACAGAAGGAATGTGCTTCCCTCCTTTCCTGCATCCCCCTCCAGGGCACCTCAAGTACACATGCAGATAAACTAATGAGCTACAAGTCTCCTCACTGACCATGAACTCCTTCACGGGGAGGGGCTGTGGCCAACACTCTGCACAGCGCCTGGTACGGAAGAAGTGACCACAACGAACGAATGAATTAGATACGACCGAATACAGAGCAAACTAGAGCAGTACAGGGAGGCTTGGGGAGCTTGAGGTTCCCTGATTATTTAAATGTGATTATGGATAAACAACACTTGTGGCGAGACAAACAGCAAAGGCTGCACACCTAAGAAATTGCCAGGTGAAGCGGCAAGTTTGATGCCTCGGATCCTACGCTGGCTTCCACGTGATGAGGCTAGAAACAGACCTGTGACAGCCCCCAAGGGTAGACATGGGTTTGGAAAAAGGTGTGGGTCACATCCCCAGGAGCAGGAGGACAAAAGGAAGGGGCAAATCAAGGAAGGTCTTTACAGGGACAGAGCCGGTGACAAAGGCCAGCTTTGGCCCACCCCTGCCTTCCTCACCTGGTCCTCCACCCCCAGCCCCGCACAGAGAGCAGTGCTTCAGTCAGGAAAACACCAAGAGGTGCGATTCGCGGCCTGCAGGCACCCTGCCAAGGTCACTGGGGTGGGCGCCTAAGGAGGGTGAGCCAGCTCCTCTAGTCAGAGCAAGAGGACGACCACCCCACGCCAGCCAGATGAGCCCACAAAACGGAGAGAACCAAGAGGTATTTTTGATCATGCGAGAGACAACGCTGCCTCTCCTCCTCTCCCAGCTAACAAAAGCACCACAATCACGCACTTTCTGAATGTCAAGGATTTTCAGGCTTACAGCTATATAACTGACTCCCAGGGTAAACTAAAACCTGTTTTCCTTTGCACACCAAGCTTTAGGGCTGTGGGAAACAAAGCCTTAAGAAAAATCTGCCCTGGAACTGGGTGTGGTGCTGCTAGTGTCGGCGGAAAAGAGACCGGCCTTTCTCTCCCCGGGGCAGCGAGGACACATTCTGACTCCGCACTCGCCCGCCCCGCGCACCTTCGTCGCCTCGCCCTCGCCCACGAGGCTCTCCACCCTGCCGACTGCTTCCCAACTTCTTGTGCCCTTAGGTTTACCCAAGAACGAGGTTCTTGAACAGTTTAAAACATGAAGGGAAACAAAAACCAAACCAAGATACCGCCCTAAATCGGGTTTCCACTGGCGTCTGGGTCCTAACAGTCCTGGAGTCACTGTGAGCAGGCCTCCCCGCCTGCTCCGGAGTCCACCCGGCTGCAGCCGGGGCGGGGCCTCCTCCCAGCCTCTCCCCACAAGCCTCTTCGCGGAGTCCTCCATGTTTAAACAGCTGGGCCAGAAACGACAGAGAAAAAGTGTCCCTCCCCCCACAATTCCTTACTGGCATCCCTGGTCCCACCCCGAGGGAAGAACACAAAACGAGCCCAGGCCTGCTTACGAATGGCAGCCTTGGGGAGAGGCAAAGACAGAGACTCTCCTCTCGGCTCAAATACACCCCTGCATCCCTTCATTTCCCGTGTCACCCTCTGGCTGACAATCCCTGCCATCCTGCTCGTTCCCTTCTAAACCTGCCCGAATTTGTCAAAGAGCAGTACTTGGAATGAAAACCAGCTCAGGACCGCTGTGATTTTAAACTATCGGTTCGAACCATAAGAAACTGCTGATATGTGTCCACTTCTGACAGAACAAAACTGCAATTCCGTATAATTCAACTGAAGACACACGTAGCATCTACAGCGCGTGTCGATGCAAACTGCGACTGCTGCTCGCCTACCGTCTGCAAGACACATAAGCACACAGGCAGGAGGCACCCCAAATGAAAATCTCTGCGCCCACCCCCGAGCCTAGAACCTTCACACCGCCAGCAGCACCAAATGCTGCAAGCAATCACCTGAGTTCCCACTGAGACAGCTGTTCAGAACCACCCCCTTCTCCTCCTATTTGGCTAAGGCTTAGATGTCCGCCTAATAGCAAAGAACAGCCGCAAAGGGGAACCCTCAGAAGGACATCACTGCCACATGGAGGTTTGCGGGACAGAAAACATCGCGGCCACACTGAAGCGCGATCTTCCATCAAGCAAGTCGCCCTGAAGCCATCTAGGTGCATGTGCTTTTTACCACGTCCAAAGGACAGCTCCCTGGCAAATCAATGCCCGGGGGGAGAAAACATCTTCATGTTAAATATAACTCAGTCTTCTTTTGTTGGGGGGGCTGCGGAGGTAGAGATGTGAAAATCCCCATTTGAGGAATTCTACTCTGAGAGAACAAGTAGGTCATAAATGAAGCCAAGCAGAACAAAGAATAGAAGAGACACAACAACCAAAGGTGGGATCTTTCAAACCACAGACGGTTGAGAAAGATAGGCAATGCGGGCGAAGGATGACCTCCCAGGGGCAAGACCCGCACACAGCCGCTGAGGTGCCACAGCGACCTCAGGCCTTGTCTCCGTCCTAATGAGGAAGTAGAGGCAGGAAGATCGGCAGCAGGTGTAAACAGTCTCCCATCCACACAGCCTCCAGGGGAGATTCGAGAATTAAGAGCTGGTGAGAAGTAAAGCACATGAATGGAGGGGCCACCCTCTCAGAGGAAGATGCCACAGTTTCTGTTAAGAGGCAGGAAGGCTGCTAATCCAGCATGGAGGTTATTGGAGAGGTTAGATGGCCATGGGAACCAGGGAACAAAATGTATTCAGAGTTTCCATTTTTTAATAGGCTTTGCATTGGAAACTTGGCTTTGGAGCCACTAAGGGATGGGGGAATGCTTCGTCACGGATAAGAGAGATCGTTTTAAAACAGTAAGTATTTCTCTGGCCTGAGAGGAGTATGCACCAAGGAGCAGTGCTAGGGATGAGATTTATAAACGATCTGGAAAGGCCAGGCACACTGGGAAACCGCCAGTAAACGGGTTTCAGTGAGAACAGGTATATGATATTTCATTCAGGGAAAAATAAATCAGATTATCCTTCTCGGATGAGAAACTCTAAGTTACCAGTATATCTCAGAAAAAGGATGTAGGAGTCGCTCAGATTTTTCTCCTCAAGACAGACTCAACGTAAGCTTTATGTAGGGGTCAATTTGGGGGGGTGGAGGAGTACATGCTCAGTTTCTTAAAAGATCGAGAATAAGATCAAGACCGGGTCTTTAGGATGCTGAGTACATTCTAATTTGATGAGTGGCCCTGAGGGAGAGACCACCAGGGTACAATTTTCCCCAAGAATGGATGCTGGAAAACATCTGTAGCATTTATACAGTCAAATGATTTTTGTTAATGTTGACAGCATATTTTACAGGCATGTTTGCTTTGAAAAGTGATCTTTTTAAAGTTCTTTGTAAGCTGTTCTTAACCTATCTACAAACTTAGGGGCATGCCAAGTCCCATCAACCTCCTGGGGCCCAGCGGATTATTTAGAAGCTAATAATACAGTCATGGAAACAAACCGTCACAGGCCACCAAGAAGGGCAGCCCCAGACAGAGCCTCTCGTGGAGGCTCTGCCATGAATAACAAGCTCGCCCAGGAGATGGTCTATACCCTGAGCGGCTCTGGGCCAGGCTGAGACAATTACACAGTAGAGGGGCTGGGGGCCGGGGCCAGGCAGGACTCCTGGAAGGAAAACACTGGGAAGAAGATGGGGGAGGCTGGGGGGATACGGGGAAGCACGGGTGCATTTGCAGGGACAAGAAGAAGTTTTTGGTGTTTTCAACTAGCTAGCAAAAAATGGACGGCAGATTTTAGTTCATTCAACTTTCTAATCCTTCCCTACTATACCATCTTGGGACAAAGTGACATCTCTGGACACCCATTTCCTCTTCCATAAAATAGGAGACCAGGACAGGTGAGAGAGTCAAAGACAGCGTAGGCAAAGAATACAGTGTCTGGCGTGTGACGTGTGTTCTACACACGGAAGCTGTTATTGTTATCAACCAAACGGCCAAAAACTGCTGACCCTAAACCCAAAGCAGGTGAGTGAAGCCACCTACCAAGGGCAGCCCAAAGTCTTCCCAGCCAGCTGCAGCCAGGCCTCCCGAGGGCCAGCTACGGGAGGAGAGTTAACAGCCACGAGCTGTCGGCGTGTGCCCGCACAGGTCGGCTGACTCCAGAGCCGCTCCTGGGTCCTCTTACTGCTTAACGCCAGGGAGGAAAGAGCACACGGCAGCAAAGCCCAAAGCCATTTTTCCCTAGCGTGCTTGCTGGTTTCAAAGACATAAGGAAATAGCCTAATTCGTGGCTTTTTGTTTCTCCCCACCCCCCCCCCCGCTAAGTCCCCCCTCTTTGCTCCAAATCAGCTGCTTCTTTCTCACTGAAACACCTGTTCGGAATGCACTGTCACAGCCTCATCCTTGACCTCCCCCACGGCTCCTTTTTGTCATTGATTCTTTAAGAAAGTTTTCCGTTTAGGAGTGGGGAGAGACAGAGCGGCGGGGAGGTGGCAGTGGAGAAATCATGTTGCGACAGCAAAGAAGGCAATAATTAAATATTAGCCCGGTAGTTTTCTTAATGTCGGTTAAATTAGAAAATAAAAACCAGTTTACCTGACCCTGAAGTAACTATAAACTGCTGTAAACCCAGATAAACTTCTAAATTGTCCTGAAGAACTGGGAACTGAAAACAAAAAAACAAAGATTAAAAAAAAAAAACAAACATAAGTCCAACTTTTAACAGCATTTTAACATTAAAACATTACAAGATCTATGGGGGGGTGGGGAGGGGCATCAGATTAAAAATACCCTTTTCTCTGAGAACCTTTACTGCCAGCTAAGGAGTGGCTCCCTTCAGTGCCCTGCCTTCAACAATTTCTACAATTCACACCACCAATTAATGTTTGGAATCAGAAAAGAAAAAAACAAAACAAAACAAAACAAAACAACAACTTATCAGGTAGATAACTCTTTTCTAAACAAAGCAATGGATGCTGGGTTTGACTATTACGGTTCCTAAAAGAGGACACCAAACCCCAAATGATCTACACCTTCTAGAGCTTAAAGACGGAACCTATCTCCCTTCAAATCCAAGGGAAATCCTATTCTGGAAAGAACTGTCAGATAATCTGCCTTATTTAAGTGCACGGCAGAGTGAAAAGACAGGCCCAATTTTTTAGAAGTCTGATTCCCTTACTCATTTGGCAGACAGGACCCTCATAACCAGAGCTATCAGTATCTTTTCTTTCTAAAGCTGCTAACTCACCGTTAGGACAAAGATCAGACTTCAATGTGACAGGTCCCTACGAAAGGCAGATGGCGAAACACAACAGAACTGTCTACAAGAGAACACAAGACCCCCTCCCCCAAATCATCTTGTCCTTGAAGAAGAGATAGGCTTAATGAAATCTCCCCAAATAACAAGCACCACTGAGTGAAGGAAAGCGGTCCTTATGACTAAGATTCTAGCACATGAATATACGCAGAGTGCTAGCGACGGGCTTTACAAAGGCTCACTTTGCAGCAATCGATCTTTAGCAGGAAGTCCTCTGCGTGGCCTGGTCGTTTCTGAGCTACTGATGCAGGCCTGAAGGCGTTAGTAAAATTCATATTACATGTGAGAGTTCAGGAAGAAAAACAGGGCTTCCAAAAGCGGATTTAAAATATTTGGGGACATGTTAGCATTTGTTAAACTTTGAAGGTCGGTGATGGTCATCATTATTCTTTGTTTAAAATGTATACCTATGTATTTTAAAATACCGGTGAGCAAAAAAGCCTTACTACTCGTGCTACATGTGCAGGGAGAGAATCAGGCTCTTCGTTCCCCTCCCGATGGTGAGTTACCAGTGTCGAGAAGGCGTGTGTGGGAAGGAGCTCCATCACTTTGGCCACTACCTCCAAGCTCTGGCGTAAGTACCGCTGCCACTCTGTCTGCTGCTGTGGGGGAAACACAGAAGGATCAGCTCTCCCGGAAAGGCAGTCCTGTCATCTTCCCTGCCCATCTAGCCTCAACCTCAAGTCCACTCTCGGACGTAAAATCTCGAAGAAGTGGCAAATGACGGAACCAGGTCATTTGGTACTTTAAAAAAGGCCAACCTGGAATCTTTTTTTTTAATCCAATGAATTAGTTTCCTAAAAAGCTGTTTCCTCAGCACATGATCCAGAGAGAATGACCTACTTTTTCCCCCTACGGTCACAGGGACACAGAGATTTTAAAAAGCCACTGGTGAGATGCTCAAGGCCCCTCTATGAGAACGCAGCTATAGGAACTGGTCGCTCGTTCATTACCTTCTGAAACAGTGCATTACTAGGTCCCTAGCAGTGACGGACTGCGTCAGTGCCACTCAAAGTACGGTCCACAGACACGGTAGCACCAGCATCTCCCACGGCCTTGTAGGAAACGTAGATTCTGTGGCCCCCACCCCTAAATCAAAGTCTGTTGAACAAGCTGTCCCAACGATTTTTACCCATGCTCCAACGTGAGAAGCACTGAACTAAATCGTACAGCTAACAAGAAGCGAAGCTCAAGTTTACCGAGCACCCACGACATAAGCAGGCATGCAGCCAGCCCTTCCACACATTACCGTCATGTAACCGTCAGCGCAGGCCAGTCAGCCACATCGCTTCCCTTTTGGGAGAGGAGAAAATGAAGCTCAGAGAAATCTAAGGCCCAGACTTCTATCTCCTTGTGGCCCAAGGTTTCAGAGATTCAAACCCAGGCCTCTGAGTTCCAAGTACAAGGCTCTTTCTAACCCAAACACGGCCACCCTCAAGGTCTCAGCCATGCCACGGTCACAGTTATTTTGAGAGCCCTACCAGTGACTTGAAAATTCTAAAGTGCACGGTGCTTAAGAAAAAGGAACATGGGAATTGTGTCCTTCAACACATTTGCCTTACCCATGTTGGGCACACGAGTGTCAATAAACTCAAGATTGATTTTAAGATACTGATCGACAAAATATACTCAAAAGAGACTTCTTTTCATCCTAGCCTTACCATTTCGGGAGCTCTTTATGCCCTGTCCCTCACCCCGCATCTAGCTAGTTTTTATTCGTTGCCCGGAGTGGGGAGCAGAGGTGTGGGTGCAAGGCAATACAGAGCCCTTGCTCAACCATTTCTCACTGTGCATATGGTGTCTCTACTTATCTCCCTAGTTCATACAGGTAAAAACGTCTGTCAACTTCTTTTTACAATTAACAAACCCCAAAAGACGAGTAGGATATATAGCTGGCCCTTGAACGACACAGGTTTAAACTGGGCATGTTCACTTACACAGGATTTTTTGTTTCAACAAACAGTACAGCGCTGGAAATGTATTTGCTCTTACCATTTTCTTCATGACATTTTCTTTTCTCCAGCTAACTTTATGGTAAGAATATGGTATAGAACTCACGTAACATACAAAATATGTGTTAATCGACTGTCAATAAGGCTTCCGGTGAACAGTCAGGCTGTCAGCAGCTAAGTTTTAGGGGAGCCAAAAGTTATACTTGGGATTTTCGACTGCACAGGTCGTCAGCACCCCTAGGCCCCACACTGGTCAAGGTCAACTGTAAAGTTCAAACAACACAATTCAAACTGTAAGACTACTCTGGCTCCAGAGCAGAGAGCTTACAGGTTCCAAGTCTCCGTTTGGACTCACACCGAAAATGACAATGACTACGGTTGATTAGGCCACGCCGCTTACATCATCATCCAGAGTCTCGTCATCCAGCTCCTCCAACTGGGCCTGGTTGTATCTGAACTGGATTCGATTCAACACCTCCGTGAGCAAGAGGACTAGAGCGTCTTCGTACCTATGCGGCAGGGAGAAATTCAACAACAGGTGACAGCAGGCCTTTAGCCTGGGTTTTGAAAAGGCCTCCTACACTCTGAAGAAGAATAGCGTCGCTGCTGGATTACCATATACAAGCAGTATCTGAACTAGATTTAGCTTACGGGTTGGCAAGTGCATATGTGAGAGTGGAACGGTGGCAGGGGTATCTCTTTATTTTGCTACGTTCCAGACACCTTCTTGACGGATGGACCCTTTATCATTAGACGATGTCCTCTGTCCCCGGTAGCCACTCTTGTCCTAAAGTCTATTCTGTCTGACACTAGCATAGCTGCCCTGAATCTCTTTTGGTTACTGTCTACATGGAATAGCTTTTTCTATCCTTTTACTTTCAACCTGTTTGTGTCTTTGAAACCGAAGTGAGTCTCTTATAGACAACATGTAGCGGGATCATGTGTTTTCAATCCATCCTGCTAATCACTGCTTTTTAAACTAGAGAAGTTATATTCTTTACGTTTAATGTAATTACTGGTAAGGAAGGACTTCTGCCAGTATCTTTTGTTCAGCTCCTCCATTAATGCCTTCTTTTGTGTTAAACAGATACTTCTTTTCACTCCCCTGGCATTCTTTTCACCATATACTCTTGAGTTATTTTCTCAACGGGTGCCCGAGGGATTATAAGTAATGATATATAAATATCAATTTACACCGATTCAATAGAAGGTTCAACTCCATGATTCAATCCTTTTAACATCTGTGAGAGGTAGATATATTATTGGTGTTTCTCCGACAAGGAAACCAGAGTTAACAAAAGTTAGACAGACTGCCCATGGTCACCAAGCTAGGTGATTTGAACCTGGGGCTCCCTAACTCAACATCCTACGCCCTCCTCTCTATGCATAAACCACCAATGGTCTTCGAGTCTGCTCCGCTCACTCCCCCAAAACCTTCAGTCAGAACACTTAAAACCTAAAGGAAGAAATGGAAAAGGTCTGGAGGAACCCTGTCCCTTCTCAAAGAAACACCTAAAGCTCCAGGCCTGGCTATTTCCCACGTGTGATGACAGCCTACCTCCGAAAACACCAAGTTACATGCAGCAGTCACACCCAAGGGCCACCAAACCCTAATTTTCAAGAACAAATCCCGAAGCCTAAATGTCTGTCCCGAAACGCTTCCAAGACAGGCTCAGGGACCGCTCCCACTCACAAAGCCGGGCACGCGCGTCAGGCGTCCGGCGCCGATCCAGCCGCACACTTTGTGACGTCGGGGCCCAGGCTGCACAGAGCACACCTCTCCTCTGCCTGGAGGCTCTGCAGCAGGGGCGCTGGAGGAAGACCAAGAGGCAGCAGGAGCACAGGGATGCCATTCCCCTGGTGGGCTCGCTGCCCTGGCAGTGTCACCCCAGTGACGGTCACCTGGAGGTAAGAACTGGTCCTACTTTCAGCTTTCACATTCCTACAGCCAGCCGCATGCACTCTCGGAGGTGCCAGCAGCAGCCAGGTCGCACCCCGTCCTCTCAGGAGTGAGCACCAGCTCCAAGCCTCCACCCCCCGTCTGGCCGAGCTCCTGGGTGCCCTCTCTTCAGAGACCTGAGCTGCACGGGGCCCATCCCTGCGATCCAGACTTGAACAGCTCCACTCTTTTCCTTCAGCCCTGGGGGTGGGCTGCCTCCTGTAGTTCTCATCTGCTGAATCTTGGTGTCTCCTTCTCGCTCTTCCGGCCCTCCAACACCGGTTTCGTCAATCTCTTACACCGAATTCTTAAAACAATTAAGTGTGGTGTCCATTCTCCTGACAGGACTCTACCTAATGAACCATCTAATCCAACACAGGTGAGTACCAGACAAGCTAACCACAGCTAAAAGGAATCCAGTGCCAAGATCAAATACAGTCAGTCCATCTAGTCTGCTATAACCCTTGTAACGACTCTGTACACAGTCTCGAGACTACTTGGAAATCCTCCTATGCTGTCACACTGCAGAGTCTGGTGGGCACAAGAGTTCTTTTTTTCACGAAGACAGAAACACTGACCACCCCTCCCCGCAGTGTTTGCAAATGACTTAACAACCCAGGCTGGACGGGCAACCAAGCAAGGCCGCCCAGAAACTAACGCTGGCAGGGAAGATCACTCACAAAATAGGCAACGTCTGTGGGAAGAATTGCCAGCAGACTCAAAATCCTATTTCAGTCGACTTCAGAGAAAGGTAAGATCAAACACTTAAGCCTGGAGCTTACATTTGCCATTTGCTCAGACATAAATTCCTAAAGTTAGTTACACAAGTTTTATGCTATAAATCACTACGACGGACCAGTGCATTTTCACAATTTTGCTAGGAAAGAAAATCCACTTCAGACCAGAGGACAGATGAAACCCGTCATCTACAAGTTGTCCTGCTGAGCTCAAAAGGGACTTTAAAGACTTTGTAAAATGCACAGAATAAGCCTAAATTAGACCTAAACTCCTACCGGCAGTTAGCAGCTCTGGCTGCAAAAAAAGCTTATCCCATAGAAAATGGACCCCAACCAGGAACCAGGCTAAACACACTCAGGTAGTAACTGCTCTCCCCAAGTGGCTGGTGAAGGTGGGCAGAGTATTCGGGTGTGGCAGACTCTGGCTCCCTACCCAAGACCCATTCTTCCTTTCCTCCTCAGCAAGACAACACTGGGCACTGAGGCCAAGTGGAAGACCACATTTCCCAGCCTCCCTCGCAGATGGCAGTGGTCGAGGACATGCTAAGAGGAGTCACAGGGCAGAGCCTCCAGACAAGAGCCTTTTGTCCAACTCTCCCCTTCTCATTCCTGCTACCTGGCGTTGCGGGTGCGAGGTCTCAACATGCGGCATCTCTGAGCATAAGGTGACCGTGGTGACGGAAGCCATGCCTAAGGCTGGTTCAAATAAAGAGGTAAAAGCATTCGAGATACTAGTCAGCATACAAAGAATGAGGAGACACTGACCATTAATCAAGGGAAAGATGATCAACAGAAGCCAACCTCAAGACGCCAGTACCCTGGAATTATCAAAGACTTTTAAGGCAGCTGGTATAACCATCCTCCGTAATGTTCTTCGGGCAGGGGGTGCTAGGCACTGAATTGAACTGGGTCCCCTGGAAATTCTTATGTTGAAGCCCTATCCCCCGTGTGACTGTACTTGGAGAAGGCCTATAAAATGGGAACAGAGGTTACGTGAGGTCATAAGGGTGGGACCCTATCCAACGGGACAGTGGCCTTACATGAAGAGAAAGTGACAGGGGAGAGTGCATGCGTGCCACTCGCTCTCCCGTGCAAGCACAGAAGGGCCACATGAGGACACGGAGAAGGCAAGAGTCTGCAAGCCAGGAAGAGTCCTCACCAGGAACTGAACCTGCCAGCACCTTGAGCCGGGACTTCCAGTCTCCAGAACTGTGACAAAGTAAATTCCCACTGTTTAAGCCACCCGGCCTGTGGTATTTTGTCAGGACAGCCCAAGCTCGTTAATACAGTAAGTAAATGATCATAGGAAGGAAACCTGGAACTTTAAGGACGAAGGACAAAAGCAAGAAACTGGCAAATGTCTGGGTAAATACCATTTCTCTAGTGTTCTCCAGACTATTTCTCTCCTCTTAAGATCTTTAAAATATGAACGATGGATGAAGGCAAAAATAAAACACTGTCTGCTGGGGTTGTCCACGTATATAGACATAAAACGTGTGGCAACTTCAGTATAAAGGGAGGGCAAAAGGATCTATGTGGTGACAAGGCTTCTTCCACATACACTCTCAGTGGTGAAAGGCTAAAAGGAAAAGTAGACATATTGTAATACCAGAGCAACCTCTTAAAAACCTCAGATAAAGACAGAGAGTCAAACAAACATACTGAAAAGGGAAACTAAATTTGTGGGAAACTAACAACAGAGTCTCAAAATAAACGAAGCAAAAACTGATAAGGGCTGAGAGGAGACATTGGTAAACCCACAATTACACACGGAGAGCTTACCTCTCTCCCGGTCACTGACTGAACATGACAGAGGACACACAGAAATGCCACCTGCCAACCCGACCTAACCGACATTTACACAACACCCCATCCGACAAGAGCAGAATACACACTCTTTTCAAGTGCGCGATGAACAATCACCAAGAAAACTAAGTCATAAAACAAACCTTAACAAATTAAAAAGAACTGAAATTAAAAAGAACACAAACTACGTTTGCAGATCATGGTAACTAGAATATGGTAACAAGACAGATGGAGAACCTCCAATATCTGGAAGTTAAACAGCAAAGAGGAAACCCCAAGAGAAATTAGAAAATATCTTCAGTGAGGGTGCCTGTATGGCTCACTTGGTTGAGCATCTAGCTTCAGCTCAGGTCATGATCTCACGGCTCGTGGGTTTGGGCCCCGCGTCGGGCTCTGTGCTGACAGCTCAGAGCCTGGAGCCTGCTTCAGATTCTGGGCCTCCCTCTCTCTCTCTGAGCATTCTCTCTCTCTCTCTCTCTCTCTCTCTCTCTCTCTCTCTCTCAAAAATAAACTTAAAAATTTTTTTGGATGAAGCTAAAGCAGTACTCAGAGAGAAACGTGTAGCATTAAATGTTTAAACATGCAATGGTCATAAACCTACAGACCTCTGTGACTGGAGCCACAAATGTGATTCCGAAGCACCCCAACTTCTGAGTTAAATAAAACTGCACACGTTAGGACAACTACAGAGTAGGTGTTCAGTAAACAAAGGACGGTGAAAGAACAAATGAACAAAAACATGAATAAATGCAGGCAACAAACAGACAAAAGTCCAAGTGAGAGAGGGCTACCAAGGACAGGGGTGGGACGCCGGCCCAATTTTGAAGTCACTGAGACCCCATTCACTTGCTCTCTGGGGCCGTCAACAGCATGAATTTCTCTTCCTAGGAGCTAGGAAACGACCGGAGCCCTGATACAAACCTAGTTGACACCTTTTATTAAGTGTATCAAAATGTCACGGGTCACAACGGCACTTCCTTTTTGTTAAGCAGAAAACCCACCCGGAAACAAAGGGCGGCAATTGTTCTCACGCTCGCCCACATGTGTTTACAGTCCAACCCGGTGTCACTCGGGATCCCTGGCCGCTCTGTGGCTGGTCCTGGCCAGCACCCTCACGACGAAGCGGTCACAGGACATGACTCGAGAACTTTAGAGGTTGCTTAACTCCCTTCAGGTTTCCTCCTCTTCCTGCAAGAAGTTCCTACACAGGTGGCTCCTCTCACAGTGACAAGCAGAGAGAGAAGGGAGTGAGAGGGAGCGAGCAGAAGAGAATCAGTTCTTCACCGAACACCTACTGTCGGCCAAGCTACTCGACACGCACCGGTTCACTTCGTTTACTCAACAACCTGTAAGTCGGCACAACCTTCCCCAGAGTCCAACGGAGGAAAAGGAAACTGAAATTCAGGTCTTCCCAAACCACCACCTGAAGATGGCCAACCCGGACCACGAGCTCCAGCAGCGGCTTTGTTCTGCTAAGTTACAGAACACAGTCCTCGGACAGAGGGACCCGAGTCCCCAGCAGCTCTGATCAAGAAACTCTGGAGCATTCTCACGGAGTGAGGAACATGAGGAGCTCCAATTTCCAAGCTCCTAGGTCCAAAAATAAACTCATGTACATTTGTGCTTCTAAATTTGTAGCCTACAATGCCTACACCACTTTGTTGTGATGGATGATGCAAAACCTGTAAACCGCAAGGGACAGGAACTGAGTGACTTAACCACACCTACGTTTCCCATTTAAGACACCAAGAAAACATTCTTGACGAGTTCCTGCAACATCAATTGCTTCTGAAATTCTGGCTTAAGCCACAAATGTGATTCCAAGAGCACCTCAACTTCTTTCAGATGCATTTTACCAGCCGAAAAACATTTGATCACATTTACGTGCTTTAGTTAAAATGAGTGGGTCACGACCAGTAGCCAGTGGTCTTTATCAACTACTTTTGCGAAACAGCACATCTCTGACGTATCAGGGTCTCTTAGAACCTAGAACAGTGGTTGCCACACTTCAAAACTTTCATTTAAGGACTTGAGCGCACACCTGCATAAATATACAGTGTTTAAGAGGTGACCGGAAAAATATAGACGTTAAAATTCAACTATTTTCTTTGTGCCCCTCAGCGGACTACCTTATACAGCCCTCTTTGTAATCTGTAACCCAGATACTAGGTGGTATCTGCTCAATAAACAGTTCCCTGGTGATGGTTAACTAATAGCAAAAAACCCCAGACCAGCTTTGAAGATTTCAAGGCTTTTTTTGTTTTTCAAGGGCATAAAAGTGTTGTAAGTGTATGTTTGGGGGAAAAAAAAAAGTCATAGGGGCACCTGGGTGGCTCAGTCTGACTTCAGCTCAGGCCATGATCTCGCGGTCTGGTCCATGGGTTCGAGCCCTGCATCGGGCTCTGTGCTGACAGCTCAGCGCCTGGAGCCTGCTTCGAATTCTGTGTCTCCCCCTCTCTCTGCCCCTCCCCTACTCACACTGTCTCTCTCTCTCTCTCTCTCAAAAATAAACATTAAAAAAAGTCATAAAGAATTAGAAAGCCTCATTTAGGATGATAATCAAATGATCAATAAAAAAAATTCTTAGGGACATGTGGGTGGCTCAGTCAGTTAAGCGTCCTGTGCTTGATTTCAGCTCAGGTTTCACCTCATGGTTTTTGAGATTGAGCCCCAAATCGTTGGGCTCTGTGTTGACAGCACAGAGCCCACTTGGGATTCATTCTCTCTCTCTCTCTCTCTCTCTCTCTCTCTCTCTCCCTCTCCCTCTCCCTCTCCCTCTCCCTCTCTTACTCATACACTCTCTCTCAAAATAAACATCAAAAAAAAATTCCTAGTGTTGAAAGTGATCAGCCATCACCCTTGCCAACCCAGTGACATCAGATGACAGATGCCTGGGCAGACAGGTCAACATCTGAAGGTGGACTAAAAGGCCTTTAGGCCACCTGGGGGCCCTGGTCACTGAACTCCATGGTCACCACCACAGTCCGATGGCAGCATCGTCTTCTACTACTTATTATCATGGTTGCAGTCATCACTGGGACCATTTACTGAGTGCCTAATACAGGCTAAATACTGTGCCAGGCATTTTATATATGTGATTTCCTTGAATCCTAACCATCCTGAGAGAGAGGTCAACATGCACGTTTTGCAACAGGAAATGTGATCAGCATATAACTTGACCAAAAGTAACACTGCTCCCATGAAGCAGAAAAGGAATTTAAATTGTATACCACTGCTCCTTCTGTTGGTAGGTTGGTGTGCACAAGGGTATCTTTAACACCAATAATCTGCCAGATTAATACTAAAATCTATTTAATACTACACTCTGCAGATTTTCTCAATGGAACCATATTCTCCACACCTAAAACACTTTTGTACTGTGCTTTAAAAAGCATTTTCATATTAATCATTTCCTCAGTTTATTCTTCCAACAAGCGTGAGATGTCAAATCTCCCACTAAACATAGCAAAATCAAGCACAGTCCCGGAACTACAGGACCCAACTGTTCAGCATACGAAATAGAGAATAAGGCAAAAATACCTTTCCTTTGAAGAATCTCATTCAAAAACACAATAACTAACTTTTAGTTGGCAAAATCACCAAAAACAGGATCTACTGTTGTGTAAGAGTTTCGGATACACGAATATACACCCACAAAGCACATCTGACCTGACAACAAAGCAACTTGCAAGCTATTTTGCAATCACACAAATAATGTTTGGGAACAAAAGTGCAGATTTTTAACTTGAAATGCAAATATTCAGTTTAAGATTATAAAAACTCATTAAAACTTCACCAATACGAGGGTGGGTTTCCAGAGGGTCCGATCTCTTCCCAGGCCAGGATTCTCCTCGCCGCCCCCCACGGGGCACATTGCTAGGAAGGGGTGTTCACTCACCACCAGCCACTGATGCCATCTACTGAGCGAGCATTCGTAATGTGCCAAGCGTTCTAGATTCATTAGCTCAATATTTCACTTCTTAACTAAATAACTATGGTGGACAGGAACTACACTTTCTGCCTGCAAGCAAGAAAAATGACCTTGAGGAACATAAGGGGAAAAACATTTCCCCATTTTCTGTTTTTTAAAAAATACAATAGAGTGGCGCCTGGGTGGATCAATCGGTTAAGCATCCGACTTCAGCTCAGGTCACGATCTCGGAGTTCGTGGGTTCAAGCCCTGCATCTGGCTCTGTGCTGACAGCTCGGAGCCTGGAGCCAGCTTCGGATTCTGTGTCTCCCTCTCTCTGCCCCTCCCCTACTCGCGCTCTCTCTCTAAAATAAATAAACATTTTTTTAAATTAAATAAATAAATACAATAGAAATAAATACAATAGAAAGTACAAAAGTAATTATCGCTGGACTGTGGGATTATGGATATCTTTTCTTTATATTTTTCTATCTTTTCCTAGTTTTTAAAATACTTATTTTTCACAGCAGGTATTTACTATTTAGGAAATTTTCACACACATACAAAAGGAGCTAGAATAATGAACCCCAAGTTACCATCAATAAAGGTCAACATCAATTATCAACACACGGCCGACCCTCCTTTCCCTCTATCCCAGTGGATTATTTTAAGGCAAATCCCAGACGTCCTATCATTTCATCCATCCAATAAATACTTCAGTTTTTAATCTCTAAAATAAGGGCCACTTAAAAACAAACCCTTGAGACAGTTATCACAGCTGAAGAACTATACAAATTACATTTTTAATCAGAAAATAAAAGGTTTTAAGAAAATGAAATATTTAAAGGGGGAAAAAAATAAATGAAAATGCTCAATGACATTACTACCTACCCAGCTTGTGTGACCCAGTTTCACTGAAGAGGTCTGACGGCCTGGCTGTCCCTTTAAGCCACAAGAAGAACGCAAAAATGTCTATTTCTATTTACCAGTGTTTCTGAGGTTTACCTGTTGAGAACTGCTTCCTTGTCTCCCAGACGGCTTTTAATTTTACTTGTCAGATAGTCCAGAAAGAGCGTCCAGATATCCAAACAAGAGAAGTAACCTTCATGAGTAGGCTATGATGCAAAAGAAATCCAGACAATGAAATTACTTAACGCAGCTCCTCCTTAGAAACGTCCCCACCAGTGTTTATTTCCATCAGAATGGTACAACCCGAAGCCTAGATTCCCTCCACTTCCTGGTAACCGCAACTGCAATCTTTCAAATGGTTTTCATGACTGGGCCCTGGTGAACCTAACAAGACAAAGGTGCCATGGGACATATCATTAGGGAGATTCTATGCAGGACAAACTTAATTACAAAATAAGCCAAGCAGACACCAATCTTTAAATCTGAGATCGATGGGGAGGACTCTTACAGATCATCCCATTCAAATCTGTTTTAGAGAAAAAGAAATTGAGATCCAGGGACATGATTTATTCAAACCAGATCCCTTTACCACCCCCCCCCACCCCAGTAAATGCTCCTTCTACATATCGTTAGGAAACCAGAAGTAAGTTTCGATGGTTCTGAAGGTGACAAGTTTACATATTTGAAAGTTAGAAAAGTAACATCTGCAGTCTTCCTACATAACAGACTGAAAATTAGCTTAAGTCTGACTCTCAGGCATGATCTCATCTGCAGAAGGAGGGGTGTCCAATGGGCTAAGAGCAACCTCTAACCAGGTATTGACAAAGACAAAGTGAGGAGAGAAGAACAAGTCTCTGTAGGGTCTAGTGCCTGACTCATTGCGCTCTGATTCCTCAAGAGCCTTGAGATTCTATTTCATGTAAACTCCAGGCACTACATTCTCCAACGTCTAGTCCTTCTCACGCGTATTCAATCTCAACTTGTGCCCCCCCCCCCAATCCCTTCTATATCCACTCAATTTCTTGCTACCTATAAGAGCTCTTTGGTTTTGTGATTGCTTCATTGAAGCAATGTTGGGCGGCAGGATCAGATAGGGAAAGAAGTAAGACCATCATCTTCTTGGATCAGTTTCCTTCCATCTCGGATCCACAAGGAAATCCAGAGGCTTATAAGGGCATGTGTGGGATTTGCCCATTGGGTGGTAGCAGGAGATGGGAGTTCTGTACGCAGTCTGAGACAGAAAGCTAACTTTTTCCGGGGCAGACTGGGGCAGAGTCCAACCTCACAACTCACAGGGTTGCCTTGGAACTGACAGTCAGGACCTGACAGGGCCATCCTCTGAAAAGAAAATGACCATTTCCTGTCTCCACTTCATCCTTTGCAAAATCCAGGATGTCCATGACATGAAGTGAACCAGAAGAATAAGCACAGAAAACAATAAGCCACGTGGAAATAATATAAGTAGCTTGTAGACAGGCACTCAATTTGCACAGCCAGGAAATGGGAGTCTTCCCTGGCTTCAGCTTGCTGAGTCAATCACTCAGTTGGCCTTCCTAGGTTTAAAAACACCCATGTTCTCCTCCACAGAACATAGCTGATCAGGAAGTGCTTTTGGGGGGCGCCTGGGTGGCTCAGTCGGTTAAGCGTCAGACTTCAGCTCAGGCCATGATCTCACAGTCTGTGAGTTCGAGCCCCGCGTCGGGCTCTGTACTGACAGCTCAGAGCCTGGAGCCTGCTTCGGATTCCGTGTTTCCCTCTCTCTCTGCCCCTCCCCTGCTTGTGCTGTCTTTCTCTCAAAAATAAATAAAAACATATTAAAAAAAAAAAAAAGAAAAGAAAAGAAACCAAGGCTCCAAAGCAAAGTCACCTGCGCAAGATGAAAAGATAAGGAACAGAAAGAGAACCAGAATGTGGAACTTCAGACTCCTGGTGTAGAGCCCTGTTCTCCGGTGCCACACCACCCCAGGCACTGTTTTAGGAAAAGGGGGCGGGATGAAAATGCAAGGCCCAGAAGGAACTGCTAAGGATGCAGTAAGAGAACCAGGAAGACAGAAATCAGATGCTCAGAGGGGACACCACAGCGAGGGGAGCAACGCCGGAGGCAAACACCTGCTGAGCACTAGTGGCCAGAGGGGCTGTGGTGGGACACTTCGGTGAAAGAAAAAATGCAGGACAAGAAACAAGAGAGAGGAGATGCTTATAGAAAGATACTAACACCACCTTTGTCTTATTACTATTCCTTCAATATATGATGATCAGTACTAAAATTTCTTATGAAATTTTTTTTAAGCAATCTCTATACTCAACATGGGGCTCGAACTCACGACCCTGACACCAAGAGTCAGATGCTCCGCCAACTGAGCCAGCCAGGCACCCCTCTGAATTTTAGAAACAAAAGGCAAAAATACTGAGTACATTCATAACCCTCTAGACAAGAGGAAAGAACGTTTTCCAGCTTTGCGGATAATTAAACCATGATAAAGTATGATCACACTCTGTTAATGACCAGATGAGAACTTAAAACTGTCTCTTGAGGGCACTTCATTTCTTATTCTTAAGTCTTACCCCAAAGAACTCCCTTACTACTGCCAGCTCCTGACCCTGGAGTGCACCCTGCCCATTTACGATAGGCAGCCCAGCCTACAGTAAACTGCACAGAACACCTTCTAGCTTCCTGCCCCTCCGCCCAATGTTCAAATCTGCTTCTTCCTGGACCTCAAAGGACACTGACTCCCATAGTCCAAGAGCCCGCACCCAGAAAGGAAGCGCCTCCAGATGAATGGATAAAGATGATGTGGTGTGTAGACACACACACACACACACACACACACACACACACACACACACACACAATGGAGTATTACTCGGCAATCAAAAAGAATCAAAAAGAATGAAATCTTGCCATTTGCAACTACACGGATGGAACTAGAAGGTATTATTATGCTAAGCAAAATTAGAGAAAGACAAACATCATGTGACTTCACTCATATGAGGAATTTAAGACACAAAACAGACGAACATAAGGGAAGGGCAGCAAAAATAATATAAAAACAGGGAGGGGGACAAAACATAAGAGACTCTTAAATACAGAGAACAAACAGGGTTGCTGGAGGGGTTGCGGGAGGGGGGATGGGCTAAATGGGGAAGGGGCATAAGGAAGACACCTGTTGGGATGAGCACTGGGCGTTATACATAGGGGATGAATCACTGGAATCTACTTCTGAAGTCATTGTTGCGCTATATGCTAACTCGCTTGGATGTAAATTAAAAAATAAACAAATAAATAATTTAAAAAAATTTTTTTAAATTTTTTGAAAGAGAAAAAAAAGAACAGAAGGAAGGAAGGTCCTCATACAGGAGACCAAGAGAGTACAAGGAAGCTCAGCTGACAGTAACCTCAGGTAAAGGACAAAGAAAGAAGCTTGTTGTCTGCTTCATGACCATATTCATTTCTTTTCCCAGTATATACATGTAATATATAAACATACAAAACCACCACTTTGATTTCAATGGAAAACCAACACCTAAAATTCTAGGCAAAGGACCACAGAAGATGAACAGGGGCAAGACTGTGAAGATGCCCACCACAGTCGATCTCCTTAAGTGAGGAAACTGAAATAGAAGGCAATTAAAAAGACGGGTCCAAGGACACAGACCGCATAGAAACAACCAGAGCTCCAACACAGAACTGTTTGTTGGGTTCAGGTCCAAAAAAGTAGGCATAAGACATGCATACTTTAAAACTCGTACTTAGCTTTCTTCTACGTCCTATATAAAGGGCAGATATAAAACTTCACAGGCAGAGCAAACTGCAAAACATTTTCATTCCACTTTCCCCAAAACCCCTTCTTTGTGACCTCAGCACTGGCTCCCCATCTCTTTCATTTCTGCTACACTTATCCTAACGTATCTATTGAATCCTTTCTTCCCGGTCCCCTCCGGGAGGTCTCTGGATCCATCTCAAGACGCTCCTACCCGGAATGCTTCTCTCCCACCCCCTCGCCCTCCCACATCTCATCACCTCTCCCATCCCTTCTTAGGTCTGGTGAACTGAGAGTGCTGTCCTTCCTGCCCTGCACTCACTGGCCCCTCTACCAGACATCCTGATACTTCCTCAACCCTAGTCCTCCTCCACCCCCACCCTCCCTGCTGCACCCAGGAGCGGTTCACCCTTACCCACTGGGGGCGCTTACTTTTATGTGCCAAGTACCCCCTGAGAAAGGCTACCTCACACACCAAACCCTCGCTCCAAATCCCCAACCACACACACACACCCCTCCCAGCCTAGGCCCTTGTCTCTCTTCTACCCTCGTGAAGCTACATCATCGGTGGTTTAAACTTCCACGACACGTAAAATCCACAACTTATAAAATCACATGCCTTCCCTGACCCGGGAACGTCATACCCAGGTTACGCCAACAGAAAGAGCTACACAGGTACACCCAAAAGCCTGTATGAGAACGCCCACTGCAAGAGAATTCGTGATCACCAAAAACCGAGCAGCTCATATCTGCAGTGGGACAGATTTTCAGATAATGACTTACTATAAAGCCATGAAAACAAACTACTGCCACACACACAACACAGGTGAATCTCACAAACGTGATGTGGAATGAAAAAGCCAGACAAAACAAATATACACTGGAGACATCCACTGAGAGAAGTTCCACAACAGGCAAAAGGAATCTGGGACGTTAAGGTCAAGACTGGGGTGATGCACGGGAAGTGAAGGGGAAGGCACCCAAGGCGGAGCTGGCAGTAATGTTCTACTTCTTGACGAAGGCGGTGGTTACATGGCCGTGTTCATTTTGGGAAAATTCATCAAGCTGTCCACGCAGGATCTATGCGCTTCTCCGAATGGGTGTGATACTTCAATAGAAAACTTATTTTAAAGACACTCACAGAAGGATGAGCGCTGAGTAATGTACAGAACTGTTGAATCACTATATTGTACACTTGAAACTCATATAACACTGCATTAATTATACTGGAATTAAAAAATAAATTACACACACACACACACACACACACACAAATGCACAAGGGAGAAGACACGACAGAAATGTCTAAAACCAGGCTGATGATGACTGCACGAGTCTACAAATCTAGTGAACGTCAGGGAGCTGTACAATCACGATGGGTGAATTTCATGAGATATATAATTCTACCTCAATAAACCGTTTAAAATATGTATATAAAGAAAAGACACTGGGCCACAAAATGTAAACAAGGCACAAGGACTTTGCTTGTGAGGGTTTATACGCCCAGCTCCTGATACACCAGGAGCTCAAAAAGTATTTGTTGAATGGGAGCAAAAATCCGATCCGCCAAAACTTAACTCCTCAGAGCTTCAGTATTTATTTTTTTTATAATATTGGTTTTTTTTTTTTAACGTTTATTTATTTAAGAGAGACAGAGAGACAGAGAGACAGAGAGTGAGTGGGGGAGGGGCAGAGAGAGACAGGCAGACAAGAGAATCCCAAAGGGCTCAAACCCACAAACCACGAGGATCATGACCTGAACTGAAAAACCAAGAGTCGGACGCTTAACCCACCGAACACCCAGGCGCCCCGAGCTTCATTATTTATAATTTCCCTGTAGGAAGTTTTAGTGCCAGTTACAGAAGGAAAGGCCCTAATTTCAGACTATTTCTATCTTTTGCTTCTCCAACAAAACAGTGGTTAAGAACACAGACTCTAGGAGTTCAAACGCCTGGCCCCACCACTTAATTAACTGTATGACCCTGAGCCGGTTACTCTGCACCTCAGTTTCTTTATCTGGAAAGTGGAGATGACGATAATAACACCCACCTCAAAGGGTCATTAGGAAGGACAAACGTGTTAATCTTCACAAAGCCAACACTATATAAACGTTCGGGAAATAAACTCTTTACCCTGGAAACAACAAAGCGCGCTTTTTCAGGAGGAAAAGGATGAGCGGTGCTGGTGCTTTACCTGATGAAATGTGTACTTGAACAAAAGCGTCAAAAACTCCACCACAGGGAACTGGGAGTAGGACTCGATTCTTCTCAGGTGGACACTCACGAAGAGCCGCAGGAAGTCAGTAAACTTCTCGACATAGCTAAGTAAGACAAGAAGACGAGAAGAGACGATCAGAAACCCAGCCACCTCCTTAGAAGAGAACTCAAATTCAATCCAAATTTCTTTCAGTACAGAACTACACAGATTTAAAACAGCTTTTCAGTTAAAAAGATAAAGGCCTGCAACAATTACCTACAGGTCAGGCAACCCTTCATTCCATTACCACCTGAAACATAGCAGAAAAGCAACTTTAATCCTCAGGCACTCTCTACTAAGACATCTTATAAACTAGGGCTCTCGCGGTTTCTAAGTCCTTCATGCTACAACCGATTCAAGGGAAAGAAAATGATACTAAAAAGTCAAGGGGCAGAGCATGTGCGTCATGTCAATGTGGCAAGTCTGGAAGGCTGGTTGCCTTTGCTAGGAGCCCAAAATATTAACGTGAACGTGCTAAGAACAAAACAAGGCTATACCAAAGGCATGGCATCTGGATAACGTATATGCAGACTTGGAACCTAATGCTCGTTTCCCACCCCCCCCACCCCGCCACCCTCCGGCTCCCAGCCCTCAATAAACACATCCCGATCTACTCAGAAAGTGACTGCAAATATAAGGGATGGGAAGAAGGTGCCCGAGCTGGACAGGCCTCGGGGACAATTCAGTCTGGCGCTTCACTGTACAGACGAGGCCCAGGGAGATCCAGTGACCCGCCCAAGGTCACTGGGCCAGCTCGTGGCAAAATGGGACTACCAACTAGCATCCACTCCCACGCCAGTGCTCTTTCCTTTCACAGCACAGTGGCTCCCCAACTCATGTGTATGTACAATATCATTTCCCAGAGAGTGTGGGTCCCAGCTGCAAGGATAAGAGACTGTTGTTACTACATACACAGCACATCATCACTCTCACATGTCACAAACTGTCATTTTAAGCCCCTAAATACCAAAAGGTGATTCGAAAATGAGATGGACATACCTCCACGGATCACATTGCGGACACCGATAAAGACTTACTTATGGGCCTTAGTCAAAAATTAAATAATGGCTAAAACCAATTCTGAAAGTCCTAACTGCAAAAAATTTTGTTTTTTGTTTTTTGTTTTTTAAAGCAAGGATCTATGCAATAATAATGGGGGAGAAAAAGACAACTACTCAGAAGAACAAAATTGCCCCATAAATAAAATGTCCCATATTGTGCCTGGGACCCAGCACCCTGAGGGCGGCCAACCTGCCTGCCTGGCCTCCAAACGGCTAGCTAACACACATGTAAACTTTTTTGCAGTTTAAAACAAAAACAAAAACATTAATCTGCTTGATCAGGAGAACGGCCGTCTCTGTGGATCATGGGACCAAAAACTTGAAACACAGTTAAGGCATGTGAATCAACTGTTTTTAGAGAGTCAGGCGTGAAGAGACTTCTCTCGATGCCTTTGACCACAGATACTCAACAGCAGGGGCTCCTTATTCCTCGTTCTGCTTCTAACGTGACAGTCAGAGCCGTCACCCAGTTTACTGCTCTCTAGGAAGATGCACTCGATTCCCTGCCACCCATGAAATAAAGAGAAGCTTGGGTAAATGTCACGCAATCTCGATTTTATTTCACTCTCCAGCCCAAGTTTTTGGGCACACAAACAAGGGCCTTTCGGCAGCTAAAACTATAGATTTTATTTCACCTCATTTTCTTTCCCTTGCCCACCTTCTGGTACAGGTGCTAATGAGCAGTTGAAAGTTAGAAACAGGCAGGAAAGGAGAAGAGAAGCAAAGGCCCTGGGGTAAGTAGCCCCTAAACAACCGAGAATGGACTTAGCTGTTTAGAATTAGTGGTCAGGGGCCCAAGAGCCAGGAAGCAAGCACACAGTATTGTTCATGTCACCTTTCTGCTTCCAGGCACCTCTCAGCTTTCACAGGGCAATAGGAAGCATAGGATTAAAATATAAAACCAAAAGCACAGAAGTTACACGTAACAAAATCAGTACATAGGTAACCCACGACGACATCTCTATGCCATCAGAACGTCAGCCATCACGAACATTATGCCTCACGGAAAACTCAAAACAACTGATACCTGATGGTCGGTACGAGCGGCTAGACTTTTAACATATAAAGTACAGCCTTTCTTAACCAAAGCTAGAAAGGATATGAAATTGTCTGTTTGCATGCCGATGCCTCTGAATTCATACAGAAAGCTATTATAAAATGAAACATAAAACCAACATATCACCATAAGAGATTACGAGCTCTTTTGTGATTATACAAAGAAAATGTCACACAAAGCTTGTTTACAATGGACCAAACCAAAACAATCTTAGGCATCTATGTTTTTAACTTTAGAAAAACCTTAACAAAGTTGCTAAATTAAAAAGCACTAAAATGGTCTGTAAGCACTTGACTTTACATTCTGCTACTTACTCTAAGGAAAAGGAAAATGCCTTAACTCTACGCAGCTTAATAGCAAAAAGCAAGCCAAGGAAAGTGGATTAACATATTAACAACATTTGCTGCCCAGCGCTCTAGAAGAATTTTCTAACTCAATACAATGTATCTGCCTGGAAGTTTCTGAACAGTCAACATGATGCTTTTGTATGTAAGTTTCTAATTTTCTCTCTTGCTTTTACACAGCAGTAGCCAGCGTCACATCGATGAAAGCTCTAAGACAGATAAATGACATCATCTGGAGGGAGATACATGAGACCACGCCTCAGGGTACCGTGACAGCGTCATCTGTGTGAGTACTTCAGAAGGAAAAGCGAGGTAATTTTCAGCTCCATTCAAGGGGAGGGTCACAAAGAAACACGGTGTGTGCCACGCTAAGACGTGCCCATATTCCCATCTCTTGCTTTTGATGGAAATGTGCCGTGTGTGTAAAACTCACAGTAACAACGACATGCCTACACGCTGCACGGTGTGCACTGGGGGAAAGTCACGGAGTCAAAACTGACAAGCAACGTCAAGTGAAAAGGGGGGATTAGAACTCCTGTACCTCCGCGGCCTCCTCCCACGTTCCTGGTACGCACGAGCAGCAGACTCGGCTCCTGCGCCACTCAGACCTGCAGGCGAATCGTGAGGACGAGGGGAGGGGGTGGAAGGGAGGACAGGAGACAGACGGGGGAAGAGACAACAAACCTGCACAATTCACAGTCACTTTCCAAACGTGGCTCGCTCCCCTCTACCACCCTAGCCCTTCCAGCTAAGCTCAGACTTACTGGTACACACCTACCTGTCCGTTCCTCATCAGGGGCCCCAAATTCTGAAACCAAAGAGGATTACAGACACCATGCGGCACAACACGGTAAACGGTCAAGGCCCCTTCTTAGGGCGCGGCCGGTTCCACACCCGTGTTCATTACCTCTCATCGAGTTCTTCTAGCCTGCTCTTCACCGTGTGGGCATTGTTATCCTTGGTGATTTTCTGCAGGAGGTAGAAAGTCTGCTGGAACATACGCAGTAAATACTCCTCGAATTCCATAGGCACACAGTTCTTGGACATGAGTTCATTGATGCAGGACATGGCCAGGACCCCAAGACGGCCACGCTCCTGACCCAACACACAGTTCTGGCTGCTGCCGTTAACTGATGCCATCTTTCTGGCCCGGATGTCACAGCCAAAGCGCGCAAAGTGGAAGATGGTGGTTAGGAGGGACGGGGTGATGCTGGCAGACAGAGGAATCCAACTGAAGAGATGGGCCAGGCACTCCAAGGCCAGGGAACACATATACTCACTCTCCGCATCAAGGATGGGGATTGGCTGGTTCAACAGTTTGGCTGAACTAGGACTCTGCAGCAGGTTACTCAGTAAGTCACCTGGAAATACACAAAGGTTTTAACAACCACCCTACCAAGTCTCTTACAAACCAGTTTAAGTACAACAAAGAGAAAACAAAAGCCACCTTTCACCAAGCTACACGTTAAAGATACCTGTAGAAAGAAACGGAAAATAACGCCATTCAGGAAACTTTCGTTTGCTTCGGAGAAGGCACCTTTCGTTAAAATACATTCTTCGTTCGTATGTCGAGTTCATCACAGTTCTTTTTAAATGAATTAATGTCAATTTCCTCAGTGTTATGTCAACAGATACAACCCACAAAGCTCTTTGAGGACCATGGCGACTTTTAGGAGTAAAGCCATCCTGGGTGGCAGGGTGGGCAAAACGGGCCAAGGGGGTCAAGAAATACAAACTTCCAGTTAGAAGAGACAGAAGTCCTGGGGATACAATGTACGGTGGTGACTACAGCTAGTTAACGAGACCGTACTGTGTATTTGAAAGTTGCTAGGGGAGTGAATTTTAAAAGTTCCCATCATAAGAAAGACAATTTTTAACCGTGTGTGGTAACGGATATTAACTCCACTTTCCGTTACCATCAGTTTGCAATACATACACCAAGACGTTGTACCCCTGGAGCTACAGTGTTATAGGTCAATTATATTTCAATTAAATAAGGGGGTCCAGAGACGAAAACACTGAGAACTACTGCGTTGCTCGAGGTAAGTCTGTGGACCTGTATCGTCAGCACATCTGGCGGCTTGTCAGAAATAGAAATTCTCAGGCCCCGCCCACACGTGCTGCTGGGGATCCCGGAGGCGTGTGGTCGAGACACGGGTTTTTACATGCTTTCCAAGAAGTGATTCTTGCGCATGCTTAATTTTTTCAGCTTTTTCTTTTTTAAGTTTTTATTTTAATCACCTGGCACTCATCACAAGCGTGCTCCTTAATCCCCGTCACCTATTTCACCCACCCCCTACCTCCCCTCTGGTTACCATCGGTTTGTTCTCTACAGTTAAGAGTCTCTTTCTTAGTTTGTCTCTTTTTCTGCTTTTCTCATTTGCTTTACTTCTTAAATTCCATATATGACTGAAATCATATGGTATTTGTCCTCCTCGGACTTACTTCGCATAGCATAATACCTCTAGCTCCATCCATACAGGTCATTGCAAATGGCAAGATTTCATTCTTCTGTGTGTGTGCGTGTGTGTGTGTGTGTGTGTGTGTGTGTGTGTGTTTTAATGGCTGAACAATATTCTACTGAATAGACATACCACACCTTCTTTATCCATTCATCAACTGATGGGACACTTGGGCTGCTTCCGTATCTTGGCTATTACAAATAATGCAGCTATCAACATAGGAGTGCATGTATCCCTCTGAATTGGTGTTTTTGTCATTCATCGGGTAAATACTCAGTAGTGCTGCTGGGTCCTGGAGTAGTTCTTTTTTTAACTTTCTGAGGAACCTCCAACATGCTTCATTTTTGAGAAGCATGAGACTAACGGAAAGCACGCGAGACGAAATGGGGATTGCAAAAAAAAGGTATCATGATTTTAGAGAAGACGGACATTCAAAGCTATAACAAGAAGAAAACTTTCCTGAAAAAAAGACATGCATATACAAAATAAAGGGGCTTATTCTGCCTCACGAAGAAATGACAAAGACTAAGAATCTTAGGAATAAGGAAGGAATGTAGGCAGAAAAAGCACAAGCACAGAAGATAAAACACCACAGTCAGACTTCTCCGCAGTCACGCAAGAAACCAGACAGCAGTGGCAGAGTACCCACAAGTTCTGAGGCAGAAAATGACTTAACCCAAAGCCCTCCTTTGAGTACGAAGGAAGGGGACATTTTCTCAAACACAAAAACTCAGGTAACATATTGCCCACAGCCTCTTAAGGAGGATCCTGTTCGTGAAACCATGCAAATAAAGCAACAAACAAAAACGCAGAATTAAGGAATGGAGCAGCTGTGGCAAGGGGACTACAGCAAGCTTGGATTAAATATAGAATCAAGACTAAACATATGTAGGAATCACAGAGGGTGTGCTGCCTAACTCCCTCTTCTTTCACAAGCACGTTGTCTCAAAACATATGGGCTAGGATTAAAACATGTAGTAAGAAAATGGTTTTCATAATCTTTTTTTTTCTTCTTAATCCTAGAGGTGTCTTTTACAAACTAATATTCCTGTGGCAAAACCACCCCAAGGTCAGGAATTCCCTTAGGGTTAATACTTCCCATTCAATTCAGGTAAAACTACAATTTGTTGCTATGAAAAATAAAAACTAGGGCACCTGGATGGCTCAGTCAGGAGAGTATGTGACTCTTGGCCTTGGGGTCATGAGTTCAAGCCCCGCGTTGGGTAGAGATATTACTTAAAAATAAAATCTTTAAAAAAATTAAAATGTATGATATGATGCCACTTTGTCTTTTTATTTAGCTTAACCTCTCTGTATCTATAGAGAGAGAGGCATCTGGAATGACGTTATTTCTGGATGGTGGAAGAGTGGCTAAATCTTTACACTGTATTTTGTGCTTTACAGAAACAATTCTCAAACATTTTGATCCCAGAACTTTTTTACACTCTTAAGAATTATTGAGGGGGCGCCTGGGTGGTTCAGTCGGTTAAGCATCCGACTTCGGCTCAGGTCCGCGAGTCCGTGAGTTCTCACGTCCGTGAGTCTCAGGTCCGTGAGTTCGAGCCCCGCGTCGGGCTCTGTACTGTCAGTTCAGAGCCTGGAGCCTGCTACGGATTCTGTGTCTCCTTCTCTCTCTGCCCCTCCCCCCCACTCACACTCTTTCTCTATCAAAAAATGAATAAACGTTAAAAAAACATTAAAAAAAATAAAAAAGAATTATTGAGGATGCAGGGGTGCCTGCGTGGCTCAGTCAGCTAGCTGAGCATCCAACTTTGGCTCAGGTCATGACCTTGTAGTTCGGGAGTTCAAGCCCCGCATCAGGGTCTCTGCTCTCCACAGAGCCCGCTTTGGATCCTCTGTCCCACCCCCCCTCCCCCGGCCCCCACTCTCTCAAGAATAAATAGGGGTGCCTGGGTGGCTCAGTTGGTTAAGCGTCCAACTTTAGCTCAGGTCATGATCTTGCAGTCTGTGAGTTCGAGCCCCTCATCAGGCTCTGCACTAACAGCTCAGAGCCTGGAGCCTGCTTCAGATTCTCTATCTCCCTTTCTCTCTGCCCCTCCCCTGCTCTCTCTCTCTCTCTCTCTCTCTCTCTCAAAGAAGATAAACATTAAATTCTTTTTTAAATTTTTTAAAATAAATAAACAAACATTAAAAGAAAAAATTATTGAGGATGCCAAAGAACTTTTATGCGGGTTATTTCTATTGATATTCATCACACAGAATTTAAAACTGAAGTTTTCAAATACTGTATTTTAAATATTCATTTAATAATATTAAACCCATTACATGTTAGCATAAAATATTTTTAAGTGATAAAGTGTACTTTGCCGTCAAAAAATAAGTGAGAAGAGTAGCACCGTTTGTACATTTTTGGAAATCTCTCTAATGTCTGTCTGGCTTAAAAAAAGATCGCTAGACTCTCTCATCTGCTTCAATCTGTTGCAATATGCTATTTTCACTGAAGTATATGAAAAAAACAGCTTCCCAGAGACACACAATTGAAAAAGAAAGCAGCTCTTCGGCGGCCTTTCTGGGTAACTGCAGCTATTCTCCAGTATTAAACTTTCACTTTAAATTTCTTAAAGGTTAACTGCAATGTGGGATCTGATTGAGTTCTATCCAGTATACTCATGAGAGCATGCGTAAAAATGACAAACAACATGGGGTGCCCGGGTGGCTCAGGCGCTGGAGCGTCTGACTTCAGCTCAGGTCTGGATCTCACAGTTCGTGAGTTCGAGCCCTGCGTCGAGCTCTCGGTTGTCAGTGCAGGGCCTCTGATTCCCTCTCTTTCTGCACCTCCTCCACTTGCACTCTCTCTCTCAAAAATAAACACTTAAAAAAAAGTCATAGTATTTTTATGAACATCTATTTGATCTTTGGGACGCCTGAAAGGGCTTGGGGGACCTCCAGGGACCCCCAGACCTACTGAAAACTGCTACTTTAATACTAATGTTGAATGAATACGAACGGATTAATCTTTCTCAGCCTCATCTCCTCTGCCAGTAACATGAGGATTTTGTGATTTATTAATAAGAGGTTTAATTTCTACTGTTAAAAGTAGATTAAAAAGGGGGGCACCTGGCTGGCTCAGTCGGTGGAGCATGCAACTCTTTTGATCTCAGGGTCGTGAGCTCAATCAAGCCCCAGCTTGGGCAGGGAGCCTATTGAAAAACAGGCAGATTAAAAATCTGTCCCCTGGCATTTTAGCTGGTAGGATGTCCAGTGGTCTCTGCTCTGAAAGAGCTGCATTTAGTACTAGGTAAGACTCATCATGATCTCAGCTGCCCACACTGATCATCAGAAGACCTGGTTTCAAAGAAGAACGCAAGAAGGATGTTCAAGTACAATCTGGGCATATTTCAGTTTGCTGCTGGATTAATAAGGTTGATTTCTGGAATTGCTGTGGTGGCTGTCCACCTGAGTCATATGTTCAACTTTCTCTCTTTCAAAGATAGTAACTGTTTCTGGTGTCGCTCTTCTTGTCATTCATGGACTGGGGCCATTTATGAAAGATGTTGGTGTTAGAGGAAACCACCACCACCCAACTAGAAGGATTAAGGGGGCAAATAATTAACCAGGATCAAATGGACACTTAACCAACAGATACCATCTATGTTCTATGAGACCTGGACATCTTTGGGCCCTTGGACCTTTTAAATCTCTTGAGCATTTTTAATTAGAAATAAATCCTGGCTTTAAAAACGAAAGCAAAACCAAAAAGTTGTCTCTCTACGCTTTAGCTCAGAAGAATTTTTCCAGACGAGGATTGCCAAAGGGGGAAAAAGCAAAACAACAACAACAATAATTATGTAAGAACAGCCACCATCTAATGTGTTGTTATTATTTGCTTAGTGCTGCATTACGCACTTTACATACAGATTCTCATTTCATGCCCACAGCTCTAAGGTAGATGTTATTATCTGCATTTACAAAACTGTTAGAATAAGACCCAGGTAGATTAAGTGTTTGCCCCGTGTTCCTCAGCTCATAAGAAGTAGAGCTGAAACGGAAACCCAGGTCTGGCCCCTAAGCCTATGCTCCTTCCCAGAAAGCAGACCCACTGGAAGGATCAGGCAGCCAGGCAAAGCGATAAGAAAGCTAAGATTCAAATACGGGAAAATATGTATGCTCTAAAGTCCTAATTAAAAGAGCGTGCGCACCAGGACCACAACTGTAGAAAGACATAAGCCCAAGGGCAAATGCTGAATGGGATTATGCAAAATTCTTTAAGTGTGTAAGATGACCTATGATTTTTGCCCCTCAAAACAAGACTCTTTTAAGGTTGTTCTCAATGAAAATGATTTTATTCAACTTTAAACTGATATGAACAGATACTACACTTGATCTTAGCCAAAAGGCTGAGAAGTGATGATTTTATTCGACTTTAAATATTTCAAAGTATTTTAGTAGACTACAAAGAGCTTTCCAAAAATTGTATTTTTTTAAATTGTTGTTGTTGTTGATAGAGCAAGCAGGGGAGAGGCAGAGAGGGAGACAAAGGACATGTACTGTCAGCACAGAGCCCAATGAGGGGCTCAAACCCACAAACCACAAGATCGTGACCCGAGCCGAAGTTGGATGCTCGGCCAACTGAGCCACCCAGGAGCCCCTCAAAAATTGTATTTTAAACAAAGGGGAAGGAATTACCACAGAACAGACATTGCTTCATGCTGCATTTCCAATGCAAACTTGAGAGAGCCTGACAAGCTACCTATGCAACAGGGTAACATCTTGGTTGTAGAGCCTGTGAACGACCGGCTTCTCTGAATCAGGCCAGGCTCTGGCGGCAATGTGCATCCCTGCCGAGAGGTGCCTGGACGACTCTGGTGCATTTACTCACTTGGAAGTAACCCAGACAGGTCAGGCATTCATGCAAAGATCCCCTGGGCTTTTTTACTTTTTTATTTCTTTAAATGTCGTGTTTTCTATTCAGTTCTACGTTTTCTAATCCAGGGTTTCTCGACCTCGGCACTACTGACATCCAGGGCTGGATAATTCATTATCGTTCTGCGCGTCGTAGGATATCTAGCAACACCCCCGGCTTCCACTCATCAGATGCCAGCAGTACCCTCTCCTCTCTTACGCTAGCCAAAATACTTCTCGTGCTGCCAGCCAGATATCCCCTGCAGGGCAAAATCACTCCCCACTGAGAACCAGGGATCTCACTGCAGCCTCAGTCCAGCGAAGTGGAGAGAAATTCCAGTCAAGGAGCCCTTAGGCTAAGAAAATGAGATCACAGGAGTTGAGTGACCCTCCCGAGAGACATCTTCCTCTAAGCAGCTTATAAGGGAACACGTGACAAGATTTCCAAGTGCACAAAGATCTGCAATCTGCAAAGTGTGGAAAACAGGAAGGCATAAACTGGTCCCCACCATCTGAGCTCTCTAACGTACCTGCACCCCGGACTCTTGCCATCACTGGTATCCGCACAGACCCACACTGGACAGTACACATCACGCCGATGAAAGGTACGGTCTCAAGTTTTATTGCAGAACAGTGAAAGCTAACTCGGAGCTGCAGTATTCACACCATTTCATTTTGTTCCCTGCTTCCCCCACCCCATCTGTCCAGGCAAAGAGAGGGGAGGACGAGGAGAGGCTCTGAAAGCAGGGGGGCTGAGGCTGCCCGGGCGCAGCAGGAAGCCGCAGCCCCAGCGTGTGGAGGGCACGGTCACGTTCCGTCCTCGGAGCACTGCTCCTCCTCTCCTGCTCGTCTCACAGCCCAGGACGGCCGCAGTCCGGGAAGGCGCCCAGCAGATGCGGGGTAGCCGGGGCTCTGAACCAGGGGGAGGGGAAGGCAGAGAGACGCGGGCTGAGCGGCCGAGAAGGCAAACTTCGGACGAAGACCGTGCGCCGAGGCCGCCCCTGCTCCACCACTTACTGGTGACGTGATTTCCCCCATGAGCCCCGGTTTCCTCGTTCGTAAACGAGAGATGAAACCGTCATCTACTTCACAGGATTCTGGTCTAATGAGGCAAGTTTCAAAGATAAGGCAACAATTTGAGGAACTATTCTGAGAAGCAGACCACAAGCACCCTTCAAAGCTTCTTCTATCTCCAGACTGCCAGAGTAGCCACCGCAGGGACTCGTCCCCGGGCTTCGTTCTTTGAAAATGATCAGACAAAAACGATGCTACCAGAAAGTATGCAGGGGGGAAAAAAACACCAAACCCACCGCGGAGGGATTCGGGGATTCCAGCAGGGATTGCCGATTAAATAAAGGTTGGGTGGGGTGGGTATAGGAATTATCTGCTTTATTCACTGGGCCCTAAGGTTGCTCAGAATAATTTTTGTCCGTAACAGCGAGCTTATTAGGTCAATAAAGCTCAACAACTTTTTAGAAATTTTACTGCTTAACTTGGTGTCTTAAGTGCACAAAGGCAGTTGAGCAAAACCATCAAAATAAATGTTAATTAAATCCTCAGCATCATCCAAATAATGGAACAAGATCCAACAGCTTCACTTGCAACTGTCAGAGAAAAAGGCATGTCAAATGAACATGCAATCCTGTATTTTTTTTAATGTTTTATTTTTGAGAGAGAGAGAGAGAGAGAGAGAGAGAGCAAGAGAACATGAGCAGGAGAGGGACAGAGAATCCAGAGCAGGCTCTGTGCTGCCAGCAGCAAGCCCAACACGGGGCTCAAACTCACAAACTGTGAGATCGTGTCCTAAGCTGAAGTTGGACGTTCAACCTGACTGGACCACCCAGGTGCCCCCTATTTTTTTTTTTTTTTAAGGGAAGTATACCAGCTTGCTTAACTTCCCAGGCTCCAAACAGTCTCCATTTGTTTTGTTCTTTCTCAAATACTAAAATTCAAGACTTCAAAAATGTCTTAATACTGTCTAAGAGGCAATTCTCAAGAAATACACACCACATTTTTAGGCTTTGTTTATATGGAAATGTCAAGTTGGTTCATACTGTATTTTACCTAGCCTCATAAACAAAACCTAGGCAACATAGAAAAGAGGCAAGAATATATTTTTGATTTGTATTATCTGATATTCCCCAACCTGGCCTCCAGGAAAATAAGTCTATCAAAGCATAAACTGAGTTCGCTCAGAACATGTAGCTGAACAAAGCCAACTAAAACATACCACTTTTGGCATTGGAAAATGATCTCAGAAAAACAAGTTTTACTAGAGTAAACTGCTAACTGAAACTGGATGCTAAGCCACTATTCAACCACCTAAAACCAAATCCAATTCAACAGAACTAATCTTTGCAAGCTACTATTTAAACGAAATGACATATTCTAAGATCAGCTAACCTGCAAGAGATTCCAAAGTGTACCCTCATGAAAGCAAGACTCTGCCTCATTTGCAGTTTTTCCTTTAATCATCACGTATTGCAAAATTTAAATCTGCTAAGTCATCTCAAATATCCACGTTGAAAATGAAAGTCTGCCACCAAGTACAAATAAAGTTCAAATCCCTGTTGGCTTTTAAAACACTCTAAAGCTCTGTAATAGTGTTTCATCTAAGAAGTCTGACAAGTGGCTAACAGTTTTTAATCCAAGTATGACAAATGGAATTTGGAATAAATTGGTAGACTATGAGCAGTCCTCAAAACGTCATGCTGTATTTTCAGCTCTGCGAGAATTTCAGCTTCCACATACTAACAATAACAGGCTACATGAAACAGCTCGGGCTTAGAGGTGTCTGATTTCAACAGCCCATTTCCTGGGGTAAAGGAGAAAGATGGAGAAATATTTCCCCTCAGCCATACCAACCAACCTTTACAGCAGAGGAAGCAACAATATGCAATTCACAGGATGTACTCTACTTGAAAAGCACCTGTGATCATTTAGTGTAAACACAAGCATTCAGAAACGAAAAGTTTCTGCTCAGACACAATTTCCTCTTTCTATCCTTGAAGTAGCCATTTTTAGGCGAACTGCACTCACTTCTGAAAGACTGATTAATGTAACTGTGGATAATCAGCCTCCAGTAAACTACTTAGTGACACTGTAAATATAGCCATGCTTTATCAAATTATTCTGAACTGATCTAAGTTGATGGTGATGTGATTACTGCACACTGGCCCCATCTTCCCTGAGCCCCGAAGGGAAGAAAGCATTCCACATCCTCTTCTCCCGTGTGTCGTGCCGCCCCCCCCACCATCCCCCCTGCCCCCCTACCCCCCCCACCCCCACACCCCGGCTTCAGGAAGCCAACCAGCTCCTCGGACCTTGACCCCTGCATAACTGCAAAGCAGACCTTTCAGGCCCACGGGCTCATGCCAACGTGAGCATGAGCAATACAGCCATGAAATCTGAGAAAGAGCAAAAAACAAACCAGGAGGGACAACACAGTTGTAAGCTGAAGGGAACGGAAATAAGATGACAGAACATCAAAGGTGCCATTTTTCTGATGGGTAAGGAAGAAACAATGTATGTTGTTCAAAACGTTACATTAAGGAAGTACAAGTACTTACAAAGAACCAAGTAGAGCTACCTACTCAGAAAACGTGGGCAGAGAGGCCAAAAAGTGATGAAGGAAAAATCAGCATCTGTATCTGGCATAGATAAGCAATCGCTACCCCATCGAGCCCCCCAAGTGCATTTAAAAAGAGGAACAGCATACGTGGTGGGCAGACCGTACCACTTTCTCCTGAGGTCGGGGATGGTGGTGGGGTGGCAGCAGTGACACTGTGTTTGTCCCAGACAGTCTCCAAGATACCTAGCGAGGAAGGAGAAATGGAGTTTAAGAGAGAAATGAAGTCTAACCTATGAAAGTCAGATTTAAAAACAGATCTGATCCCTTCGATCAAACGTCAGTATTTAAACCTCCCTCTCCCCACCGTAGGTCCAACTAGACACTCCCGGACACCACCACCTGGATGTCCTAAACTCAATTCATCTTCCCCCACAAACCTGCCACTGCTTCTCTTCCGCCCCTCGCCCAGCCAACAGCGCCACCCACCCATGGAACATGGCTTCCCTCAGGCCTCTGCTCCCCCACCTGGCCTCACCCCCACCTCCATACAAAGGCTGCGCACGCTCAACGGGGTGCTACTCCTTCCACACCAACTTCTGACCTGCTCTCCTCCTGCCAATCCAAGCTGGACCTTTCTACCAGGCTGCTGCCTGTCCATCCCTCAGAGCGCCACCCAGCCGCCATCGTCCCCAGGAAGTCTCGTCTGCTCAGTTCTGCCTGTGAGTAAAACGCACCTCTGCTAAACTCTTAACACACTGGCTTTAGCTGTCTTTCTCCCCAACTCAAGTACCCCTCATTAGAGACAGGGACTGTTTTATTCCTCTCTGTACCTCTTTATGGAACCTACTGCATAAGATGATCAGCTGTAAAAGCTTTTGAAAGTACGGTGTTTTCAAAACATTTAATATTATAACATGGATGGGCTTTGAAGTATCCCACTAAGAAGGCCACATAGTGTATGATTTTTTTTTTTTTTTTAAACGAAAAGGCCAAATAGGAAAATCCACAGAGATGAACAGATTAGTGGTTGCCAGGGGTTGGAGGGGGAAAGGGCAGTAATGAGAGTGTTCTGGAATTAGATCGCGTGATCGTTGCGCAACTTTGTGAACGTATTAAAAGCCTAGTTGTGACACCGTCAGATGGAGGATTTGACGCTTTGTGAATTAACCCCAACTGAAAACATGTTAACGTCTTCACGGCAGGACACAGAGATATCAGACATGGTCCTTAACTATAGAAATGTGACATCTAGTTGGGGGCATCGCTGAACGTGCTCTGAATGAACAAATGCTCTGCGGTGTGGGTCTCCCCTAGGGACGTGGGGAAGGACACGGGGCAAACGGCAAGTCTGCTTTTGATCGGGCACTCTCAACCGATTTTAAGTGCCCACTGCACGCCCAGCACTTTTGTAACACAGACAAAAGAAGCAAGTTCCTAGAGATCCGAGAGGAAGTCTGGGCAGAGGAGCTGCAGATAAAAACTGTTTTTCTCTTTTTTTTTTTTTTTTTTTTTTTGCGCTGCGGCATTCCTTCAAGCAGCAAGCGGGCCCCCGGCGCCTCAAGGGCCCCGAGACTAGGGCTGCACCTGCTCCTCGTCACAAGCAAGCGGCAGGGCCCTGGCGAGCCGGCGTGCTCCACCCTCGTCCCGCCTTCCTGTCTCGTGCGGTTTGCTTTTGCTTTCTGTTTATTCTTACTCCTCACACACGGTTACGAGGCTCTGACAAAACGGACAAGATGACGAGGAAAATGCTACTTACGACCACGACCAGGCGCACGGGGTGCGGATGCCACATCTGGTCTCGCCTCCCTGAGCGGATTTTGAAATTTCCCCATCCCCCCTCCTCCAACTTCTCCTGATCTTATACTCAAATTATTTTACATGAAGTGCTCGCCACCCACCTTACTGAGAATGCAGCGCTTGGCATTTCAATCACATTCCCGTGACCTGATCTCTACCTCCTTAACGACAGTGACAGTGAGGACCGATTCATAAAGACAGTAAAAACAAGTAGGTTACGAGCATCTGGGGAGGTCCTACCACGTGCCGGACACGGGGCTCAGTGCTGACCGCACACGCCACCACCACATTCCTTGTTTTTCAACTCGGCCACGGTCACAAGCAAAACTGCTCAAAAGTTCAGAGCGCCACCGCCAGCGTCCCTGGCCTCCACCGAACGGCTCACCTGTCAGCAGCCCGAGCACAGTCTGCACCTGGTCCAGCAGCAGCTTCCGCAGCTCCTCCTTCCGAGCCACGCTGAGGTCCTCACGGGGACAGGCCAGCTCTTCTGAAGTCGTCTTCAACATGATCAGCCCGAGGGGGGTTGTCACGGGGGACTGGATCAACTGCAGGGAAGAAGAAGTTCTGAGCAGACTGTCCAGCCGATGGAAGGACGAGGAGGACCACGAAACATTAAACCCGTGAGTCCCTCCATGCGTTTAATTTCACAGGAACGGGCCGCGTAAACCAGTGCTTCAGAGCGCATTTCTGTACGTTTTTTACTGATTCAAAGTACGTTCTCGTTTTATTCTAAAGACAAAACTCGAACCATGAACACAATGCTCTTTTACACCTAACACGACAATTTTTCTACATGTCCAGATTCCCAACAAAGCCCTGGTCCCTTTGCCCAGATTCGTGTATTAGCAACAAGGGAATGTGTGTTACCTTTTCAACATTCAGGGGTTAAATCAATGTTACGTTTCTAAGCTCTGCATGCTCCATGCAAGTTCAAGATTAAACACGTGGCAGAACAGAAACATGCATAATGAGGGCTACGGTTATAATTTTGCAAATACCTACATAGAGATTTGAGTTATTTTTCTACCACCGACAATATCCACTACACTGTACTAGTCGCCTTAAGCAAGAGACAGAAAGAAAGGTACACCTTCAACAGCATTAACACTATTTGTCTCTCTAGTCAATTTCTCAAAAATTCACAGTGTTAGTAATTCAATTTACTTTTTAGTTTCCAGAAATGGTAAAAGCAAGCTGCCACGAAAATTCTGTGGAGTTCTATGCTACAATCTATACAAGAGTACGTACACAATTGAAGGAACACTCGACCATCTTCTTTGATCATAATGAACTTTAAAAATCACTCATTCTCTGATACAAATAAGTTGTTTATTTATTCAGTCCACAAAAATCAGAGAAGAGGAGGGCACCAGGAACTGCAGCCGGACAGGACAGAACCCACCTTCTCCACTTCAAGCAATACAGGGCACCTGCCTTTCCCTTGCAAACAGCTCTCCCCTCTGAAGACTAAGGCAAAGCTCATCCCAAAGAGCAGGAAATTCAGGGAACTGAGGATAAATTCAACTGTCGTTGGGAGCAGCGTGATGTAAGACAATTGGCAATAAAGGGCACGCTGAAAATGCTCTTATTAAATCAATTATCTTGAACACTGAAACTTCAGATACAGCCTCCACAAGTTTTCTCTTCTTTTTGTCCAAGTTTGGGCTACTTCTAACAACGTAAAAGAAAACGCAGCAGGAGGAACAGGAAATCCCTGAAGCAACTTTACTGACCCTTCATAAGCATCTCTTCCCATCCGGAGGCCTGTGGGTTATCAATCTGTACTTTAAAGATTCCCATTCCTTCCCCCTCTTTCACTCCCGTCCTTCTCCTCTACCTCTTTCTGTGTCTATTTTCCCCCACAGCCCTCATTTTTACTCTCTCGGCTGGGAATGCTTCGTATTACCGACTCTTCCAATTTGGCAGTAAACTTTTCCTGTAGGTGTGAGATGCTCTGTGCTCCCATAGGAAAAAAAATCCTACGCTATGGAAAATGTATCCAAAGCCCTCCTTTCTCTCATCATTTGGAAAAAGGGGAGACAGGCAAAAAGCCAACTGAAAACGAAAGTTATTCTTTCCTGAAAGAACAGCCTGATCAGGGGTGCCTGGGTAGCTCAGTCGGTTAAGCGTCTGACTTCGGCTCAGGCCATGATCTCGCGGTCCGTGGGTTAGAGCCCCATGTCGGGCTCTGTGCGGACAGCTCAGAGCCTGGAGCCTGTTTCGGATTCTGTGTCTCCCTCTTTCTCTGACCCTCCCCTGTTCATGCTCTCTCTCGGTCTCAAAAATAAACATTAAAAAAAAAAAAAAAAAAAGAACAGCCTGACCAAATATTTTTCTTCTCACCAGCTTTGTGTCCAAAAAGCTTGTTTGTAAACTAGCATTTCTCTCGACCATCTTCACATATATAATTTAATCTTGTAACTTTGGTAATTCTCTGCAATTTACTTTAACAGAAAATAAGCCCTTTTAGGTTGAAGATCAAGTTCAGATCCTTTTTCCCCCCCTCAAGTTCAGGCACTTAGTGTGAGCTTCTGAAAAGGCTCAATGATTTTTATTACACCACCCAACCAGAAAAGAAATGGTAATTTTTTTCCTATGCTGCTTACCCCTTAATTACCTGGTGCCAGGCACAATGTGACCACAGGTTCAGCTCAGGAGATTTCAGGAATCTGAAGAACAGACTCTACAAAGCTGTGATAGTTGGCCTAGTGTATGGGTGGGAGGTGGAGGGCAGAGTGGGGGCAACAGAGGTCAGTTTCAACTTCAGCTATTTCCTTTTCCAGGGGCCTAGAAAGGGCAAAGCCAGCACAGAGAACTCCAAGTATCCCGCTGGGGCCCCAAATCAACTCCTCTCTGCCTGGTACGGTGGTCACCACAACGATGGCATGAAGTGCATAGATGTCCACCAAATTGTCAGTTAAAAAACAAAACAACCACCACAAAACAACGATGCGCCCCAGACAGCAAGCGGACCGTGAGGGAACTGAGCCCGCAAAAACCCTCTTAGAGACGGCTTATCCAAAGGATCGGAGGATGGAGAGGATGGTTCCAGAACTGGGCAGCTCTCTACCTGAAGAAAAGCTTACTTTCTTATCACTACCAGACACGTCTGCAGCGGAGCACCGTTATTCTTGACCTGGCTTTCACGCCACTGACTGCTTCGTACGGATAAATGAGAAGAAGCAGAGCGTTACTACAAGTGGAAGGATTTGAGAGATCACTTACTCCAATCCTCTCGTTTTACAGAGAAGGAAAAGGAGGCTCCCGGAAGCAGAAGGAGCGGCGAAACCCAGAGATGATCTGTGACAACAGACGCAGACCCCGCACCCGCTTGCCCCCTTCGCTGCTCTTTCCACTATGGGGCGTTCCAAAGTCACAAAGGCTGCATGAGGTAAACGGAGTCATTTTTGAAGGGGTGCAAAGAGGGAAGTGGTAGGGGCGCCTGGGTGGCTCGGCCGGTTGGGCGTCCGACTTCGGCTCAGGTCATGATCTCACGGTCCGTGGGTTCGAGCCCCGCGTCGGGCTCTGTGCTGACGGCTCGGAGCCTGGAGCCTGTTTCGGATTCTGTGTCTCCCTCTCTCTCTGCCCCTCCCCTGTTCATGCTCTGTCTCTGTCTCAAAAATAAATAAACGTTAAAAAAAATTTAAAAAAAAAAAAAAAGAGGGAAGTGGTAGAGAACAGAGGGCAACAACTAGCCTTTCTAAACCTCCCTGAGCACTTCGCCTAAAAAACGCTCTTCCAGACGGTCATTTGTCACCATTAATCATATTTCAAGGGTTGACAGGAAATCTGTTCTCCATCGAAAGGAGTGATCCCAGCCGGGTGGGAACACGGCTCCCCCGACTGCTACCGGCAGGACCGGGGGCCTCCGGCTCACAGTCCACTGCTGCTTCTCACGGGACCTGCCACTAACCGACCCAGGAACGCAGTCTCCCTCCAGGGAGGCCGTGGAGAGTGACCACGACTGTCCTCATCTTGGAGTGAAGGCAAATATACCACAGAGAGCCACCAAAACCTCTCCCCTCGTGTCCTACCCCTTCGGGCCCGCCGGCCTCCTTGCCATTCCTCAGGGTCCTCGCACCTACTATTCCCTCTCCCTCCAACACTGTTCCCCTAGATACCCACATGGCTCACTCCATCACTTCCACTCAGGCTTCTACTCGAATGGCTGCTCCTCACAAAAGGCCTTCTCATCACGCCGTCTAGACAACACCCCCGATGCTCTCTTTCTCCTTGCCTTGGATTTAATTTTCTTCGTAACACTTAGAAGCACCTATAAGTCTATTTGTTTATCATTTACGGATGTCTCCTCCTTGAGATTATAAGCTCCAGAAGGCAGAGCCATTGTTTTGTTTCATTACCATCTCCCCACACGTTTATTAGTTAGCGCACGGCTGGTATTCAACAAACAACTTACTGAGTAAATGCATGAATCTCCTTTGCAGTATCAACCCAATAAACCTTTAGATAAATGGAGTCACTACACAAAACAATACTGAATGAAGAATTTCTGTATCACTTTGAGGCAGTCTGAGAGAAGCAATAAGGATGCTCTATTTTTTCTTAGTTGCTAAGAAAGAATTAGTTTCTAATTCTTTGTAACAAGAGCAGACAGAATGTTAGAAAATCCTGAGCCTACAGTCACCGAGACACTAACTTACAAAGAATTTTATTCTATAAACGATACCTAATGCCCATTTCCTGTATACCCGTGACTATCTCAATAATATGAAAGTGTTTCCAACTTCCGCATAGGATTCAAGTGAACAACGGCATCTCCCGCTTGGCTTTTGGGTCCCACCTTTTGTTTGCCCTGATGACTTCCAAATCCTGACCTGCGCCCCGACCACCTTCCCGAGCCCCAGATCCACAGCTCCCAATGTCTCCGGTAAAGAAGGAGGGCACAAATATTAAGTGCCTTTTCTGCCAAATTGAATTCCCCATCTTCCACCCCAACTCATTTCCTCTTCCTTCACCCCTGGCCTGGAGAATCTGCTATCTGAGCCAGAAACCGGGAAGGCATTCTAGATCCCGCCCTTGCCTCACCTCCACCACCCAGGCACTAACCAAAGCCTCCTGACTGGGTCTCCTAAGTGCCCCGCCTCCACCCGCCAGAGAGGCCCGGGGGCCAGGTCCTCACGGTAGCTCATATCTCTCCAACAGCAGCGTCAGGGGTCCAGCCTCACCCCTCTTCGATCCACACCCCATACTGTTCCAGAGTTGTGGCTCCAACACGAAAATGTGGCCCTGTCTTCCCCCCTTCTACCCACTTTTCATTAGCTCCCACGGAAGGACTACAGCTTACAAACTGAAGCCCCCCTGCAAGAGCAGGGCCCTTCCCCGCCTGGCCCCAGCCCACCAATCCGGTCTCTTACTCCAGCACCCCACCGCCTCACCCAACAACGCTGAGGACACCTCAGCTTCTGGGGTCTGCAGGCTGTATGCCACCGTTGCACGACACACACACTTCCACAGTGTCGGACGATCGTTTGCACAGCTATCTTCTTACTAAAGCGTAACCATCAAAGGCCTCAGCCGTGCACCCCAACACCTGGCACAGGACCTAACAGGCTTTCAGATCTTTGCTGAACAAAATTTCCCATGAGGTTAACAAAGCGACTGGGTTATCCACCCCCCCGCCCCCGTCCCCGTTCAACACGCACAAAGGTACATGTCTCAAGAACACGAAGTGGATAATTTGTCCTACGATGACCTCACTACCGCAGTTCCAAAATGCTAATCTGAACACTCCCCCTCAAGATAAGGAAATAATCACTTCTACAAACAAACAGTTTATGAGATGAAGTTTCCTTAGGTATATCCTTACCTGTAAAATGTTCGTAAAAAAGTCATGGTAGAACATGGGCCAATCTTGACGGCCAATATCAACAATAACTTTGCAGAGCTTGTTCCGGATAAAGTAAGGTAAGGTTTTGTGGTGAGCCAAAAGGAGTTTGGGCAGGCAGCTACGGATTTCCATCTTATCTTGAGATGGGACCCCAAGCCACATTTTATTGATCAGATTCTGAAAAACAAATACACGTCTTCTAAGTGAACCATCTATACACAATAATAACCGGCTTTCATCCAACGGTTAGCTACATCATCTCAAACAAAAGACCCTGCTTTTAAACAAAGGCTTAGGGCAATTTAGCAAGAGTACTAGGAATATTCAAACCCTAGAATACAACAATCCCATCCTCGAAAGATCCACTAAATAACTTCACAGAAACAAAAAGCTGCATGTGCAAAAACTTTTTATTACACCACCGTCTCTGATGGCCACCAAAAAATGAAGAAAACAACTTTAATGTTCAACAACAGGAGGCCCACTTGGTGAATAATGGTATACCCACTTATATAGGAATATAATATAAAGGCTAAATGGGGTGGGGGGGGCAGAATACAAAGAGGCATGAGCAACATGATTATAATTAGGTTAAAAAGAAAAGATATACACAGGAAGACAAAATTTGAAAGAGTTAAAATAAATGAAAATGTTTCTGGCTGGGTAACAGCATTATGGGTATCACCTCTCCTCCCAAACTGTTTCTCTTTCATTACCTTTCTCTTTTAAATGATAACGTGGAAGGCAAAGTTATACGTTACCAAACCAGCCCTGCCTCACCTTTCTGGGTTGAAGATGGAAAGGTGCCCCAGAAGCCAGACATCTTGACGGGGGCGGCGTGTGGGAGGAAGTCCCTGAGCTGAGCTACTGCTGTTTCCCCAAAGCTAAAGTCTAGTGCCAATGACCTGGCGTCGTGACTACAAAAGACTTTTCAGAACAGTATAAAGGCATCTGACAACTCACCTCAAACACCGTTAAACTGTACATCATGACATAGTCATTCCGGGTGCTGGAGAGGAAGTACAGGCAGAGTCTCCAGGCTCCTATTTGCTGGGCAAAGTTATCAAGAAGCTCCTCTGAAAAAGTTAAATAGCAACAAAGAAGGCTATGAAAAAGACATGAAATTAACACATGACTGGGCTGTCTCATCAGGTTTTTAAACACACATCTCTCCATATAATTGAATGGCCCCCAAAACAATAGCAAAATCAGGCTGCGTCTTCGAGATAGAAAGGACAGACTGTACAACATTTTTCTGACTCTGAGGTGACAATGAACATGGACAATGTGTTCAGCCAGCTACAATCCAATAGCCTAAGGGCACTAATTGAGGCAGAGAAACTTTCAACGATAAAGTTCTTACTTAGCCTAAAGTGTGGGCAGACAGTGATCAAAGTATCATTTTACCTTATAAACGAAGGCTAATTGTTAACCTGTTTCCTCTGGGTTACCGGCTATATGTATTTCCTCAGGACTCAACAGTGTTCACACAAACACACACAAAATGATGGCTAGAGAAGCGGGACAAGAAAACATTAAGGCTAACCTTATAAACACAGGACAGGAAAAAAAATTCAAGAGAATTACAGATGGCTAATTCTCTGTATTTGGTATTCATTTGGTTTCATTCTAAACTACCACATGAAAAACAGTCTGTAAGTTAAGAGTAACAATCATGGGAGTTACCACGAGCAGCCCTGTCCACATCAAATCAGTTAGAAATGGTTTTCCCCCTCCTGAGGCTGCTGGTACCATCAGCCAGAAGCCCAAGACAGCAAGCACTGAAAATCTGTCACCACGTTTCCGAACACACTGCCCCTTAGTCATCTTGACCTGCTACACAGGGCATGAAATACAAAACAAAGGGGGTAAAAAAATTTAAATCAAAATAAACATACATTTAAAAGGTTAAAAAGGAAGTTTAAAAATAGAAAAATTTTGAAGAGTAAAAGGATGAATAAAAGACAAACAACCCCCAGAGATTCTAGGAAGCCCCTGGAAAAGCAGGAAGGACCCTAAGATCACGGCTCTGCTAGCAGAAGGCCTCACTGTAGCAGCCTTACGGTTAAGTAAAAGCTTGTATGAATCCCAGAGCAGGAGTCAAACTGGAAAGAACGAGCTCTGGCTAGAAATGAGGAACGCTGGGCTGGAGACTGTGCTGCTCACTCATGGAGTCTGATCCCGAGGGATCACTGCTCCTCTTTGATGCTTCGGCTTCCTCCACTGTGAAAATGACCAGACTGTCCCTTGAGGTTCCCCGCTAACAGCTGTACCTCTAGAGTACTAATAACGCGCCTCCTTTCCGCCACCTCGCCAGGAAAGTTAATTTATCCTAAGCTATGGAAAAGGAAGCACGCGGTTCCAGCCCACACACTCAAAGCTCCAAAGACTAGGCACAAAGAGAAGCCAAGTGAGACACACCCACCATATAGAACCAAACCCCTGGAGACTCTCCTTAGCCTGTGTTTAAATTAGACATTTGTAGTATCTGGTTATTTAAAGCTATTTTAAAATCAGATTAGAATACAAGTTTAGTTAAGAGGTTCCACTTTAAATTCATGAACGCTGAAGGTGAGCAATATTTGCTTGGCAAACCAAAAACTGAGAGAAAACCCAGGGTGCCTGGGCGGCTCAGTCGGTTAAGGGTCCAACCCTTGACTTCAGCTCGGGTCATGACCTCACAGTGTGGGAGTTCGAGCCCTGCATCGGGTTCCGTGCTGACAGTGTGGAGCCTGTTTGGGATTCTCTTTCTCCCTCTCTCTCTGCCCCTCCCCTCCTCAAAATAAATAAATACTTTTATTTATTTTTTTATTTTTTTATTTTTTTTTAATTTTTTTAACATTTATTTTTGAGACAGAGAGAGAGCATGAACAGGGGAGGGTCAGAGAAAGAGGGAGACACAGAATCTGAAACAGGCTCCAGGCTCTGAGCCGTCAGCACAGAGCCCGACGCGGGGCTCGAACCCACGGACCACGAGATCATGACCTGAGCCGAAGTCGGCCACTTAACCGACTGAGCCACCCAGGCACCCCGAAAATAAATAAATACTTTTAAAGAAACATTGTTTTAATTGAGAGAAAGACCAAAACCACTTCAATTATAAGCTAAAAATAGGACTTCAAAGATATTAGTGTTGGGATATAGCAGATTGATGTAAGAGAAAGATCCTTCACCTGCTTTGGTAAAAATCACCAGTTGTATTTTTACTGTTAAGTATAAGGTACTTTGGCAGCATAAAACTAACAACGATCCCTAGTTTATGAAAGCTCTGGTTCTCTATAGACACTCCGTCAGAAAAGACAGGCATATATGGGGCAGGCCCAAAAGAGAGCACCAAGTTTAAAAGTAGAAGAGTAAAGAGGCGCCTGGGAGGCTTAGTTGGTTATGTGTCCAACTGTGGCTCAGGTCATGATCTCACGGTTCGAGAGTTCGAGCCCCACGTCGGGCTCTGTGCTGACAGCTCAGAGCCTGGAGCCTGCTTCGGATTCTGTGTCTCCCTCTCTTTCTCTCTCTGTCCCTCCCCCACTCACACTCTGTCTCTCAAGGATAAATAAGCATTAAGAAAAAAAAAGTAAAAGTAAGAAGTTCAACTACCAGAAGCTGATATGATGCTCAAAGAAAGCAAGAGAAAAAGGGCTGCAGCCAAAGGTCTACTGGCTACCTGGAAATCCAGACCTTAGTCAAACCTTGGACCAAAGGCAGAAATCAGCCACAACACCCAACTGGCCAACATGACTTAGAGAAGCCAAGTGGGGCAGAGAAATGGGCCTCCAGAGTCCTAGAGACACGCAAAAAAGGCCTCCCTGGAGGTGAAAACAATGAATGTAAAGTTATTACCCAGCAGTCAAACATCCAAGGGAAAAGCTTTTAGGTTGGGACAGAGAAGAAAACATTTTCCATTTTCAAGTTCAGGGGTTAAGTGAGGACTCAGAGGGGGGAAAAGAGTGCTCTAGGACCACAGTGCAGCATGTCTCTGAGGCAGAGATCTGACAGTTCACAGTGCGCTTCAATGGATAACGCTCACGTAAATGAATATGGAATTCAAAAGGAAATTCTAGAAGGTGCTGAGGTTCCCAGGAGACCCAAGGTAATTATACCTTCATCTCTGTTGTCTGAAGCCTTTATTCATCACAACTTGCAGAATGGGGGAGACAATCATAGAGATAAAGATGTAGCAGCAGCCCCCAAGGGAATACCAGTCACATAAAGGACCTCTAGGCACCAGATAAGGTTTGGATTGGACTTCTACACACCAAAACCATGTCGCTCTGACACTTTTAGGAGCTGTTTTCTTAAGGTAACAGTCACGGGCTTCCGTGACAGAAGTTCGACTTTGCTGAAATTAAGAAGAGAGCGGCGGGAGGGGCTTTCCACCGTTGGCCAGAGAGAACCCACCAGCGTGGATTATGGCGGGCTCCTCGAACCACAGCCCTGGATTTACAGACGCCACCGACCAGCAAAACAAGAGCCAAACAAAAGCCAAGAACTGAAGGGGAAACAAGCAGGCCTGACCAGCCCGGGCAACCGACTCCTTCCTCCTCACCACACACTTGGTGTGTTCGAAGGGACTCTTGGCGACGCCCAGCACTTCACTTACCTATCTCACGTTTTCTTTCGTTGGTTGTACAATCGTGGAAGAATTCTGTCATCAGACTTTCCAATGCCCTGAGGGAGGCTTCTTCAGAGGCCTAACAAAGGTATTTAGGAAAAACAAAAAAATCAGTAACTGTCTCTCCAGCTCTACTTTCCTCAGTTCCCTCCAGGTCACATTCAACAGCAAGAGTAATTGACTTCCTCAAACATCTTGTTTCAACATTCTTCAAATACACGGGATTCAGAAAAACTGAAGGGAATTTCCCAGCTGGTTCAAAACCCAAATTCTGAGTGTATTCTACATATCCATGCTACCGTGCAATCGATTTTCAATTATTTATGCTAAGGCAAAGGGAACAAATGACTCAAAATTTAATTCTGGGAGTATATCGAAAGCAAATTACCAGCCCCTGGCCCTGACTGAATAGGCAGAAGAGACCCAGGGAGAAGGTCAGGGCTCCCTACAGACTTCCTGTCAACTATACATTGGCCCCAAGTCTAAATAATTAGCCATATTTTGATTCACAACAACTGCAATCAAACTGCTGCGTGGATTCCTGGGGGTTGTTGTTGAAGGCACTTCAGGAGCCACACGTTCTGACAACTGTCCATCTCGAATGAGCACCCACCAGAGGCTAAGGCGAAGGCAGCTAGGAAACACACTGAGCAGGAACTCCCAATCGGCACATCCCAGCCACGGACCCACAGACAGGATCCCAGCCACGGACCCACAGACAGGCAACCGCTGGGCAGAACCGCTCAGGTGCAGAATGAGAGGGGAGGTGCTCTCAGCCCCAGAGCCCACCGTCTCCCTCTTCCGTCTGGGGCTCCAAGCCCACTCCCTCTTCTCCCAAGCATGCAGGGGCATCGTTTGCAGCAATGAGTTTGGGTCCGCCCTCCTTCACTTGCCCATCTGCGGGAAGGCGAGCATTCCTAGACCATTTTTGAATCTGCGCTGGCATTACGTACCCAGAGACCATCAAGAGCCAAGAGCAGTTCTGACTTCTTATCTCTTCATTCTAGTCTCCCCGCTCCTCCCTCCTCCATATCCTCTCCACTGTCTCCACAGTTAAGAGCCGATGATAAAAACTGCATTTTAAAGCAAGCCCACACTCAAATGTGTTATGTAATCAATCTGTAATGTTACCAGAGGCCTCCACCTGGCGACCGACTTTTGAAGACCCCGAGGAACTGGGGCCATCTCTGTGGCAACACCGGCATTTCTTGGGCCTGGTACCAATTACAGGGGCCGAGTCAGGCTTCCACCAGCCCGTCCACATCAACTGGCATGCACAAGCACGCCACAGAGCACACAGGGGTCATGTTCAAGCAGTGCCAGGCACGGCTGTCCCTCCCATGCCGCAGTCATACGTGAACGGCTGCGTGATGTGTCATAATGGCACGCCGAAGTGAGGAATTACTGTACAATAGTTACAGCACTTGGGATTTGTCTGAAGTTTACAGCTATGATCAGGATTAGCCCCTCTTACTCTGTTTTCAAACCGATGCATCAGTTCAACTGAAAAATATCCTTGGATTGCAAATTAAGCTATTTTCTTTTTAACATTTATTTTTGAGAGAGCGCGAGCGAGCACGACTGGGGGGGAGGGGCAGAGAGGAGATAGAGCATCCGAAGCAGGCTCCGAGCCGTGAGCACAGAGCCCGATGCAGGGCTCGAACTCACGAACTGTGATATCGTGACCTGAGCCAAAACCAAGAGTCAACCACTTAACCAACTGAGCCACTCAGGTGCCCCTGCAAATTAAGCTATTAAAAACTACGTATTTTAGGGGGCCTGGCTGGCTCAATCGGTAGAACATGTGACCTAATCTTGGGGTCATGAGTTTGAGCCCCACACTGGGCATGGAGCCTACTTAAATATGTGTGTGTGTGTGTGTGTGTGTGTGTGTGTGTGTACATACACACATATACACACATTTTTTTCAAATGCAGAAATAACCGGAAGGTCAGACTAAAATAGCCCACAATCTTTTTTAACCTGTTTTCAACTTTTTGTGTTGATCGAAACATCTCACTGTTCTCGCTTTCTAAGTAAATGCTAAATGTTCAAATTCCTAAAATGAATTGATGTAAGTAAAAGAATGCTTTGATCTGTTTCATAAATCGACTTGGTATACCCATTTGATTCGGGGGGGGAAAAAAAAAAGATTTGTTGGGGCACCTGGGTGGCTCAGTCGGCTGAGCATCAGGCTCTTGGTTTTCAGCTCAGGTCACAGATCTCACGGTTCCTGAGTTCAAGCCCTGCATTGGACTTTGTGCTCACAGTGCAGAGCTGGCTTGGGACTCTCTCCCCCTCTCTGCCTCTCCCCTGATTCCTCCCTCTCTCTCAAAATAAATAAATAAATAAATAAATAAGCTTAAAAATGTTTTGTGAAAGAAAAAAAATTTGTTGTTTTAAAAACAGTCTGTGGGAAAGATCTGAAAGAATCAAAGGAAAATCTCACCATTTAACTTACTGGCAAAAAAATAAAACTTAACATAAATTAAGAGACACCTGTTGAAATTAGGTCATCTATTGAGTTAAAAATAAATCAGTAGTTCCTCTGGAGTCAAAATGGGTCCTTGAAAATTAAGGACACATCTTCAAATCACACCTGCTCCACAACTTTTTCTTGTAGTGAATCATTTCAGGGTAGATCCTAGAAAACACCCGAGCTCAGCACATTGAGGCAAACTACCACCAAGGTCTATTTTGTACTGGTTCTTCAGGGACAAGTTTGTGAACTTGACAATCACCAGCCTTGTATTAAATGCTGCTGGGACAAGTTCAGGACAATCTCTCCAAAGAACGCACCTCTAACTCCACTCCCGGTCCCATCCACCCTCACTGCCCAAACCCAAGCTAACCTTCCAACAGAAAAGTGGACAGATGAAAGTATCCACATGGATCACAGGATGGACGCTCCCCACCAAATGACGGTTACACGAAAAACGAAACTCCAAAACCTAACCCGGTAGTATCACCGGGAGCTTGCCAATAAAAACAAATAGCATGCTGTTTACATTTTCGATCACTTCTACAACGGCAATATTAACACCTACCTCACGATGACCCACGTAAAGCTACTATGTAAACTCTAAAGAATTACCTAATTCATAGTTATGGCCGCTATCATTTTTATTTGGTCTTAAATACCAAATGAAAACAAACCAAAACAAAAAATTGAAGTGGTAGGCCTCCTTTGAAACTGGAGATTCATGTCCTCAGGCTTTACGGGCTTTGTCCAAACATCTCTAATGAGGCTTTTCCAACTGGATTTCAAAATGAAACTATGTAAAAGTTTACAGGAGACAAAAAGGAGATCAAAGTCATATACACAGAACAGAGATGTAAAGACAGAAAAGATAGGTTCAAGACCGGCAGAGAGCTCGAAGGATATTGGCGAATTCCTCCCGACTGGCAAGAAGGCTACTGGAACCTTTGCCAGATGTTTCAAGGAGGGGATGAAGTCAAAATCCAGATTGCTGTGGGTTTAGGGAGTAAAGGCAAGTAAGGAAGTGGTAAGATTCCGTGCAGACTTCACTTTCCAGTAATGAAGGAACAAAGGACATAAAACAAAACCCACGTGCCATGATGTGATAGGAAGAACAGGCTCCAATTCCCAAAGACTACTCAAGCCCTGTAGTGACTAACTTATGAAGCACACTCAGGACTCAATACACCCGACTGCTTCCCAGCTTGTGCCTGGGATGTAAGATCCGGACCTTGAAGAACTAAGGAAAGACAAGATTAAATTAAAACCAAGTAAGACACATTCACACAGAACAATTACAGTTGGACAACAGATATAAAATGTGAGAGAGAAAACAATAAAGCTTCTAAAAGATAACGTAGAGCATCTTCATGACTTTGGGGTAGGGAAAAATTCCTTGAAAAGGACACATAAAAGCACTAAACAAAGGGAAAGATTGACAAATCAGAATATTCATCAAATGGCATAAGGAAGAGCACGCAAAAGAAAGCCACAAAATGGGAAAAGAGATTTCCAACAGAGGACTTAGAGTACAAATCAATAAGGAAAAACAAAGGATTCAACTTTTTGACAAATAGTTAATTCTAAGAAGGTATTCAAAAAGCCTGTTCAGGGACACCTGGGTGGCTCCGGCAGTTGAGCATCTTACTCTTGGTTTCACCCAGGTCATAATCCCAGGGTCACGGGATCGAGCCGCACATCAGGCTCCACACCGAGCATGGAGCCTGCTTAAGATTCTCTCTTTCTCTCCCTCTGCCTCTCTCTCCCCCATGCGCACTCTCTCTAAAATAAAAAACAAAAAATAAAAAATGTTAAGCGTACACAGAAAAGAAGTGCTCGACCTCATCCGTTGTCAGGAAAATGCAAATTAAAACCATGACAGCACTATGCATCTACCAAAACGGCTAAAATTAAAAGGACAAGAACAAGAGTTGGTAAGGCTGTTGAGCAGTTAGAACATGCACATACTGCTGCCGGCGAAGCATACGCTGGCATAACCACTTCAGAGAGTGGTTGAACGGCGGAACAGAAGAAGATAATTTGCAGGTGACATGTCCGATAAAGGCTTAGCATCCAAAATATATAAAGAGCTGATACAACTCAACACCCAAAAAACAAACAATCCAATCAAATAATGGCCAGAAGACATGAACAGACATTTCTCCCAAGAAGCCAGAGATGGCTGGCAGACACATGAAAAGCCGCCCACCGTCACTCGTCATCAGGGAAACACAAATCAAAACCACGATGAGATACCACCTCACACTGTCAGAATGGCTCACATTAACAACTCAGGCACCAACGGATGTTGGCGAGGATGTGGCGAAAAAGGAGCTCTCATGAACTGTTGGTGGGAATGCAAACTGGTGTAACCACTGTGGAAAACGGTATGGAGGAGTATGGAATATTACTCAGCCGCAAAAAAGAAAGAAATCTTGCCGTTTGCAATGACATGGATGGAGCCAGAGAGTAGGATGCCAAGCGAAATACGTCAGTCAGAGAAAAATACATGATTTCACTCCTATGTGGAAGTTAAGAAACAAACAAAAATGAGCAAAGGAAAAAAAGAGAGAACCAAGAAACAAGACTCTTAATTATACAGAACAAACTCCTGATTACCAGAAGGGAGGTGCGTGAGGAGTTGGGTGACACAGGCGACGGAGATGAAGGGGGGCACCTGTCACGATGAGCACCGGGTGACGCACGGAAGTGCCGAATCACTCTATTGTGCGCCTGAAACGAATGTAACCCCGTATACTAACAATACTGGGATTTAAAATACTTTTTTAAGAGAGAAAACCCTTGGCAGCTGAACACATGCATCCTTTATGACCCTGCAATTCTACTCCTTGAGAACTCAAACAGAAATTGGTACACGTGTATCAAAAAAACTGTACACAAATGTTCACAGCACCATTATTCATAATATCCAAAAAAGCCAAAAGAACCCAAATAAGCATCACCAGTGGAATGGATACATTGTGGTTCATTCAGCAGGAAAATATTATAAGACAATAAGAATGAATCAATATCGCCACATGCAACAACATGGATGAATCTCACAAACACAACGTTGAGTAAAAAGAAGCCAAAACACACTCTTCATTATTCGTTGTATGTTAATTTTTAAAACAAGCAAAATAATCAGAACAGTGGTTACCTCTGGGGAAGAGGGATTCTGAGATGCTGGGAACATTCTGTTTTCTCGATCTGAGTGTTAGCACACAGGATGCACACTAGGATTTGTGCACTTTTCTGCAAGTATACATACACCATTTAAAAACCTTAATGGCATACTTATTTTTAGCATTCAGGTTGTTATTTTCAGCCAGTGAGTTTAAAAGTTGTGTTTTTTCCTCTATCAGCACAACCACTGAGAGCAACTGGGGGCCTGAAGGTCAGTCAGGTCTGAGTGGGAGACTCCTGGATTGCTGGGCACCATCACCTATGTTTTCAGAGCTGTTAGGGTGACAGCATGAAGGATTACAATCCCAAAAGCCTGTGTATACCTCCCCAAGACTTCCTCGGCTTACCTCAGCAGCAGACTAAAACCCTGAGGCAGGATGAGAAAATAAACCTGGCTCAGAAAACTCTCTCGGAGTGTATGTATCTCTCTAAAATAAAGTTTTCTGTTCCACAAAGAGTTAAAAATCTGCAGCGCGGAGGAGCTTTCGGCTGTGCCTGCTCTGACTTTATCTGTTCCTTTTATTGCACTGCTCACGGTTCAGTGGTTCAGAGACCTACCTACTACTGACTCATTTATTAAGGAACAACAAAGTCAACCAACACCCATAATCGCCTAACTACAAGGAAAACTTGAAAAGGGAAGGATCACATCATCTGAAATCTTTGACTCTTCCTTACATCTTCTAAGATCACCAGGCCACCTGGTTCTTGCTTTACACTGTCTTTCAGATTTGCACCTTTTCCCTCATCACTTCTATAGGCCCTGATCCCCTCCTGCCTAGATTACTATAATTTCTCTTCCCTGGTTGCCTTGATGTCGGCTCTCCCAATTCCAGTCCAACCCGTGCTTCACCACCAGATGAATTCTTCTAAACATGGATTCTCTGTCCCAATGATTCTAAATCTAGCTTTAAAGGGCCTTTGAATCTGGACTGAGAAACTCAGCCATTCATTCAACAAACAAATAAGCCCAATGCTCACCAACTAACTGACTCTGCATTAAGCCCCGGAGATGAATATCGATAAGACTAAGATGAACAAGACTGACTGACCCCCTGACTTCAAGGGACTGGAGGTAGCCTGGGGGAGAGAAGGGAAGAGCCTATGATAAAAAAAAAAAGTAGAATAGGATGGTTTACGAGATCTAGTAGTGACAGATGTATAAATGGCTTCCGGATCCCAAGGGAACGAACTCTGTCTGAGGGAGAGAAGGAAGGCTTCACAGAGAACATGCATTTTGGGTTTTGAAGAAGGCAGAGTTTACTAGGATGAAAGGAGGAAAGCACGCCTGACTCACCATCACTCACCACAGGAAGCCATCCCTCCATTTTGAGCACGCATGGTCTCCCCAGCAAGCGTCTCCTCCCATCCTGCACCTGCTCCTGGGTCTGCAATTCATAGCTCTACCTGCATGACGTTTCTTACAAAATGAAAGTTCACAGCATGGCTCCCTTCGCTGTGTGTACCTCGTGTTTTTATCTCTTGCAATCAGTACCAACAGTTTTGCCCATGGCCCTGTTCTCTGGTCAGTTCAGCACGGCACAATTCAAGTGCACGGGTTCCGAGACTGCATTCCTCAGGTTTGGGCCCAAATGCACCTCAACCTCGGCCTAGTTATTTAATCTGTCACTTTTTTTCCTCTTGTGCACAACTGGGGATAAGAGAACCTAACACATGGGATCGTTCTAAGGATTAAATAATCTGTGTAAAGCACACGGTGAACATAATGCCAGGAATAAAGGGCTGAAAGCCCCATCTGTCACTGCTAATACTTCATAGGTAGTGGGCCTCTCTCCGTAACCAGAACATAAAATGCCTGGGAAGACACTCTGCCTAACACATTTGTATTTTCTACCACATCCAGCATGGACTGGTGCTCAAATGTCTTACAGTCCGAATTCAGGAGAAAAAAAGGAACAAGGAGACAGTATCACTTTTAGTTTCTCAGGAATACTGGTAATCCTTCCGAATTTAAAATACACGTGACTATTTAAAATTCCCCCTTTAAGGCCTCGGACTGCTCACATGCGTTCAATAAACATTTCTGGAAAAAAACGGGAGAATGCTAACCATTCATCTTAAAAAGACACTGAGACCCAAAGCGGATAATATGGTGCTTGGTCCTTAACTTAAGACACGTACATGGCAGGCTTCTCAAACCCCACCTACAATCTGTAATGTTTTTATCTACTTGCCTCTAAAATGCCCCCCACCGAAGCATAATCTTTTTACAAAATCAATACCAGGGGGGAAAAATGACTCTTTTCTAAAGAAGCTTTTATCAAGCTTCCTGGCACCTTTTCCAGTATGTTCCTCCAAGGAGGTGAATCAGATGAGCCTCCTGCACTTGGGCTCATGGCCTCCTTGCCGCCAAACCCAGAAACATGAGGACCAGCATCCCAGAGTCCCACTCAAATATCCTGTGGCATATCCAGAACAATGCTATCACTCTATTTGCCTGTATAGAAAGGTTTCTGGGAACAAGGATTCCGCACTAGCCTCTGACCAAGGCTCAAAAGTATGCAAGGCATACCTGATGCGTTACAACAGATGCCATTAGTGAAGACATTTCAATCTCTTATAAACTTTCTCAGAAGCTAACAGGATTACCGTGGGTGTTCCGACTCTGAAGAGAACACTCCTTCTCCCTTACGCTCTTCTTCACGGAAGAGGAAACAGATGAGGAAAGAAGGCCCTCTGGCCTTCAGGCCTGTAAGAGCATGAGACGGAATAAGCAGCTTAAAAGAATGTGCGACGGGAATCAACAACGTGACATCTATGTGGCCCCTCTGAAGTCACTCGGCTCAAAAAGCCAGAAAGCAGGAAAGCCTGGAGAGGAAGCCCCGGTCAGGAGGGATTCACAGGTCTTCTCCCTCCTTTCCTGTCTCTGCTCTGTGTGTCTCAAATGGCAGATACTATCCTAAAAAAAAAAAAAAAAAAAAAAAAAAAGAAGAAGAAGAAGAAGAAGAAGAAGAAACAAAAACCCTAAACACATCCTAATGAGTAGAAATCTTGCTTTACTTCTCTAAAAGCAAACTGTTGAAACCGGCTGGACCTCTGAAGTCCAGCCCTCAGAAGCGCAGGCGCTGAGGCGGGGGGTGCCGAGTGCCTGGCTCACACGTACGCAGCTGGCACGCGCCGCAAACCGCGTCTCCCAACTCAGCCGCATCCGTGCCCGAGTCCGGGTGTCCCTTAGCCCATCTGCGACGGGAAAGTAGGGGCAACGCTAAGAAGAGGGGTTGTCTGGGACTACAGATGTGCAGTGCAGTGATTAACTTCAAAAATTATGTACAGGGGCGCCTGGGTGGCTCAGTCGGTCGAGCGTCCGACTTCGGCTCAGGTCATGATCTCGCGGTCCGTGAGTTCGAGCCCCGCATCGGGCTCTGTGCTGACAGCTCGGAGCCCGGAGCCTGTTTCGGATTCTGTGCCTCCCTCTCTCTGACCCTCCCCCGTTCATGCTCTGTCTCTCCCTGTCTCAAAAATAAACAAACGTAAAAAAAAAAAAAAATTTTTTTTTTTTAAAATTATGTACACAAGTTGCAGGAAAAACGGTTTTCTACTGCAGGAAAGAAACTTCTACCTCTCTTCTACAGAGAGGACATTAAAACAGTATGTCTCTGTAGAAGTGGGGAAAAATACTACAAGGACATAATTGGGCCAAAGGACAAAACTTCTACCTCCCAGTCCTCAGCAGTAAACAGACCCCTTTTGTTCACGGGAGAGACAGAATCTGACCCAAACCCGAGAAATACTGTGCAAACCCAAAAAATACTGGGAGGTATTTTTTGCCATTGATCAGCTTGATGGTAGCTTTAGACTAAAGCAGAAAAGTACCTTTTAATGATTAGAATTACCTTTAGATGCGGCTAAACCATATGTTTTAATCAAATAATTATCTATATGATGATATTATACAAAGTTATATCTGTCGTTACTCCCAAAGGGCGAATATTTTCAAAGTTAAGCTGTAGGCAACAATGAGGAGCCCTTCTGAGGCAAACGCAGAGCTTCGTTAAAAAAAATTTTTTTTTAATGTTTATTCATTTCTGAGAGAGACAGAGAAAGAGAGGGAGAGAGAGAGAGGGGCAGAGAGAGGGAGACACAGAATCTGAAGCAGGCTCCAGGCTCCGAGCTGTCAGCACAGAGCCCGACACGGGGCTCGCACTCACGGACTGTGAGATCATGACCTGAGCTGAAGTCGGATGCTTAACCGACTGAGCCACCCGGGCACCCCATGCAGAGCACCAATAGTTAGTTCCAGACATGTGTTCGTGGAGTCATGGTAAGTGCATCTGCTCTGGCCTTGCTCTCCCGGAACATGGTGCGTCTCCGTTTCTCGGGTTTGGGTCAGATTCTGTCTCTCCCGTGAACAAAAGGGGTCTGTTTACTGCTGAGGACTGGGAGGTAGAAGCAGGAAAACGGCCAGGCATCTGGGCCAGAAAGCCCAACTGGTCCCACTGTGGCAGTGAGAAGGTCGAGGCAGCATTGTCTGTCCCCCTGGGGACCAGTTAGAGGAAACATCTTGTACAGAGAGGACAGTATGTTTTAATGCTGGGAAAAACCTATCCATGTACTATACTGGACAATACAGAAAAACAAGAACCACCAATTAGCTACTAATGGACAGGGGCACTGGTTTCCAAAACTTAAAACAAATCTAAAGGAGATTAACGAGTCATGACTAGTAAATGCTTGATTCTAAGGCTAGATCCTGCACCAAAGTGGGGAAAAATACTACAAGGACATAATTGGGCCAAAGGACAAAACTGGAATACCAATGGCAGATCTGATGAAAGTACTGAATCAATGTTACATTAACTGAAGTTGCTAACTGCACTGTGGCTCCGTAAGAAAATACCCGTTAGAAAATACACGACACAGGGTCAAGGGGCCATGACGTAGGCAACTTACTCTCAAACAGTTCAGCCAAAGAACCTGTGTACATATATACGTGGAGAAACTGTAAATAATGAAGCAAACAGGGCAAAATGTTAACACTGGCAGAGTTTGGATAAAGGGTAGAAGAGATTTCTTTGTACTACTCAGTCTTTGCAATCTTTGTGTCCGTTGGAAATCATTTCCAAATAGAAAGTTTTTGAAAATTTCATCTGTTGAGGGTGCCAGGGTGGCTCAGTCGGTTTAGTGTCCAACTCCTTTTTTGTGTTTGTTTTTTGTGTTTTTAATGTTTATTCATTATTGAAAGACAGAGCCAGAGCATGAGCAGGGGAGGGGCAGACACAGAATCCGAAGCAGGCTGCCAGCTCCAAGCTGTCAGCACAGAGCCTGACGCGGGGCTCGAACTCACAAACCATGAGATCATGACCTGAGCCAAAGTCGGACACCCAACAGACTGAGCCACCCAGGTGCCCCTATGTCCAACTCTTGACTTTGGCCCATGATCTCATGGTTCGTGGGATCGAGCCCCACGTCCTGGCTCTGTGCTACCAGTATGAGGCCTACTTGGGATTCTCTCTCTGCCCCCCCCCCCAAATAAACAAATAAATATTAAAAAAAAAAACAAAAACTTCATCTGTTGGATTGGTACCCCTCCAACTTTGCTCTTCAGTGCTCCCAGCGGGCTGGGCAAATAGGAAAGAGAAAGCAAGACAAGGATATGACAGGCAAAAGGGACTCATCAACCTCTCAGATGCCAGGGCTATACTAGCACACATCATTTGTGAACAAGGAGAGGATACAGCATAGGCATTAAAAATTTTGCATCTGCTGGTTGGGCAACAAACATATCCCGCTAGGAGCTGAAATACATGTAAGTTATATGCTTATTTATTTATATTACAGTAGGTTTTAATTACACAGCCAAAAAAGCAAGTGATAAGAATAGTTATTTGGCAAGAAACTGTCTAAAATAAATGAGTAATACAGCCCAAAATAGGCTCTCTCGTCACAATTCCATCTGCTTCTTTTTCCCAGGTACATATCCCAGGAGGACGGATATTTTTATCTGCATGCCTAGTCAATTAAATCCAAAAGATGCCGAGACCATCAACACAAGGCATACTATCAACAACTCCTAAAGCAGGACCACAGAATCTTAAGAGAGAAATACAAACCCCAGAGAACAGCAAGTCCAACCTCAACATACAGAGGAGGAAAATGAAGAGTATCTTGCCCAAAGTCGACCAGCTACTGGTCAAGTGAAGGCCCTGGAGCAGGGCCACCAGAGCCCTCTCCCAGTGACAGCTCCTCTATCCTTTAAAGGAGGACACCGAGGGGCGCCTGGGTGGCTCCATCGGTTAAGCGTCCAACTTTGGCTCAGGTCACGATCTCACGGTCCGTGGGTTCGAGCCCTGCGTTGGGCTCTGTGCTGACAGCTCAGAGCCTGGAGCCTGCTTCACATTCTGTGTCTCCCTCTCTCTCTGACCCTCCCCTGCTCATGCTATGTCTCTGTCTCAAAAATAAACGTTAAAAAAAAAAATTTAAAGGAGGACAGCGAGTTCTAGGCCTGTAAGTATGATGAGCGAGCTGGCATTACCTTGCATGGGATGAAATCAGGCAATGAATGAGTGTGAAGTTAACAGGCCCACTATATGCGTGCTGCAAATCTAAAATCCCAAGTAACACTACAACTCATACATAAAGAATCCATGGCAGCTGCTCGTACTACCTGTAACTGTTTAAGAGCAAGTCTTGTAAAACCTGTACCACCTTCATCCAGAATTATTCCCAGACACAACCAGCATTTTATTTTTAACGTTTATTTATTTTTGAAAAAGAGAGAGAGAGAGAGAGAGACACCATGTGAGTGGGAGAGGGGCAGAGAGAGAGAGGGAGACACAGAATCCAAAGCAGGCTCCAGGCTCTAAGCTGTCAGCACAGAGCCTGACACGGGGCTTGAACCCACGAACTGCGAGACCATGACCTGAGCTGAAGTCGAACGCTTAACCGACTGAGCTGCCCAGGCGCCCCAGAAGTGGCATGTTACATAACAGTTTAAATAACATTTATTTCATTTTGGCAAAAATCTCCAGATTGTATTCCAGCCTGCTGGGATTTGAAGGGGCATAATCACTTCCTTTCTCCCGCCCAGGTCTATAGCTTGCTACAGTCTCAAGCAACCGAGTGCGATCAAAGTCCAATATCCTCTTCATGACTTGCAAAGCTGCAATGCCTCCTCCTTTCCATCCTGAATTGACCTGATCCAGCCAGGCCGAGCAACAATAGGAAGGCAGGACACGGCAGCGGGAGACAAGCTTCTCTTGAGGATAAGCAGGTGAGAAGTCCAAGGACAAAGCTAGGAGGGTTCTGATGCCGTGACCTCACACCTGGGAAATGTGGGCAATGGTGTTGGGCTCTCCCCAGTGCACCCATCATAAACAAATCAGGAACTACATCCCTCCTGGGGGAAGGAAAAAATGAGAGGGGGAAGCCAGAGCTCAGAAGAATGTGCTCCAATACCATTGCCACCTAGGGTACACGGGACAACTGCTCGAACGCACACCGAACTAGGAATGAGGATGCTGGCGCCACACAGTGAACGTACCTACCTTAATGTCACGGAGTCGTACATTTTTCAATGGTAAATTTTATGTTTATTTTAACACACACACACACACACACACACACACACACACACAGAAAACTCTTAAGGCTGTGGGGAAAAAGTATGTTAAGGCACCATTTCTAATACATTAAAATAACTACAAAGGGTGCTTAAGTAAATAATAGGTAAACATTAAATAAACCTATAAATGTGACCTATAAGTCCTATAAAGAGACAAAAATAAGGAAGGATGTAGGTAGCAAAAAAAAAAAAAAAAAAAAAAACAGACAAAAATAAAATCGAAGTTGGTGATAACTTTTCCTACCCTTCCACCCCAAACAATATATTACAATGAAGCCATTTTTTAACCTATTAAATTTGCAACAATTTTCTTAAGCCTACCCAATGCCAAGGAGTGTATTTATCTACAGCTGGTAGGAAGAATAAACTGGTATAAACTTTCCAGAAAATATCTGATGACGTACCTTAAACATGTACATACTAAATCTAAAACTATGTTAAAAATAAAAGGTTTACTAAAAAAATCTTCATACCCTTGGGTCCTTCTGGGAATCTAGCCTAAGGCAATTTTCTGAAATACAGAAAAAGCTCTTTGCAAAAACATGAATCACATATTATTTACAATGGCAAAAAAAAATGGAACAATCTAACTGCCCAAAAATCCATGCAATGCAGTATTACACAGCCTCTGTAAATACTTATGAAGTATTTGATGATTTGGAAAACCACTTCTATAACGTTACATGCAAAAAGAAGAAAAAAAGTGCATTTACAGTATCGTGAGCTCAGCCATGTTTAAAAAATACATAGGAGGGGTGCCTGGGTAGCTCAGTCGGTTAAGGGTCCGACTTCGGCTCAGGTCATGCTCTCGCAGTTCGTGGGTTCAAGCCCCGCATCAGGCTCTGTGCTGACAGCTCAGGGCCTGGAGCCTGCTTCAGATTCTGTGTCTGTGTCTCTCTCTGCCCCTTCCCCACTTGCAGTCTGTCTCTCTCTGTCTCTCTCTTTCTCTCTCTCTCAAAAATAAGTAAACATTAAATTTTTTTTTTATTCTAAAAAATAAATAAATAAAAAGTACATAGGAAAGAAGACTTAGAAGGAAACAAAATCCAAGAGGTTGAATCTGAGCTCTTATCTATTTTGTACTTATCACAATAGTCTACAACAGAGTTCAAAGTCCTTTTTACCATCAGGGAAAAACAACTGACTAAGCAAAATCAAAAGGTGGCAGAGAAGCCTTTGTGACAGCACCAGCACCTACTTCAATTACCAAATGGTACAAGAAAGAAGACGCTACAGAAACCGACCTAACTCACTGGCCACAGATCTTGGAAGGCTGGATGACTACAGCTCTGTGTAAAACTAAATCCCCACGGGAGAAAAGCACACAGGAGCCCCACACACTATTTGTGCAACCCTTCGGGTCTAAAATTACTTCCAAGTACAATGTTTCAATTAAATACATAAATCCCTGATAGATCCCTTACGTTGTCTTTCTCTAAAATCAGAATGCAGAATGTACGTGAATAATTTCCTGGGCTGTACAAAAGCACAGGGCTCCTTTCGTCACGAACTAAATAAAAGCCTCTGGAGTCGCAGTCTTCACAGAAATCACCAGTGCTGCCAGGCGGGCGTCCTGTTCTTCAACATTTCAAAGCTTTCCTTGCTGTGAACTGACCCCTCTTCCACATGTAGCTGTGGCTCCATCTGCCCGAAATGGCCCTTCTGCTTCTGCGCCTCAAGCCCCAAATTCTTTGCCTAGTGACTTCCTCCTTCTGCTCTGAAACCTAGCCCCAGTGTCACCTCCTTCCGGAAGCCTTCCCGGTTACAACTCTCCAATTTGGCCAGGGCTTTTATTTTATTTTCAAAGTACAGGAGTACCTCTTACAAGGCTCTATTTTTGCACTCATCCCCCAGGACAGTAATCATTTCTCATCCAGGGTTAGAAACTTCCAGAAGTTATAAACTTCTAGAACTTTTCTTCACCCTTTTCCACCCTCACATTCAATAACTGTAGACCAGATGAGTTCCCAATTATTTTGCAACTCTATCACAAGCAACTCCCCAAACTCACCTCCCGACTTTCCATTTGGGTGAAGTATTACAAAGCACACACACATCCGTGCACAGACTTCCCACCTGAAATTAAATGTCTTTTCAACTTTCCTTACATCATCAGCAAGATCTTCAGAGGCCTAGCACGCCACCAGTATTATGAACTGCTTTCCTTTCTTTCTACACCTAGGGCATGGTGAATCCAAGACCCCAAACTTAACATTCAACTCGTGAATTTATCCATAACTTCTATTTCCTCACTAAGAACTTTAACTTCTTATCTTTTCATTTGCATTACCAATTCCGTGAGTTGAATTTCTTTGGGGGATTATCTTCCATAAAGTAGTGAAGACTTTTATAACGCCCTAGTCACAACGCTGAATGGTAAAGAACCCACAGGCTGCACTGAGCTAGGAGGTCAGCTGGGCCACTCACTAGCCAGCTAGGTAACTTGTTCTAGACACTGCAAGACACATCTTTAAAAAAAAAAAAAAAAATGACTTATCAAAGGCTTTGAAGGTCACCGACAATCATCAAAACCACAAGTGTTAAATGTCAAGGGTCCTATGGAGTGTGCCGATAAAAGCGGTCCACGCAAGTCCTTTCACTTTCAATCTGTTCACTATCAAGGTATAAAAGGGGATTCTTTTTCTCAAAATGTCTTCTGATATTTCTTCGAGGTCTTTAAAAGCCTTAAGTTTCTTCTCTTCGTAAGAAGTCTCCTTCACAGTTACACGAGGATGGGATTTGTTAGCACCTCTCAGCAAAGCATGTCTGTCCACAAAGGTCTGGAAACAGACCAGTCGCCCCCACGGCAAAATGAGCTGAAGGCCACCTGGTGTTATCCTCAAAGATAACGTGTGTGCCTGGGTCTTTAATTTGCTTGTGAAGACTGGGGAGGCCAGAAAGGTGGGGAGAGAGGAGAGGAAGGAAGAAAGAATACATACATTGATTTCTAAACAGTATATGTTTAAAGTCAACCCAAGAGATTCAAGACATTTCAGATTCACAGAGAGCGGCCGTGACCTATAGCCCCAGGACAGGTGCCTTCCTTTAACCAGGTATAGGTGTTCTCTGCCATTAGGGGAATCTCAGTAGAAAATCAGAGAAACCCTAAGCATGACTGGTAAACTCCCTTATGAAATTACTTCATGTATCCTTTAGCATTCTAAATTCACACTCTGGTTCACAAACCCAGTTAACAAATGATTACCAGAAAAATCTCTTCACCAAGGTGAGCTCCGCAGCTTTCCGGCCATGGAATTGCTTTCCTACAATTAAACTTGTTCTCACGTTATGTTATGACAAACATGAAGCCAAGCGGGGAAGAATATTGTCTTAACCACATGGATCATCAGACAAAAGTTTAGAAAATGATGAGATTACATAGTCCCATCACTAAGACAATCATGTTAGTCAGGTCTACGATATTAGTATATGTGAAATGTTAGTGCTCTTATTCTGACTAAAATCAGCAGCATGAGGGGCACCTGGGTGGCTTGGTCGGTTAAGCGTCCGACTTCGGCTCAGGTCATGATCTCATGGTTCGTGAGTTCAAGCCCCGCGTCAGGCTCTGTGCTGACAGCTCGGAGCCTGGAGCCTGTTTCCGATTCTGTGTCTCCCTCTCTCTCTCTGACCCTCCCCCGTTCATGCTCTCTCTCTGTCTCAAAAATAAATAAACGTTTAAAAAAAAAAAAAATCAGCAGCATGAGAGCCATCGACCAAATGTGCAAGCCATTCCAAACATAATTTTATCGATTCTAAAATTCAGCCAAATTACATTCTTTTTAATTGTTGGCTGACCCAACAGAAAAATGTACAAAGATCTGGAGACCAAAAATGGTCAGCAGACATGGGAAAAAATGCACATGGCAATAAAATATCAAAAGATGTTCCACTTCACTTACAAAGAAAGGATCCCACATGTAATTCCTGATATGCCATTTTCACCTCTCACATTAAAAAGTTTTAATGGTTGGCTAGAAGATAGGAAAACAGGAAGTATCCCATTAATGAGAGTAGAAACTCCTAATTTTGTAGGAATAGCACCATCTACCAGAATTTTTAAATACACGGTTTGCTCCACAATTCTTCTAGAAATTTATCCTACTATCTCACAAAGTGGACAAAGATGTATTCAATGTGTTTACTACAGTATTAGTACCAAGCACCAGAAATCTAAAATAGCCAACATTAGGGAACTTATGCCTTAAGGCAGGCATACCACGTTCTTGGGCAAAATGATAACAAAAAAAAATAATAATCCACACTAAAAGATATCCTAATTGAGACTGAACTTCAGCAACATAGATTTCTTCTAACAACCATGCAAAAAAAGGCAAGCTATCTCTAACTGGGGTAAAGGGACAGCATTATATGAATTAGGCTAAACACACTTGTCCACACAACATCATTCAATGGCAAAAAAACGGTAAGTATCAACAAAATTCTTCAGAAAAGAATGTATGACCCATGAGTATTTATGGATAAGAACAACAGGCAGGCATTTTCAAACATGAAATAATTTAGGGAATATAGCAACCAAAAACTCTATGAAAAGAAATTATCAGCTAATCAATGCTGAACAGATTAAAAGGACCAATCCCAGAATATCTCACTCAATCCCAGAATATCTAAGAATCTGAAGGAAAGAGTGTAAACCAAGAATTTTATACCTAGCCAAGATATCCTTCAAGTATAAAAGCATTATTTCACCAAATAAGTCACCCTTTTTAAAAACTGACAATCAAATCTAGCCAACAGGAAGATGAATTAAAGATAGGAGATATGGAGGGGCACCTGGGTGACCCAGTTGGTTAAGTGTCTGACTTTGGCTCAGGTCATGATCTTAACGGTTCATGAGTTCGAGCCCCACATCGGGCTCACTGCTTTCAGCACAAAGCCTGCTGCATTCAGATCCTCTGTCCCCTCTCTCTCTGCCCCTCCCCCCACTGGCACGCGCGCGCGCGCTCTCTCTCTCTCTCTCTCTCTCTGTGTGTCTTTCTCTATTATTTGTTAAATAAATAAACTTAAAAAGAAAAAAGACTTCAGGTATGAAAAGACCACAGTTCAAAGAACCAGTGGAGAACAATGAATCCTTAAAATCTAAAACTAAAACTAAATACTGAGGAAATTATGGTTACGGAACAAATTATAAATGCTCTAAAGTAATGTAAAACAACAATCAACAATGAGAAGGGGAAAACAGAAGAAGTGCAAATGTTCTTATTTTTCCTATTATTAAGGTCACTGATACTGCCTAGAACTGAAACATGGAATATATTTATTAAAAATGGGGCGCCTGGGTGGCGCAGTCGGTTAAGCGTCCGACTTCAGCCAGGTCACGATCTCGCGGTCCGTGAGTTCGAGCCCCGCGTCAGGCTCTGGGCTGATGGCTCGGAGCCTGGAGCCTGTTTCCGATTCTGTGTCTCCCTCTCTCTCTGCCCCTCCCCCGTTCATGCTCTGTCTCTCTCTGTCCCAAAAATAAATAAGAAACGTTGAAAAAAAAAAAAATTTAAAAAAAAAAAAAAATGATGCCATCTTGGGGTGCCTAGGTGGCTCAGTCGGTTAAGCGTTCAACTTTGATATTGGCTCAGGTCATGATCTTGCGGTCGTGGGATCAAGCCCCATGTCTGGCTCTGCACCAAGCATGAAGCCTACTTGGGATGGATTCTCTCTCACCCTCTATCTGCCCCTCCCCTGCTCATGCGTGAGTGTGCACACTCTCTCAAAATAAACATTAAAAAAATGGGGGCACCTGGGTGGTTCAATTAAGCATCTGACTCTTGATTTCCGCTCAGGTCATGATCTCACGATTTGTGAGATTGAACCCCTCACTGGGCTCTGCACTGACAGCACAGAGAGCCTACTTGAGATTCTCTCCCTCTCTCTGCCTCTTCCCCTGCTCACACTCTTTCTCGCTCTTTCTAAACAAATAAAATAAACGTTAAAAAAAATTGAGGCCATCTTCTTGGGGTGCCTGGCTGGCTCAGTCAATGAAGCATGGGACTCTTAATCTTGGGGTTGTTGAGTTCAAGCCCCACGTTGGGCTGTAGCTTATTTAAAAATAAAATAAAATTAGTAGATAAAATAAAAATGACTCCATCTTGTTGAAGTCTTTCATAATCTTTTCTCTTCACCTCCACGGATTTATCAAAAGCTAATAATTACTGAAGCAAAGATTTACTTGAAATCTGACAAGTCCTTGTTCAGTTTCATTGCTTTCTTTATTTGCTATGAAATGCAAGTGACCCCTCAAGGGTGCCATGCTTATGAAAACAGTCAATCTCTTAAGGTCACACATGGATTACACTCCTACACTGTCCTCAAACTGACAAAGCTAGAGGGAGAGAGAGATGAGTGGATGCTGGGGGGTGGGGGCAGGACACAGAGAGTACTAGGCTTGAGGAGTTCTGTGGTGCTGGGGCAGCTCTGGACCTTGACTGCGGTGCAGTTACATCCATCAGCACGTGGACCAAGCTGCACGGAACCATACACACAAGTGAGTGCAGGTTAAAAACAGGTGAAAACTAAGTAAGGTCTCCAGTCCAGTCGGTAACTGACAGGCACCAACGTCAACTTCCTGGTTTTGCTATTGCACACAGCTATGGAAGATGTCACCACTGGGAACTTGTGGACCTCCTTTTGCAACTTTCTGTATTTAATTACTCCAGAAAGTAAAGCTTTAAAAAAAAAAATGCAACAATTAATTGATTTTTCTTTTATTTTAAAACTAACATGATTCTTCAGGAGTGCCTGTGTGGCTCAGTCGGTTAAGCATCCGACTTCAGCTCAGGTCATGATCTCGCAGTTCATGAGTTCGAGCCCCACGTCAGGCTCTGTGCTGACAGCTCAGAGCCTGGAGCCTGCTTCGGATTCTGTGTCTCCCCCTCTCTCTGCCCCTCCCCTGCTCACGTTCTGTCTCTTCTCTCTCTCAAAAATAAACGTTAAAAAATTAAAAAAAAAAAAAAATGATCCCCCAAATCAGCATGATCACTTTTGAAATGAAAGAACTTTAGGATTCCATCTCGCCTATCCAGATAACACATATCTACAAAGACATACAGATATTTATATGATGCTAATTATACTTTAGGGTAGTAGGATTAGGGGTGATTTCTTTTGCCATATTCTTTGCACCTGTAACGCCTGATTTTTAAAAAGCACATGTCATTCTTATAAAAAACTATCCAGTTGTTACTCTTTATTTTTTTTTTTTACGTTTATTTATTTTTGAGACAGAGAGAGACTGAGCATGAACGGGGGAGGGTCAGAGACAGGGAGACACAGAATCCAAAGCAGCTTCCAGGCTCTGAGCTGTCAGCACAGAGCCTGACACAGGGCTCGAGCTCACGGACCGTGAGATCATGACCTGAGCCAAAGTCGGACGCTTAACCGACCGAGCCACCCAGGCGCCCTGGTTACTCTTTTTTAAATAGAGAGATGGAACGATCTTCCCAGGTCTACTTAATTACTAACCAATTTAGAAACCAGTGATTTTTTTGCTTCCCCAGCTGCATTTAGCTAATAAAATACCTTTACCTCTTCAGGGAGTCTGAGACCAGAGATCTTTTTCATGATAACCCTTATGTAAAACAGCAGCAGGCTACTCTAATGTAAATGAGCTCCCACATACGCTAAACCTAATGGACTTAGGTCAACTGACCTGCATAAAGAAATCAAGCCACTGTCCTTTCTGCTCATGTGCTGTGATGGGATCCAGCTACCACTGTGCCCTCAAGAGTCATGCTTTCTCTAGTCTATCACAGTAGAGGACATGCAGATACCTAGTTTCTCCTCAGTTATGAGCAAAGTTTTGACCATCTTGCCCTATTACTTTACAAGTTTTAAGGTTAGATGACTAGATGCACTGTTTTTCCTGGGACAATACACCCAGCTGGACTACATTTCGAGTAAATATGTCTCTGTAAATGTGCACTGGCTTAAGAAGAAACCTAGTGGAGGAGGAGGAGGAGGAGGAGGAGGAGGAGGAGGAGGAGGAGGAGGAAGGGAGGGAGGGAGGGAGGGAGGGAGGGAGGGGTAGGGGGGAGGAGGGAGGGAGGGGGGAGGAGGAGGGGGGAGGAGGAGGGGGGAGGAGGAGGGGGGAGGAGGGAGGAGGAGGAGGAGGAAGGGGAAGAAGAAACAACCTAGTGATGTCAAAAAAAAAAAAAAAAAAAAAACACAGGCTGTGGAGTTAGAACCTTGGGTCTGAATCGCATTTCTATCAACCTGCTATGTAATTTTGAACGAGGTACTTACATTATCCTCCCTGACCCTCAGTGTCCTCATCTTCCCAACTGTGCGATGAGAACAGAGGTGACCCACCTTGCAGCGCTGTCATTAAATTAAAGGAGGTACCGTACGCAGTGAACGTGAGGGCCCATCGACAATGGCTGCTGCTGAGTGTAATTATGAAACACACACAGACCTTCTGCTCCCTCTGACCCCCAGCTTCCTTCCTTTCCCATCAGCCTCCTGCCACCTCCCTCACTTCCCTCTGCGCCATGAGTTTCCTCAGTATCCACAACCCCTCCCTCACCACACCCCATCCCCACTGCGCCCCAACAGTTCTTCCAGCAGCAATTGGTGGCTGGAGCCTCCCCCTAAGCACACCATCTACACAGCATTTCTAACAACTTCCCCGGCTCGCTGTTCCCCACCTCTACGCGTCTAGGGGGAAAATGCTGTCATGCGAGTGTGCTGGCTTTGGAAAAACAGGGCGCCTGTTTGTGAGCGTGTAGGTTTTGGAAAAACAGGGTGCCTACTACATTCATACTCTATTACAATCTTACCACACTCTCCAAAAACTGCCACTGTCATTTACTACAGTCTAGGGCCTCCTTGACCTTCTTGAATTTTTCTTTTAACACCTGACTCTTTTGACTGCCTCAGTATCTACAGAATGCTTACAGATGCTGGAAACGCAAAGAGGCTGGAAATGCAAAGAGGCCTAAGACTCACCCTGACACAGACTCTTAAAGACAAAGATCTAATCCTCCCCACCCGCAGACTTGGAGTGGGACTAAAAGAAAACGAGTCGAAGATCTCACACTGTGCTCCTCACGCTTCTGAATTGACACTAGAAGCATGTAGTCCTGTAATTCCTATATAATAAAAAACAATATATCAAAATAATAAAAGTCAAAAGAAAAAACATAACTGTATTCAAAGATAATAAATGCTAAACTACTAGCTGAAAAGCCTTAGAAAGGTGTTTATGGTGACCTTGAAATGGTGGGGAAGGTGTCACCTGCAAAAATGAAGAAAAGGACATTAGAGCAGAGGGAACAGCACCGAGCAAAGACAGAAGTATGAAGAGTACTCAGTGTTCTGGGAACGACAGGTGGTTTGCTGTGGCTAGGGAACATGTATAATTTGGCAAGTCTTTAAAAGATATTCCAAATACATCACTGTAAGCATTTAATACATCATCTTCATCCATACTGAGAGGACTAAAAGTGAAACTGTGAAAATCCAGGGCCCAAGTGCTTCCCGCCGCTCTGTGGAAAGCTTGGGTCTCTGCTCTGAATGATCTGGGGTCGAATGGCACGCTTCCATCCGAGCTCCAAGAGGTGGCTCTGGCAGGAATACAAAAGATGGAATGGCAGAGGGAGAACCTGGAAGCCGTCGAGACACCAAGACTGAAAGCAAGAGACAACCCTGACCGAAGTGGAGGGAATGGAGGGAAGGGCGGGGGTCAGAACACAGGTCAGCAGAGCATCCCCAAGTCTAGAGGCATAAGGTAAAGAGGAAGTTAAAGATGACTCAGGTTTCCCCCTTAAGTGTACAGCAAATAAGGTCATGAACAGACGCAGGGCAGGTGGGAGGAGGCGCTAACCTGAGATAAAGACGGTGGACTTGGCTCAGACAGGCTTCGAGTGCCTCCAGGACACTCAGGTGGAGACCAACGGCTGGAGAGTGAGGCTGAGTCCTCACTGGCACCCAGGTCCTAGCGGAAGCCATGAGAAGACCAAGGAAGACTGAACCAGGACAGTAATATCATGGGGGGCAAGGGAAAAAAAGTGTTTCAGAAACGAAAAAGAAGTCCAGGGGTTGCCAAAGGCAGGTCAGAAAGGCACAAGGACTGAAAAGAGGCCGCTTATACTGGTGTCAGCACCCACAAGTTACAGGTGATCTCGAAAAGTGGTGAAGACACAAAGTCAGTCCGCGATGGGTCGCAAAAGGTGCGGGAGGACAGCAGCTACAAGCTCAGGAGCCCCCTCCCTTTTCACCCAAGCCCATGCTGTCACATCTTCCTTGACTTGGACACGTATGTCAACGATTCCGCTTCGTCAATCGTCAAGACCTTTGTCCTGCCCGATGCCAATCACCTGCATCTCAACGTGGCAAATGCCCACCTCCTTCCAGAGCAAACCCCTTATTTTATCTGCATGGGGCCTCTCTCCTGTCATCTTCCTGTCCGTTTCTTTACCTGTCACCTCCTCCATTCCACCAAATCCAAATCACCAATTAATTAAAACCTCCACTATTCCCAAACACCAGTTTCCCAAAGTCAACTTGAGTTTTTTCACTTTTCTTTATCCCTTAACTCTGGAACCCACCTTTTAAAAAATGACAACTCTCTCGCTCAAGTCTTCCTCACTCTAATTCCACACCTAAAAACCGACCTTTGGCACGGCCATACAGGCAAGGTGTCATGTCTGGTTTCCCACACCAATCTAACCTGTACGCGGCAGATGGTTTTCTTTTAAGGAAAAACCAGCCAACAAAACCAAACTCCCTACGGAAGGCCCTCCATAACCTGGTCATAAACCACCTTTATGGCTTTCTCTCCAGCTATTACATAACACAAACCGCCATGGCCAAACCAGTCTATTCAATGGTTTGAACATTAGCTACACCCTTCTCTTCTGAAATATCCTCTCTCGGCAAGTTCTATTGGGCACGGGGAACCTAGCTTACTCCAGCTCTCTAACGGCCCTTTGAACACGCAACACATCCACAGCATTCCTACAATGTAACTGTCTACTCTGCCAGAAATTGTTCCAGATTCTTGCCATTCATCAGTGAACAAAGTGAAGATCCCCAGCTCTATAGAGTTAACATTTTAGCAGAAGGAGATAACAAGAAATAGACCTCATAAATAACATCAAGTATATAAAATGTTTTCAAATGGTCAATGTTACACAGGGCCTTGCTGGTTCAGTCCCTAGAGCACTCGACTCTTGATCTCAGTGTCATGAGTTCAAGCCCCACATTGAGCATAAAGCTCACTTCAAGGGGGGGGGGGGGGCGCCTGGGTGGCTCAGTGGGTTGGGCGTCTGACTTGATTTTGGCTCAAGTCATGATTTCACAGTTCATGAGATGGAGCAAAGCCTGCTTGGGATATATATTCTCTCTCTCTCGCTCTCTCTCTCTCCCTCCCTCCCTCCTTCCCTTTCCCTCTCTCTCTCTCTCTCTCTCTCTCTCTCTCTCTCTGCCTCCCCTGCCTGCAGACTCTCTCTCAAAATAAATAAATAAATAAATAAATAAATAAATAAATAAATAAATAAAATTTTAAGGTAAATGCCACAAAAAGCAAGCAAGCAGGATGTGAAGGCGTGGGAGCCGTGGAGAGGGCTTGGGAACTAATCATCTCAGCTGTAGCACCAGTGGACAGAAGAACCTTGATGCGCCTTGATGTGCGAGGCAGACAGAATGGAAGGTGAGGAATTAGAGAGCACTCTTCCCCAGAGTTCTATTGCAAAGGGGAGCAAAGAAACGGGGCAGAAGCCGGCCTGGGCAGCAGAGGTAAAGGTATTTACAATGAGAAGAAATAACATGTTTGTGTCCTACAAGTACCTAAAGCCCTACAAAGTCGTAGGCACTCAACAAATGTTACCTTAATTCCTTCCTTCACTTTCCCTTGACACCTGTTTTTGGTTATCTTTAGGGATACCTATCTGATCTTTGTAACTATCTGCAGACAGCTTTTCCTAACCCTTCAAGATTCCAATACGCTTCCTGGGAAACCCTCCCTGGCCCCTCTCCTCAGTGAGTCTCCCTCAGATATGCTGCCTTTTGCACCAATGCATTCTTCTTCTATCACCCTTATCACAGTCTCTTGTAATCACCGGGAGACAGTCCCATCCGCCTCATTAAACTGGCTCCTAGAGGACAGGGCAATACTAACCCTCTTGGGGTCAAAGTGTAACAGTTTCGAGCTCTGACTCCGCTCTGACTCTGGAGCCAGACTGCCTGGCTTTGAATCCCGGTTCCACCACTCAGTCACAATGTGACCTTGGGAAGGTGCCTAACCTCTCAGGGCTTTGGATGTTTTAATCCATAAAATGAGAAATAAAAATAGCCTCTACCTCCTGGCATTGCTTAGAAAAGTAAATGAGTGAACATATGTAAAATATGTGGTGTATGCTAAGCCCTATAAGTATTAACTATTATATTCTTATATCCACAGTACCTAGGATTGTACGCTTGACATGGGAAATCAATAAATTATTTTATGAATGAACTGAGGCACTAAAAAGCTCTCTCTCACCGTAGAGAATTACTTCTCTATGCATTACAGAGTTTGTGTTTTTACCAGTAAAGTAATTCCATCACTTGAGCAATGTCATTTCTTGGCTAGTTAACCTGCTTCCCAGCCCAGCTCTAGCTGCGTTGCGGACGACAGAGCCTGAGTACTTCTGAACCTTTCCCTGGCATCTGTCCGCACCGTCACGGCTCTTCATACCTCCCAGGGCTCGGTGCGCCACGTGACACCATTAACGAACAAGGGGATGACACACCATTTGAGTGGCCAAACGGAAGGTGTGATTTTGCCTCCGTCTTCGGGACCACTCACAGAAGGCAACATTCAAAAACATAAGAAGTCCTTGTAACCAAAGCACTTTTCTAAGCAACTAGAAAAACACTAACTTAAGCAAGAACTTGATTTTGCACAAAACTTCCACAATAACCAACAGCTCATTCAATATGAAGTAACCACTCTTCAGAGGAGTGGGAACCTCAAGATATTACATCACTTCAGAACTCGCCGAAATTCAACAACAACACACCAATGAATTAATCAAATGTAGTTACAGTACAGCTGTTCTAGTGATTCTGTACTGCAACTACGAATCTTGTTTTTTAACTGGCTCTAAATCTGCAGGTCAAGATGCCTCCTAGAGGGAGGGTTTAAAGGAAATATCCATACTTCCCGGCCCCCATCACTATCTACCTCAGAACCCAACAAAATGTAGTCGGGTGACAGCCCCCATCCTGTTCCATGATCTTCCACGTGCAGCAGCACAAGGCGCAGACAGTCCCCGGCTTACGATGGTCCGACTTCAGGAGGACGCAAAAGCGATGCGCGGTCAGTAGAAACCATACTTCAAATTCTGACTTTGGATCTTTTCCCGGGCTAGTGACACGCAGTACGAAATTCTGTCCTAACGCTGGGCGGTGGCAGTCAGCCGCTGCTCCCAGTCAGCCACACGATCAGCGGGGTCAACCACTGATACACCCACAACCATTCTATTCTTTTCAGTACGATATTCAGCAAATGACGTGAGATATTCAACACTCTGTTGTAAGACAGGCTTTGTGTTAGGTGATTTTGTGCAACTGTAGGCTAACTTACGTATTCTGAACACGTTTAAGGTAGGCTAGGCTAAGCTGTGATGTTCGACAGTAAATGCATTTTGACTTACAATAGATTCAACTTACGTGGAGTTTATCAGGACACAACCCCACTGGAAATCGAGAAAGATCTGAACTACCAAAAGCACAGGCTCCGGAGTAGAGCGCCCTGGTCCAAATGCCAGCTCCACCCAGGTACCTCCATCAGGTGTCATTTCCCCCCCTCGTAACAATGTGACCTCGCAGGGCTGCTCCAGTAAACCAGACCAGATACAGATACTGAATGACTGACCACAAGAAAAATGAACAAATGAGAAACAGCTAGCTTATAGCAGACACACAACAAATGGTGGTTTTCTCCTATCACACCATTTTCATCTCATCAGAATTGAAGTTTTACAAAGAAGACATTAAAAAGGCTCAAACGTGTCAACTAATGCCCTTAATTAAAAGTAAAAATGTTAAGAGTGAGGAAAAAGTTCCCGGAATAAAGAAAGAGCTGTGATCCCAGGGAAAAGCTCCTCCTCCTGTAAAATACACACCTGGCAACAACTTCCTTGCATTCTGAGGACAAGGCCTGCCCCGTCCACACCCGACCCTGGGATACCTACAGGATATGAACCCCTGGCGTCAGAACTGAAAATATGTTGTGATTAGAAGGTCCTAGGCTCGGGGCGCCTGGGTGGCTCAACTGGTTAAGCCTCTGACTCTTAATTTTGGCTCAGGTCATGATCTCGTGGTTCATGAGTTCAAGCCCCAAGTTGGGCTCTGTGAAGGCACAGAGACTGCTTGGGATTCTCTCTCTCTTTCTCTCTCTCACTCCCTCTCCCTCCCCTCCCTCCCTCCCTCTGCCCCTCCCTGCTTGCCACACTGTCTCTCAAAATAAAGTCGTTTAAAAAAAAAATTTTTTTTTTAATTTAAAAAAAAAGATCCTTTTCTCGTCACATCCATTGTGGCCACCCCCTGGGTCCTTAAGTATGTGAGGTCTAGGTTACAAAAACCTTCACTTGAAACTTACCCCCCCCCCCCCCCAGAAAAAGACATACAAGGTAAACATGAAGTCAACTACTTTACAATAATTGCTCCCAGGTGGCCATTTTCAGGATGCTCTGGCTGCCTATTAATGAAATCTGAATGCAAGGGTGCTGGGCTAGCTTAGTCAATAACCAATAAAATTCTGCCCGGGGTCCTAAAGCAACATTCTTTGCAAACTCCCCGAGGGGAGGAGCTTATCTGCTTTTTCATCTGACATTCCCTAGAGCCTGCCGTATAGTGGGGACTTAAAATCCACTGAAAGATTGGGACACCCCTATGCACGGCAGCATTACTCACAAGTCAAAAGGTGCAAGTTAACCCAGGTGTCCATCAACAGATGACTGGACGCACAAAATATGAGCTTATAGGAGTTTTATGTGAGTTTACACCCACAATAGAAGATTACTCAGTGTTAAAATGAAGGAATTTCTGACACATGCCACAACATGGCTGAACCTCCAGGACATGATAGTCAGTGAAATAAGCAGTCACGAAAAGACCCAATACTGTATGGTTCCACTTATATGAGATACAGAGTCAAATTCACAGAGAGAGAAAATAGAATAGTGGTCACCAGGGGATGGGGGAGAAAGGAATGAAGTTATTGCCTAATGGATGCAGTTTCAGTTTTGCGAGATGAAAAAAGTTCTGGGGATGAAAGCACAACCATGTGAATGTACAGTGACCCTTGAACAACGTGGTTTTGAACGTATTTCCTCTTCTTTATGATTTTCTTATTGACTTTTTTCTCTAGCTTACTTTCTTGTTAAGAATACAGTATATAGGGGCACCTGGGTAGCTCAGTCGGTTAAGCGTCCGACTTTGGCTCAGGTCATGGTCTCCCGGTTTGTGAGTTCGAGCCCTGTGTCAGGCTCTGTGCTGACAGCTCAGAGCCTGGAGCCTCCTTCGGATTCTGTGTCTCCTCCTCTCTCTGCCCCTCCCCTGCTCATGCTCTCTCTCTCAATAATAAATAATTGTTAAAAAAAAATACAGTATATAATACACATAACATACAGAATAAACGTTCATCAACTGTTAATGTTATCAGTAAGGCTTCCGGGGAGACTAATAGTAAAGTTTCGGGGGAGTCCAAAGTTATACATGATTCTCCACTGCATGGAGGTCAGTGCCCATGACCCCCATGTTGCTCAAGGGTCAAGTGCGCTTAATGCTGCTGACCTGTACGCTTAAAAATCATTAAAATGGGGAGCACCTGGGTGACTCAGTCCGTTGAGCATCCGACTTTGGCTCAGGTCAGGATCTCACAGTTTGTGGGTTCAAGCCCCGCATCAGGCTCTGTGCTGTCAGCTCGGAGCCTGGAACCTGCTTCCGATTCTGTGTCTCCCTCTCTCTCTCCGCCCCTCCCCTGCTCTGTCGGGCTGTCTCTCTCTCCAAAATAAATAAACGTTAAGAAAAAAAAATTTTTTTTAAATCATTAAAATGGTACATTTTATGTTCTGTGTATTTTACAATCTAAAAAAGAAAAACAAGAAAATTAATTTGAAAGAACAACTGAAGGAAGAAATACCGAGTATTATTTTCATCACTCACTAAATGTCTCATACCTTTGGATTATTCATTAGGGCGTTCCTAACTCCACATTTTACAGATGAAATTGGGACTCAGAGAGCTTAACTGATCTGCCACTCCATGACACACAGGACCTACCACACAGTGCTGCTCACCATTAATGGCCTAAGCCCCACGAAGACAAGGCCTATGCCTGAGGTTGTCCCTCTATGCCCAGAACCTAACACAACACCCACAGGCTCCTTGAGTGTTTTAAAAATCCCACTGGCCTGAACGTCTAGATCACAGATGTCACTGTGTCCCTTTCTCCACGAAATCCCCAACAGGGGTAAACTGGGCAGCCTGAAGAACACTTCCTTCTCTGGAAGCGCACAAGACACAGGCTGAGCAGTCAACCGCTCCCCCAAGGGCTTACTATGTACCAGGAGTTGGGGCAGATAAAGGTTCAATTTCATCTTTGAGAGAACTGAATCTACTGCCGTAGAGAGATAAGGCTCAGAAACAATTACAACAAAAAAGACAAAAGGCTTAATAAATAGACGGGAGTACATAAATCTAAGGGAATACTGAGAGTGTCTATGGGTCTGAAAAACGTGGCAAGTATCTTCAGAAGAGGTGGCTTCTGAGCTGGATGTGGAAGGATGAATAGTTTTCCAAGCACTACCAGGGAAAAGGCCAGAGCACGAAGCAGAAAGAACAACAGACTGGGTGTCAAAAGAGCACCCCTGTTCCCGACTTTGCTGTTATCCAGATCAGTGACCTCTGCAAATCGCAACCCGTTTCCTCGTTTATACGCCGACAGCAAGCCCCCAAATCCAGCTCTGTGTGTTCTACCTAACACAAGCTCTGAAGTCAAAGTGCCTAGGTTCAAATCGCGCCACGGTCACGTAAGAGTGACCTTGAGCTGAGTTATTAGTTGCTCTGTGCCTCAGTCTCCCCACTTCAGGAGAGAGCTGGTGTGCTCATTAAATAACACAGGTCAGTCGCCCAGCACATAGTAAGCCCTCAATAAATACAGGAGAGCCCCCGTCAAACATGCCACATTGTGAGAGAGGCAAACGCCAGATGCAAGGGGAGTGCCGGCTGCGTTTCCAGGTCCCTCCCAGTCCTGAGACATCCCGGGGGGGGGGGGGGGGGGAGGGGAGGGGAAGGGGGGGGGAGGGGAGCGCCGAGCCGGGGCTGCAAAGCCTGCACGCATGTGTCACTGCTGGGCTCGGCACGCGCCTCTCCCCGCCCCGAGGAGAAGCGATGGCTCAGCAGTCCCGGGGCCCGCTCCCACCCCTCGGGCCGGGCACCGGGGCGGGAAGGGGCTCGGACCCCACTTACCATGCTGGCCGGGGGAGGGGCGGCTCAGGTGAGCTGGCTCTCGAGCTTCGGACACGTCCCGCTCGCACAGTTCAGGTCATGGTCCCGGCAGGTTCGGGAAGTCCCCCGCCCATGCAAAGACAACCGCTGCCCCACCCGGGCCCCGCGGGGACCCTCTAAAAAGAGCTCGGCCCCCCGGCCCGCCTCGCCGGGGACCCCCGGAACAAATTCATCTAGACCCACCCGCCCCTCCCCAAGGAAACTGAAAAAGCAGGAAATGGGGCTCGGAGGCCGGCGAGGAGGGCAGCGGCTCGGGGCCCCCCGCCCGGGCCCGACCCCCGAGGGGAGGCTCCGGGCCCAGGCAGGGGCTCCCGGCCTCCGCGTTCAGAAGCGGCTGCGGGCCGGGCCCCGAGGCTGAAGGGGCGGAGGCTGAAGGGGCCTCGGCGGCGCAGCCCCGGCGGCCGGCTCAGGGTAGAGGCCCGGGGGCCCGCGCTGTCCTCGCCGCCTCAGCCCACACGGCCGCCGCCGCCGCCGCCCCCCGGAGCATCCCTGCGCGCGCGCCCGCCCCGGAGCCGCCCGCTCGCGCCGCGCGGCCGCCCCCGACCAACAGCCCCAACGCGCCGGAAGTGGCGAGCGCCCGGCGCGGCCCCACGGCGCGGCCGCCGGGCTGCGGCGCTGGAACCGGACCAATCCGGAATCGAGCGGGGAGAGGGTGGGGGGGGCGCGGGGCGGGGCCGCACCTGACGGCTCCCGCCTGGCCCCGCCCCCGCCCGTCCCCGCCCGGCGCTCGCCGCCCATCCACGCGGGCCGCCGGCCATGTTGGTAAAGGGCCCGAGCCTGCCATCTTAGTAAAGGGGCGGTTTCCCTTTCGCTTCGTTGGCCCATTCATTCCGCAGAGCTTTAGGGAGCGTCTTCGCGCCAGGCTCCCCGGCCGGGAGCCCGCCGCCTCTGCCCTCCGTGGAGCTTACAGTCATTTAGTCCACGCACACGTTAGCCAGCCCTGCTAAGGACCCAGGCGCTAGGACTAGTGCAGTCAGCACGGCTGCTGTCGTCCCGGCGCTGGCGGAGGCAGAGAAACAAGGGAAGGGCAAATGAATAAACTAACTGCAAGAAAGGAGTGCTGTGAATGTTAGGAACCCAACAAACACGCAGCTGGCCGAGATAGCAAGGAAGGGAGGGGATGAAAATGTAGACTGACACCTGAAGAATAAAGTCGGGTAATAGTGGAAAGCGTGATCAAAGCTGAAGGAGGAGTAGGGGGCCTGGCTGGCTCAGTCAGTGGGAGCATGCTGGAGGACTCTTGATCTTGGGGTTACGACTTTGAGCCTCAGGGAGTGTGGAGATGACTTTAAAAAAATAAAACCTTTAGGCCTGCTAAGTTGGTAGAGATGCTACTCTTGATCTTGGGGTTGTGAGTTCAAGCCCCATGTGGGGTGTAGAGATTACTTAAAAATGAAATTTAGAGAAAAAAAAATTTTTTTTTTTAAGCTGAAGTTAGCAGCAACTGCAGAGGTTCTGAGAGGGCATAGAATGTGATGAGTTCCTGTTCCTATCCTCCAATGCGCTTTCCTTGTGAAAGTGCTGATTTTAGGAAACAGGAGAGGCGCCTGGGTGGCTCAGTTAAGCCTCTGACTTCAGCTCAGGTCATGATCTCACAGTTTGTGGGTTCGAGCCCCACATCAGGCTCTTTGCTGTCAGCACCGAGCCTGCTTCGGATCCTCTGTCCCTCTTTCTGCCCTTTCCCCGCTCACTCACTCTCCCTCAGGAAAGATTTGAGAGAGAGAGGAGAAAGAAAGAAAGAAAGAAAGAAAGAAAGAAAGAAAGAAAGAAAGAAAGAAAGAAAGAAAGAAAGAAAGAAAGAAGGAAGGAAGGAAGGAAGGAAGGAAGGAAGCAGGAAAGAACCCCAATCCACAGAGGCTAAGCCCTAATGTGTGCCCACTGCATAGACTAGAGCAAATCTGTATAAGCCAGTGTCTTTCGAACTCCTGCAAGAACCTGAATGGCCTGAAGGGCTTGTTAAACACAGATTGCCATCCCAGTCCCACTCTCCGAGATTCTAACTCAGTAGGTCTGGGAGAGGCCTAATGATTGACATTTCTAACAAGTTCCCAGGTGATGCTAATGCTGGCAGGTCCTGGGACCACACTTGGAGAATTACCAATAGAACTCCTGACCACAGAAAGCAAGAGCTTAATGCCACCCACTAAGTGACATCCACTGTTCTGAGGATTCGGTAAGGTGAAAACAGATACCTATGTGCCCTTATGAAATAGACAAGCTATTTTAAAAGTATTATACAATAATAAATCAGTTATACTTGTGATAAGAGCGTGGAAGAAAGGGGTGCCTGGGTGGCTCAGCCGGTTAAGCATCTAGCTCTTTTTTTTTTTTTAATTTTTTTTTCAACGTTTTTTATTTATTTTTGGGACAGAGAGAGACAGAGCATGAACGGGGGAGGGGCAGAGAGAGAGGGAGACACAGAATCGGAAACAGGCTCCAGGCTCCGAGCCATCAGGCCAGAGCCTGACGCGGGGCTCGAACTCACGGACCGCGAGATCGTGACCTGGCTGAAGTCGGACGCTTAACCGACTGCGCCACCCAGGCGCCCCAAGCATCCAGCTCTTGATTTCAGCTCAGGTCATGATGTCTCCTTTCATGAGATCGAGCGTAGAGCCTGCTTGGGATTCTCTCTCTCAATCTCTCTCTCTCTCTCTCCTCTCTCTGCCCCTCACCCACTTGCTTGCGTGCTCTCTCTCTCTCTCTCTCTCAAAATAAATAAATGTAAAAAAAAAAAAAGTGTGAAAAAAAAATACAAACCACCATGAGAATTAATGGCCAAGGGATCTAAGTTAATCTCCAGGGTTGGAATGGGGAGAAGGTCAGGAAGTGACATTAACTAAAGCTGAGGCCTGAAAGATATGTTGTACTTTTCTAGGCAAAGAGAGGATGCATAGAATATTCTAGGCAGTAGAAACTGCCTGTATTAGGGAAACCATATCAAAAGGTAAACGGATGAATCCGAACCGAGACCAAGTAATTTGACCTTTTTTGGCTCAGTTCAGTGGGATGAGCAAAGGCTGTAGGATAAGACGGATCTGGAGCGCAATCCCAGCTCTTACCATTAGCTGAGGTACGTTAAGCACATGACTATCCAAGTCTTGACTCCCTCGCTGTGTAATTGGCTGAAATAGCAGAAACTCAACCCAGACTCAGAGGTATGCCTTTGATTCACATAACTCCCATAACTGGACATCCAGAAATAGGTCAGCCAATAGGTCTACCAATAGCTGGCTCAATTGGTAGAGCATGGAACTCTTGACCTCAGGGTCCTGGGTCCTGGGTTTGAGCCCCACGTTGGGCGTAGAGCTCACAAAAAAAGAAAGAAAAGAAGAAAACAAGAAAAAGGTCACGTTCATGCTGGGAGTGATGGAAGCCCTGGGTCCATTCCTCCAGGATTTTCTTGGCTCTGCTCTCCTCCGTGGATTGGCTTTGTCCTCAAGATGGCTGCCGGGAACAGACAGGGCCACACACTTCCGGGTTCACATCCGGCAAGAGAGAGCACCTTATCTCACACCCTTTCTCGTGGCAATAAACTTGATCCTACTGGTCTTACTTGGCTCAGGCCTACCCGTCCCTGAACCAGCCACATGGGAGGAGGATGGAATTGCTATTTCCCTGGAGTCGATTTCAACTCCCCATAATAAAGTGGGTGCTGTGGGACCCCTACACGATCAGCACACCTCCATTGCCAAGCTGGAGTTAATATTAAATTGAATGTCCGCAGAACACCTGGCACACGAGGCATATAATAAATCACAGGTATTATTAATTTTGCTCCAGGGATTGGGTCCAAGTCAACTAAATAACACTTTGTTATTAATATTAATCTCCAGCCTGTCTATTCCAAAACAAGATTTAAGGCTGCTATTGTTTTCTGTTGGCACCGCAGAGATGGCCCCCATCCAGCTCCTCCTGCCCATCCCTTTTGCCGCTGCCTTGGTCTCATTCATTCAGTTATTCACTCAACAAACACCCAGTATCAACTTTACGCCAGGCCTTTCGCCAAAGACCCAAAATCCCAAAATGAATAACACTCAGGCAAAGCGTTCGCTGCCTCACGGCAGAAACAGCCCCCCCAACAATTACCGCACAATAAGGTGCTATATAGCAGGGGTGTGCGCAAACTTTCTGGGTGCACAAGAAGAGGGGACGGCGCAACCAGCTACGGAGAGAGACGTGGTTGGAGGATTGGACGAAGATGGTAACATTTTCATCGGGTCTCGCGGGATGAACAGAAATTCGCCTGCCTGCTGCAGAGTGCCCCGTCCTCTTCCCACTCCGAGCTCTCTCCCACTGTATCACGACTCTTTCCATGGCAACTGACGAGGTCGTGACCCTGGGAGTGGGAACGCTATCACACAGACTTTATCGTCTCGTGTGAGAGAATCATCCAAAGGTTTACGTGGATTTCGGACGCGGCTGCAGGCAGAGTCCGAGGTGGCATCGCAGAACTCCGTTCCTCTCCATTTATTGGTTCTGATTCCTTGATTGGGGGGGGGGGGGGGGTCCTATATCCACACCGTCACCCCTGGCATGTCCATGCTTTATGGAAAGCTTGCCTCTCCTACGAGTGTTTCAGGAAAATAGTCCCGTTGGCTTTGATTGGATCACTCCTGAGCCAATCACTGTGACCAGGGGGACTGTGGTGCTCTGATTGGCTGGATCTCAGTCACACCCTCGGCCCCAATTTCCAGAAAAGCTCTTTCTATGGCAAAAAAAAAAAATCTCTCTGAGCGCCACCACAGCTCTATGAAGCCATCGGAACCTGAGGAACTCTCTCATTTTTCCCTGCGAGGAAGCACCTTGGTTTCTCAGGAGGCATAGGAGTATCACCCAGTGTGTATTTAATGAAAAAAAGGAAGAAAGGAGGAGCATCTGGTACCCTCTATAGGTGATAGGAACAGTCTCTGTTTAACATGGCACTTAAGGCCTTTGAAGGTCTTTGGAGCTCTCTGGCCATACTCTGCCCGAGTTTTTACTCTTAGGTCATTGTATGGCTTGAGCAGGTCACCTCAACTCTTTGTACCTCAGTTTCCTAATCCATAATATGGGAGCAATACTGATACCCACCTGGTCAGTTACATACCTGTATCAGTCAGATTCTATCAAGAAATTCTAGTTAGAATTTGAGGAATTGATAAGGGAGCTATTTTAAAAGGGGTGTAAGGAAACCGTACAAAAGATAATACAGTACCCCCAGTCTCGTAACACCAGGACTTTGAGTACCCCTAGGGCTGAAGAGGCAAGTGGAGGAAAATTTGCCAGAACCTGTCTAGGGGGAATCGTGCGAGAGCAGGTGAAGGAAGCAACCAGCGAAGGTGTTCCTGTAGGGAGGAAGCCAGTGGAATAAATACCCTGACCACACTCTCTTCCCTCCATCTCCTTTTGGGGCTCCCCATTGGACAAATCCAACCAGAAGCCAGACAGCAAGGGAGCCTGGTGATATAGTGGTTGGGGCCAAACTCCTGGACACAGGGCGAGAAGAAGGACACAGGAGAGAAGAAGAAATGGGACCCCAGAGGTGCAAATGGAAGAGATTCGGCAGAACAGTACCATTACTGTGACGAAGCACGTGAAGTGTTTTGTGACGGGCACCTTAAAAAGGATTTCAATAAATATTACTTATTTATTATTGTTCCCATCCTAGTTACAGCCTCGCTTACTATCTCCTCTCCCTCGACAAGCCCACCGTGCTAGACTCCTGGAAAGCAGCAGTCTCTTCCACGTCTCTGAGCCTGTGCTCATGTCATTCTATCATTAGGAATGTCCTTTTCCTCGTCTCTTTCCCTCCCCTTCAAATTCCTACTCGTCCTGAAGACCCAACTCAAATGTCGCTTACTGAGTGACCTCCTCATGTAGAATAAAGAGCTGTTTACAAACACCCATTAATATGATTAAGGGAGAAATCTTGTCTGAGGTCTTACCTAGCTGTGACACCCACCAGAAATATCCAACAAGAATTACCCATGGGCAGGGTATGATGGGAGAGAGACTTCCAATGTTCAGCGATATCTGCCTTGGCTCGCTTCCAAGTACAAGGGAGGTTTATACTTCCCCACTTCCTGTGGTTGGATTGGACAAGGCCAGCTGGCTGGAAGTGACCCACGTCATTTCTGGGCCAGAGCATTTCCTTGGCTAGCATTTCCTTTCAAGTCCCTCTGATTCTGTTCTCCCCTGCCATAGTGCCCTGTGAACCGTTATGTTGGGATTGGAGCACCATAAGGTGGAACGTTGCCCTCAACTACACCAGGTCAACAGAATGAGCAAGAAATAGACTTTGTGTTTCGAGGCACTGGTATTTAGGGTGGTTTGTTACTGCAACAAAACCTGGCATCTCCTGACTAGCACACGAGACCGTGTGTGGTAGCTGGTCCAAAAAAAATGCCCTCACTGAACCATGTCTGTCGGAATGCACATCCTCGTGTAGTCCCCTGACCTTGATTCTGGGTTGGCCCTATGAATTCCCTTCTGACCAGTAAAATGGAATGGAATGGAGCATGACTTCCAAAGTTAGTTCCTAAAAAGCTGTATAGTATCTGCTTGGGTTTCGTCGGACATTATCTTTGGGATAAGCCAGCTACCATGTAAGAAGTCTGATTACCTGAGAACACCAAGCTGTGAGGAAGTTCTAGCCAGACAAATGGAAAGCCCATGTGAAAAGAGAGAGTACTGCCTGACCAGAAAAATCCATCACAGGTAGCTCAGCTGAGGTACCAGCCATGTGAGTGAAGAGGCCATCTTGGACCGTTGAGCCCAGTCATGACTTGGGAAGACTCCAGCCCACAGCATCTCTCTAACTGCAATAGTATGAGAGATCCCAAATAAGAACCACCCAGCTAAGGCCCCATCAACTGTGCAGAACTATGAGGGATAATAAACGAGCAGGTATGCAAAATCATTATGTTTGGGGATATAACAGTAAATAACCAGAACACTATAGTATAACAGTAAATAACCAGAACACTATAGTAAGGGTCTGACCTTTTATTTTAAGTTTATTTATTTTGAGAGAGATAGAGATAGAGTATGAGTGGGAAGGGGCAGAGAGAGAGGGAGAGGGAGAGTACCAAGCAGGCTTCGTGGTGTCAGCACAGAGCCCGATGCAGGGCTCAAACTCACGAACCATGAGATCATGACCTGAGCTGAAACCAAGAGTCAGATGCTTACCCGACTGAGCCACCCAGGAGCCCCTGGATCTGACCTTTAAGGAAACTAATGAGGAGCCATCACAGCTTTCTTGAAGGGCTGTGAAAAATCAGTTCTCCATGTCCCCAATCAGCTTCTGGACAACCCCCTCATATAAGTCCTGTGCCACCTCTGGGGACTGCGTCCTTAAAGGACAGGAAGCACCTCATACAAGGTCATCCCCTCCCCATCCAACCCCAAAGCACACCCAGGTCTCCCAGCCTCAGTGAGCCCCAGGCGACCTTCTGGCTAGAGACCCTCCAGCTTGAGCCCAATGCCCCAATGCTGAAATGGATTTCTGTTGGCATGGCAAACTTCGGAAGTAATGACGAAGTGCTAAAGCCGGCCATATGTATAACTAATAGAAGAAAGTCCGAAATTGCAATACTTTGGTTCTGAACAGTGTGTGTAATAGTTATTTTTATCGAAAATTATTTCCTCAACAAAATCTAAATTTAGGAAACCCAGTGTGTTATTGAACAGTAATGGCACGCAAAAATGGGGAAGGTGATAAAAGTTCACAAACGGATCCAAGAATATGGCACTGACAAAGGAGAAGATGAGGCCGGGTCTGGGGGCCAATGGATACAAATTGAGTACAAAATACCTCTGTTTTATATGCAGATTAGAGCTAACAAAAAATAAGTGTAAAATGCAGAAAGTTAAAAGAACAGCCTATTATGAAGCAAATGACAAATGGGGAAATAAACTAAGGCTGCGGGGAAGGAAGCTATAAAAAGACTCATTAAGCAGTGATTATACACATAATCCAAATCTTAAATACAGGTGCGACGCAGGTGTCAGTCCTTTGTCCTCTGGCTCCTGTGTGCTTTGGTTTTGCCCAACCTCAACCTGGACCCCAAATTCTGAACACCTTTAAGTTTCCCCAAACAATCCGCTCACACCACAGCAGCGTTTCCAGTGGGGGTGCGACCGGCCTCGTGCGAGAGACATCTCACCAGGTAGCGTCATCCTGGTCACCAAGTCAGTAATGACCATGCCTCCACCTCCCACAGGTCATCAGGACAAGAAAAACCAAGCCCACCTGTTTCCAAGTGCTCCTGGAGGCAGTATCACCCTCAACAGGGAAACGCTACAGCAAAGCAGTAGGGACCCTTCTTTACTGAAGATGATGTACGGAGGAGAGGACTTACATCGCACATCTCGTAGCAAAGACTCTGAAGCCGTCATTCCCACCATCTGCAATTTCCTGCAATCCCTCATCAGCTGGGCTGCTACTGGATCGCTTTTTTCCCTCAGCCCCTCCCCCCCTCATAATGCCTGGCTGGCTAGTTCATCTTTCTCCCCTCTAGAATTTCATTCCAAATCTCAAGCCTCTCTCCTCACTATGACGCAGTCACCTCAACATGGCCCAAGATGCTACCCCATGTTAGTATATTCACACGCATCATGGGTGTTCAGCAGAGCTAAGGGCCCTCACATTGATAGAACCCACCGCCCTTAGAAGGTAGTTGAGACACCACCACTGGTTCCCCAAACACATCTAAGTGCTGTATCACTGTGTTTGCTCTGGAGCCTTCCAGTAAAGGAAGTTGTCTCCAGCATGTGACACAGGAAGGGTATAGACGATGCAGGGGACATCTGTTGGTTTTTTTTTTTTTTTCTTGTCCCTTCCGATAACTCCAGTTTTTCTATGAAGGATCACCTTTCCTTTATACTCGGTTTTTTGGAGCTTGGATGGGGCCAACCCCACTCCTCAGTATCAGAGGTAAGCATGTGACCCACGAAAACGCGGTTTCCGTTCGTTCATTAACAAAACCAATGCTGTAAAAACTTACCCTGTGCATACACATAAATGCGCGGGTGTATCCATAGGATAAACTCACAAAGGAGAATTACTAGGTCAAAGGGTAAGTGCCTTTGTGATTTGATGGATTGTCCTGAAGAGTCCTGTAAAGGAGTTGTACACTCTTACCAGCTACACAGAGAGTATCTATTTCTACACAGACCGGTCAATAGTCAATAGTCAATACTGTCAGCCTTCTGGATTTTTGCCCATCTGAGAGATGACATTGCAATTTTTTGGTGAACTGTCCAGTTTTGTGCTCTGCCCCTCTTTGCCATTGAGTTGCTGGGCTCTTTCGCTATGTTTCTAAGAATTCTTTATGCAACAGGGAGATTAACTCTTTGTGATATTGACTTGAAAATATTTTTCCCAGATTGCTGCCTTTTGACTTTGCTTATGGTTCTACTCTTCCACAGAGAAGTCTTAATTTATTGTTTATAGCTGAATTAATCGATCTTTTATGGCTTCTGATTTTGAGTCAAACTTTATAAGGTTGCTCCCATGCCAATATTTAAAGGAATTTACTCATGCTTTCTTCAAGTACTTTTATATCTTTAATTCAAAAATACAGGTAAATCTTTGATCTACGTAGAATTTATATTGGTATACAGTGCGAGGTACGAACCCAAGCTGTTGTTTGAGACGGGAGACGCCAACCCCAAACCGGGCACTGAGTAAGGTGACTTAGTTCCCAGAAAGAGGCCAGACCTGTTGCCAGAAGCTGATGCATGAAACAAAAGATGTGCCCAGAACCGGCCAGGACAGCAGGAGCAGCACCGTGCTCCAGTAGGGTGACAGCAAGAAGACAGCAAGCCCAAGTTCCCCGTCAGCATGAAGACACAAGGAGACCAGGAAAAGGGACTGGGTAGCTGCTCCCGCATCCAGAAAAAGCCTAGAAAAAAAAAAAGAAAAGAAAGAAATTCAGTCGTCTTTTGCATCATTCAATAGCATTCTACAGTGTCCTTCATATAGATTTTTTAAAGTAATCTTTACGCCCAGCATGGGGCTCAAACTTACAACCCTGAGATCAGGAGTTGCACGCTCTACTGACAGAGCCTGCCGGCTGCCCCTCCTTCAAATAGATTTTATGCATTTCTTATGAAGTTTATTTTTAGGTCCTTTATCTTTTGTGTTGCCATTGTAGATGGGGCCACCACTCCATTATCTCTTCTAAGCAGTTGTTGTTAGTATAAATAGGGAAGCTATCGATTTCTTTAAATTTTGGACCTAGCCAACTAAGTGAATATTTTTATTGTTTTGTTTTGTTTTGTTTTGTTTTGTTTTGTTTTGTTTTGTTTCTTCCAACAGATTCACGTAGGTTTTCCAGGTATAATACTGTATCATCTGAGGGGAGCCTGGCTTGGTCAGTCTTTACCGCGTGCAACTCTTGATCTCGGGGTTGTGAGTTCAAGTCCCATGGTGGACATAAAGCTTACTTAGAAAAAAGTAAACAAACAAAACTGTATCATCTGTCAATCATGTTGATTTTAGCTCCCTTTTTCCATATCTTAGAGACGACTGAAAATCAAAGAGGACGTTTCCCCTGATTCCAAGTCCCTCATGTTTGGGGAAGAGGAAGAGAAGAGAAATTCACCTCTCCTGTGGTACCTCCTAGCCATTACATATGTTCTCTCCTTTGCCGCCCCCTCTCCTTTCACATAGTAGATTTCTATCACACTTCAAACCCCAGATCAAATGTCACTTCCTCTGGGAAGCTCTCCCTGACCTCTCGGCCCACATCTGGGTGGCCTGTACTTGGGCATCATGGAGATCACCCCAGTCATTGTGCTGTGCTGCAGGAGGACCCGATTAGTCCGGGCCTCCCCTTGGCTGGAACGCAAAGAGGGAAGGAAGTGTGTTCATTTCAGGGAGTGCTTGTTTTCTTCTTGCCCAACGTCCATCACCCCCTCAATTCCCTTCTGACGTCTCCATCCTCTCATTAAATACAGTGAGTAGGGATTGAAATCAAAGATTTTCTCTCCTCTAGCCAAGGGAAGGAGCATATGGCCCAAACTAGGCTAAGTGGAGCCCCTTCCCAGGAATTTCAATATTGGGACAAAAAGATAGAAATGTTTGGACTATTGTTCCAGATGTGTGGACACATCTTCCTTCCTTAGCCTCTGGAGCTGCCCACTTCTAAGGCTCCTGATGACCCCATGAACAGCCCATTTCCTTCCAAGAAATTCACTTTTACTTAAGTTGGCCACAGTTGATGTCAAGGTACTCTATGCTGCAGTAACAACCTAAAATCTCAGTAGCTTAGGGGCGCCTGAGTGGCTCAGTCGGTTACGTGTCCGACTTAGGTCGTGATCTCACAGCTCGTGAGTTCGAGCCCCGCGTTGGGCTCTGGGCTGACAGCTCAGAGCCTGGAGCCCTCTTCAGATTTTGTGTCTCCCTCTGTCTGCCCCTCCACTGCTTGTACTCTGTCTCTCGCATTGTCTCAAAAATAAATAAACATTAAAAAAAAAGGTGTTTTTTTTTTTAATCTCAGTAGCTTAACACAGTAGTTTACTTCTTGTTCGTGTCACAGTTACAGAATGTTGGCAAATCCTTCAGGGTGCCAGGCCCTTTGATCTTGGCTCTCAACACTGCTTCAGGTCCCTGGAGTCATCAGATCTTCTGCATCTGCTGGCAAACAGAGAAGGTAAAGGATTCCCCTGGACGTGCGTGAGGAGAAAGGTCACATATCACATCACTTTCCCCCCAGATTCCATTGGCCAGAACTTAGTCATACGGCCCCTCCCAACTGCCAGGAAAGCTAAAAAATGAGGTCTGTGTGTCAGAACGAAAAAAGAAACAGTGTTTGCTTCCTCTGCTTACCACCAACCAGAGTATACTTTTTTTTCTTACTTTTTCTTTTCTTTTTAAGTAAGCTTCATGTCCAGAACAGAGCCCAACATGGGGCTTGAACCCACGACCCCAAGATCAGCACCTGAGTGGAGATCAAGAGTCAGCCGCTCAACTGACTGAACCACCCAGGCGCCTCTCCAACCAAACTGTATGTTGACTGTTACACCTGCCATTGTATTTTCAGCCCCTAGCCCCATGCCTACACAGAGCGCCCACTCAATAAAGATTTACTGAAGGAACAAACAAACGAATGACACGTGATAGTATGCGGTCTCCACCATAACCGTGCTAAGTCTCAGAATAATTAAGCGACTTGCTGAAGGTCACCCAGCTAGTAAGTGGCAGGGCCAGGATTCAGAGCCAGCGTTCCTTCCATTGTCCCGTGCTGCCACCCAAAGTTCCATCTGTGTGCTGAGCCCTGAGCTGTGTGGGAAAAGGAGATCAGTAGCAGCCAGCCCCTTGGCCTGGAGGAGTTCACATCAAGAAAGAAAAGCCGAGGGGCGCCTGGGTGACTCAGTCGGTGAAGCGTCCGACTTCAGCTCAGGTCACGATCCCACGGTCCGTGAGTTCGAGCCCCGCGTCGGGCTCTGGGCCGACGGCTGGGAGCCTGGAGCCTGCTTCCGATTCTGTGTCTCCCTCTTTCTCTGCCCCTCCCCCACTTGTGCTCTGTCTCTCAAAAATAAATACATGTAAAAATTGAAAAAGTAATAAAAAAAGAAAAGAGAAGAAAAGCCGCAGAGCAGCCCGTCTGCCAAGATTTAAAGACCAGAACAGGACAATAACAGAATGAAATGGCACACACTCCCATGCGAAAGGCACCGCACAGACAAACGTGGGGAGTGGAGAGATGCACTTTGGGTCGAACCCAATGGTCTGGGAAATCCTCAGAGACAAGTCAGAACTCAAACATCAAGAGAAGCTGTGTGCACACATATTCTCCTGGGGACATTTTGGAGTCAGGCTCTGGCCTATCAGTGCCTTTCACTGGATCTGACAGCAGGCAATTTGGGATTTAGGTCTCAGCCTAGCTGCTCACCTGCCATGCTGTTTGTCATGGGCTGAAATTCTCAAGACTGTTTTAGTTTGTATAAGAGACAAGCAATTCAAATTGGCTTTAACGGAACAGGTATATATTCTGGTTCACATATATTAAACGTCTGGGTGTCAGTGGTATTCAGGCATAGCTTGATCCAGGGACTCCTGGCCGGTCCTTGAAACTTGATCTCGCTTTCTCTTAGTTTATCATTTGCTCTTGGCTAAGCTCTCCCCTAGTGGCGGACCCCGGCTGTACCGGACTCTTACCCTCTCAAGAATAAGTCTAAAAGACAGAATGATTTTCTTCCTGAATTATTCCGGAAAGCGTCCTACAACTTACTCTAGGTTAGCTTCTGTTGAACCATCACTTTTGAGCTGGGTGGGATCTAATTTGAAGTCCCGGATGGTACATATCCGCACTGTCACTCCTCTATTTCCAGGCCTTGATGACCTCCGGTGAGGGAGGATACAGAAGGGACAGACTAGCAAAGGGACTTCTCACGTAAAGGGAGACCTCAGCCCGGCCCCTCCTCTTGGAGCAGGGACCGGCCCAACATATCATGACTCACATTGTTGAAGACCTTTAATAGACAGGTCTGGCTTTCCTTCAGACATTCAGTGAATGGAGGCCTCTGCTGCCCAAAAGGGGGCCGAAGAGATGTGGTAGGTCCCAAGGTTGACAATAGCTAGTGGACTATCTCCATCCTCCAGCCTGCTTGAAGGACCTACCTACAGAACCTACTTGAAGGTTCTGTTTAGGACCCCTGGGCAGTATTATCTTATCCACGTGACTCACTCTGACAGAGTCTGGCATGGGAACCACCGGGACAGAACTGGCGGCTGGGGCCTGGGCTGAGCAGGATGGAGGGTGGTTAGGAACTGTCCTGCATCCACGTGGTCCAGAATTCAAGAGGCTGTCACTGTTTCGGCACAGTGTGTGACAGGAAACAGAAATCCACTCGTGCTAATTTAAATAAAGTGATAGTGTATGCATTAGAAATGCTTTCAGCAACAAGTAACAAAGTCTCAAAAATGAGGACTGGCTTGCTTTCTTTCTTTCTTTCTTTCTTTCTTTCTTTCTATATTTCTTTTTTCTTTCATTTTTGGTTGGGGGGTTTTTTGTTTGTTTTTAGGTTTTTTTTTTTGTTTTTTGTTTTTTTTGCTTAATAGTAAATAAATGACACTGTGTAGACTCAGGTGCTCAATGGTGCAATGGCATCTCTATGATTCTCTTAGCCTTGCCCTCATGGTGGCAAGATGGCTGCTGCAGCTCCAGGCATTGTGTTCACATTCAAAGTAAGAAGCAGAGGGAAAGAGAATGTGTCAGCCATAACCACCCCCCACTTTGGGGGGGATAACGTAAAAGCCTCCCTATAAACCTTGAGCAGCCATCTGCTCCCGTCTTATTGATCAGAACTGAGAAATACAGCTTCCTTAAGCTGCAAGAGAGGCTAGGAAAGAAAATATTTAGTTTTTCTAGACTACAGTGGCAGTAGAAGGTGAGAAGTGGGGAATGCCAAATAGTGTCAACCACAGGAAAGTTTACTGTAAATACGGTAGGATAATCTTTTTAGGACATCGACCTATGTTGTTTTCAATTTCCTGATATTTTCTTTTTTTGCCATCTTGGTTTTGCAATAAAAATCAGAGTGAACTATGTCAAAAGTGAAGAAGGCTACTCGTGCACCCTTGAGTACGCGGACTGAAGTGACGGTCTGCGACAGACATGGCTGGTTGCCTCCCCCCGGCACCCATTCTCCCCTTGTTCCTTAGGAGTAAACCCTTACTTCTAGCTGAACACATTTCCCAGACTCCCCCGCAGCAAGGTGAGACGTGTGACCGCGTGGTGGCCAGAAAGATGTCCGCAACACTGCTCTGGGGGACTTACACGAAGTCTCCTTAAGAGGAAGGGACCCGCGTTTTGTCCCTTCTTCCTTGTTGCTGTCCGCAGTGGGCAGCTCCAGCAGCCATCTTGGTGCAAGAGGTGACCTTGAAAACAGAAGGTGGGAGAGGAAGTGGAGCCTGGGTCTCTGTGACCTGGCCTGACCGGGAGACGCACTCTGTCAGTCCGCTCTGGAGGCTGCAACAAAGTGCCGTAGGCTGTGCGGCTTAAAGACCAGAAATATGTTTTGCCACAAATCTGGAGGCTGGAAGTCCAAGAGCAGGGTGTCAGGAGGCCTCCCTCCTCGGCACTCAGACGGCCGTCTTCTTCCTGTCCTCACGTGGTCTTCCCCCTGTGCGTCTCTGTGTCCCAATCTCCTCTTCTTCTAAGGACACCGATCATATTGGCTTCGGGTCCACCCCAGTGACCTCAGTTTACCTCCATCCCCACTTTAAAGACCCCATCTCCAGACACAGTCACACTCAGAGGTGCGGGGGTCAGGACTTTAACACATGCACTGTGGGAGGGGGACACCACTCCGCTCAGCCTCCCCTTTGCTCGCAGGAGCCAGACCTAGCTTGAGATGCAGCTCTGTGTCAATCCCGCTTCTGCCCTTTCTGTGACTCAGTTTCCTCTTTTGTGAGGCAAGGGGCTTAACAGGCTGATGGCCACTGTTCAGGTTGCTTCTCGAGAGCTCCCTCTGGGGCTGCGTCTCAGCTAAATTTAGGGCCCATCTGTCCCCATCGTGGGCTTGGTGTGGCTGGAGAAGGGTGTGGGCAGACTGAAAAAGTTTTGGCTGCAGGCCCACAGCCTCCCTCCGGGCTTCCCTCTCTCTCCCTCCAGGAGGCCAGGACTGGCTCAGGCCCTCCACTGACCACCGACTGTCCGCCCACAATGCACTTGAAGAAGTTGAGGACAAGGCCTGTTCGTGCAGCCCATATCTGTGTCCAGTCGGTCCTGGGTCTCAGAGAAAAGGTGAGGGTTACGTCTGACAAAGGTCAGTACTAGGTGCCTTTCATGGTTAGCTTGAGAAGCCTCCTTTTACAGAGGGAGAAACTGAGGCAAATTCCACCCTTATACTTGGACCTTGAATCCCACCCTCCCCCACCTTCTTCTTTTTTTTTTTTTAATGTTTATTTACTTATTTTGAGAGAGGGAGAGAGAGAATTCCAAGCAGTGGGATGTGGGGCTCAATCCCACAACAGTGACCTGAACCGAAATCAAGAGTCGGCCCCCCACCAATGGAGCCATCCAGGTGTCCCCTTCTCCTACCTTCTTGAAAACTTCTCGCTTCTATATTTTCAACCCCTTTCAACTGGATCTGTGCCCTTAATTTTTTATTTTATTATTATTATTATTATTTTTAATCCCATTAACTTTTAAAAGGGTTAGGTAAGGGGCACCTGGGCGGCTCAGTCAGTGGAATGTCTGACTTCAGTCCAGGTCATGATCTCGAGGCATGTGAGTTCGCTGCTGTCAGCACAGAGACCTCTTCAAATCCTCTGTCCCCCTCCCTCTCTCCCCTCCCCCGCTCATGCTCTCTTTCTATCAAAAATAAACATTTAAAGAAATAAAATAAAACTTAAAAAAGAGTAGGCAATTCACTAGTTTGGTTTTTTTTTTTTTGTTATTTTTAATGTTTATTTACCTTTGAGATAGACACAGCACGAGCAGGGGAGGGGCAGAGAGAGAGGGAGACACAGAGTCCAAAGCAGGCTCCAGGCTCTGAACTGTCAGCACAGAGCCCAATGCGGGGCTTGAACCCACAAACCATGAGATCATGAGCTGAGCTGAAACCAAGAGTCAGACCCTGGACTGACTGGGCCACCCAGGTACCCCACTTCATTTTTTTTATAGCAGCAAAATATTCCATTTATGTATGTACCATAGTTTATTTGATCTGTGCCCTATTGGGCTATTTCCAGTCTCGTGAGAAAAAGAAAAGCAACAATGATCAACCAGCCCTCCCCCTGCACACACACACATTTTCAACCATGCCAAGTCGCTCTAGAGCGTAAATTCCCAGAAGTGAGACTGCCAAGTCAAGGATAAATGCACCAGTAATTTTGACAGATAATGACAAACTGTCAATCACAAGAATTGTACAAATGTGGAACCCCCCCAGAAATGTACATAAGCGCCTCCCGAGAGTCAAAAGGAGAACGACAAGCTGGGGGAAAATATTTGTCACTCAAATTGCAAATGAAGGGTTCTTCTGGCACACCTGGGTAGCTCGGTGGGTTAAGTGTCTGACCGTTGATTTCCGCTCAGGTCATGATCTCACAGTCATGAGATTGAGCCCTGCATTGGGCTCTGTGCTGACAGCACAGAGCCTGATTGGGATTTTCTGTCACTCCCTGTCTCTCTCCCTCTCTGCCCCTGCCCTGCTCACGTGCTCGCTCTCAAAATAAATAAATAAACTTAAAAAACAAACAAACAAAAAACAAATGACGGGCTCTTCTGCCTAATACGTGCAACTCTTAAAATCAACAACAAAAAGACCAATGACCCAATAGAAAAATGGATTACAAACATAAAAAAGAGAGTCTCTAAAGAAAAATGACCTCAAACCTATGAAGAGATGCCAAGTTCACTCATAATAAGGGAGATGCACATCGAAACCATACCAAGAGGCTATTTCTCACCTATTAAAGAGTGGCCAAAAGAAATCCAAAAGTTTGACACTTTATCATTATTCATACATTTTCCAAACGTTCTCCCTTGTTCTCTCCAGGCACTATACTATTTCTCTTCTCTTCTCCACAAGCAAACTTCTAGAAACAACTATCTAATGTCACTGCCTCCATTTGCACGCCTACCCAAAACACTAGCAAGGCAAGAGTTCCCAACGGGGGTGTGATTTTGCCCTCTAGGGGACACCAGGCTACGTTGGAAGCAATTTTGGTTGTCACAGCTTGGGGTGGCGTGCTAACAACATCTAGTGGGTAAAGGCCAGGGATGCTGCTGAACGCCCTCCAAGGCACGTGATAGCCCCCACAGCGCAGAATTAGCCAGCCCAAATGTCAACAGTGCCAACGTTGAGATAACCAGCATTAAGATTACCCCTGGCATTCAATCCAGTGGACTTTTTCTAAGTCCTCATGTATCTTGACCCCTCATAGCATTCAGAGTGTTGACTGAGCCTCCCTCCCTCTTTTTTGAAAAGCTGACTTCTATGATGCTGGCTTCTTCCCCTCCTCCATTCCCTGCACAGGCTCATGCCCTGTATGTGGCGATCTGATCTGGGGATTCCTCAAGACCGGGGCCGGGACCCTCTGTTGCCCTCACTCCACACTGTCCCCAGTGGACATCTCACACACACACCCTTGGCTTTAATCGCTGTCTGTCCAAACCTCGCCTTGGAGCTTCAGTTTTGTACCTCTGACTTCCCGCTCCACAACTCCGACCAGATGCTTCCAAGGTCCCTGGCGCCCGTCAGGCCAGGTTCGCCCTCTTGGTCCCCCATTCCACCCTCAGTGACTGAGTCTAGACATGCAAGCATCCGTCTAGATATTCGAGCCAGAAGCAGGACATCATCCTCAGGGCCTTCCTCTTCATCAAGCCTCACCAAGTCCTGAGATTTGCCCTCGAAATATCTCTCTAATTCGTTCACTTCCCACTTTACCACCACCAGTCTGTTCCAGACCACCACTGGAACCCTGGACCACTGCATCACCTGTGTGGGCTCTTTACCACCACCCTGCCCCCCACGTTGGCCTCCACTTGCTGTTAGGATCAAATCAAAACCTTTAACCTGCGGGCGTGGCCTGGTACCCGCCAGCCTGGTCTCACAATAGAAGGGGGGGGGATCCCTGCTCCCGAAGATGTTACAGAAGACTTTCCAGGAACTGAGTGGCCAGCTGTGTGGCTACCTGGAGCAAGACTGGTCCAGACAAAGGACCAGGAAGTGCAAAGACCCTTGAGGAAAAAGACAAGTTGAATATCTTTCCCCACATATTTGCTGGCTATTTGTATTTCTTTATTTCAGAACTGCCAGTTCCTGGTCTCTGCTGTTTGCCCTGTTGGGTTCGTGGGGCCCTCTCTTTCTGATTTGTAAGAGCTAATTTTGTGTTAAGGATATCAGCCTTTATCTGTCATTGTTTTCATCTTTATTGAGGCATAATTGACAAAATCGTAAGATATTTAAAGTACATGGATTACTAACTCGCTTTAAAAATAGTTGGCCGTTTGTGTTTATTCTGTTGGCAGTAGCTTTTGCCAACATTTTGCCAAAAAATTTTTAACATTTCTTTAGGGGCCCCTGGGTGGCTCAGTCGGTTGAGCAACCGACTTTGGCTCAGGTCACGATCTCACAGTTTGTGAGTTCGGGCCCCGCGTCGGGCTCTGTGCTGACAGCTCGGAGCCTGGAGCCTGCTTCCAATTCTGCCTCTCTCTCTCTCTCTCTCTCTCTCTCTCTCTCCGCCCCTCCCCCACTCATGCCCTGTCTCTCTCTATCTCAGAAATAAACATTAAAAAAAATTTTTTTTAAGAAATTTTAACATTTTTTACAGTCAAATTTGTGATTTCTGAACTTGCTTTCTGACCAGCAGGACAGTTTCCCGTTGGGATTATTTTTTTTAATTCACTCCTGTTTTCTCCTAATTCACTTATAGTTTTATTTTTAAGTTTGAAACTTTTCCTCTATCTAGTGTTTCTTATGATTTAACGAGTTAGGTATCCGGTAAGTGACGATCTGGATATACGTCTTTCTCAAAGAAAAGAGTAGCCTATCTTTCCCTCGCTAATTTGCAATGCCCTCATGCCAGATATTAAGCTCAAACCTACCTCTTTACACTGCTCTGCAATGCAGAGGACAGGGCTCCGCAAACCATTTTTCTTCTGGGTTAATAGATTTTGAGGCTAGAGCATGAGGAGGACCTTCCTGCACCTGCTGCTAGGACTCTGGGGCCATGGTGATGCTAAGGGGTGGCTTGAGGGGCTTTAGCCCTCCCACCACTTCATCAGGCCCCCCCCAAGTCATCCCAAATAACCATATTCTAAGTTCAATGGCACCCCTGCCCTCCATCGCTGCCTCAAAACAAACTCCTCTTCCTCTCCCAACCGGATTGCCTTCCCAAAACTGTCCGCAGAGAAATGCTAGAACTCATCTTACTCGGGTTCAGGAGGATAGATCAACAAGGCCTGAAAGGGCTGCTGTCCCAGGCCTAAGACCTGCCTCACTGAGATCTCCACACAGCTCGCCCAGCCCGTGAAACTTGTCTTTGCAAAGCTCAGTCCGCCTCGGTGTACTGACTGAGAGATAGCGTTCCCAGCCCCTCACTCCCTGGTTCCTCCTCCCAGCCACATACGGCTCCCGAGGAAGGACTGAGGTCTCAAGGCAAAGGCCCCTGGTGCCAGGGATTGACCCCACCTGGCTGGGAATCCCAGCCCCTCTCTGAGACCACTGGGCTTCTTCGGCAGGGGAGGGGCTCTATTGTGTACAACTCCCGAAGGGTGGACTTAAGGCTCACGGGTAGAAGGCACCCTTCCCACTACCAGCAGCCATCTCAAGAAGGAGTGAGTTCCCGTCCCTGATCTTTTTGCCTGGAGCGTGTTCCCTCCAGCAATAACATGACTCACCACTCATCTCCTTGAGGTCTCTGTCACTCAAGTGTCACTTTATCAGTGAGGCCATCTATGACTGCCTTATCTAAAATTGCAAACCACCCACTCCAACCCTCTTCCTTGTTTCACTTCCTTAGCCCCCACCATCCTGAGTTCTATTAATTTATCTCGCTTATTATCTGTCTCCCACCACTGGGATATAATCTTCACACAGGCAGGGAATTTTATATTTTGTTCACTACTGAATCCCTCGGGTCTAAAGTGGTGCCTGGCGCATAATAGGTGCTCAACAAATAGCCATGGAACAAATCCCTCCCAACCACCTTTAGAGAAAGTATTGTTTTTAATCCCCATAACTGGCCTTCACAGCAGCTCTGGGTTTCTAGTCCCAGGCAAGCTATGCCCAGGGCCTGTGCCTTTATCTCTACGCCATAGTGACGTCCCAAAACAGTTTCAGTGCCTGAAACAGAGGAAACCTGGAAAGAGCCTAATTTCCCATCAGTAGGGGAACAGCTAAGTAAGTTACAATAGTAGGCACCCTGTAATAGCCTATAAAACCAACCTATATGGGGCGCCTGGGTGGCGCAGTCGGTTAAGCGTCCGACTTCAGCCAGGTCACGATCTCGCGGTCCGTGAGTTCGAGCCCCGCGTCAGGCTCTGGGCTGATGGCTCGGAGCCTGGAGCCTGTTTCCGATTCTGTGTCTCCCTCTCTCTCTGCCCCTCCCCCGTTCATGCTCTGTCTCTCTCTGTCCCAAAAAAAATAAATAAATAAATAAAAAACGTTGAAAAAAAAAACCTTTAAAACCAACCTATGAACGAAGTAAGCAAATCTATATGCACTTACTTGGAACCAGCTCCAAGAAACTGTTGAGGAAAAAAATGGCAAGACCCAAATTCGTGCAATGCATGTGCATAAAAAATAAACAGGATAATCATACTCACAGTGGGTGGATATGCAGAGAAAAATTCTGAATGTATCCTGTAGAAATGATGGACAAGGAGAAAGGGGAGCTTGGGAGTCTCTAGTAGGAGGAGGACTTTGCATTCCATTTTGTATTGTTGGGATTTTATTTCTTTTTTTAAGTTCATTTATTTATTTTGAAAGAGAGAACAAGCGGGAGAGGGGCAGAGGGAGAGAGACAAAATCACAAGCAGGCTCTGCACGAACCATAGGATCATGATCCAGAGCCAGACGATTAACCAACTGAGCCACCCAGGCACCCCTGTATTGTTGGGATTTAAAATCATGAGCATGATTTACTTTTTTTCAGCATCGTAGATCTTCCACATTGTTTAAAACTCAAAAAAAAAAAAAAAAAAGCTGCAGGCTTATACAAAAAGCAGTCCCCTACCCCCTACCCCTCTGTACTGCAGATCTTTTCCTAAAGGCAACAAATTCAATTCTTTGACTCTTCCTTCTGTTTGCTATTCTAAGTCTGGGTTTCTCAAACTTCAAGGAGCATGTGAATCACCTGGGATCTTGTTAAAATACAGGTTCTGATTCAGCGGGTCTGGGGTGGGTTCCAAGATTTTGCATTTCTAGCAAGTTTCCAGGTGATGCTGATGCTGCTCGTCCGTGGATCACTCTTTAAATGGCAAGATTCTAAATAACATGCTAACACACCTATTTTTTTTTATTATTTTTTTGTTTTTTTATCTTACTTCCTAATATAGACAATGAAAATTTAGTTCTCTACCCTCACTCCAGCCTCTCCCACACACATGCATCCTGTCTTCATCCTCCCAATGTAGTTATATGACGTTTTGGTTAAAATAATTTTTTAATATTTATACTATTATGCCTTGGTCGATAATATGCACACCTCAGCCACATAGTATACTATGATTACATTTCCCTTATTGTCAACTTTTTGTTTTCACTGGAGTTAATAATTGCTTTATGTTTTCATTTCACCTTCATTAATGCACTCTCAAACTCTCCTGACAAAACTAAAAACTCTTCTTTATAGATTCAAGCACACGATATACTTTAAATCTTGGAACCTCTGTCCTCTGGGTCCAATATAGATTGGTTATTCCATATATTTCCTCAACTAAAAAGACCAAGTAATGGACGGGCACACAGTTTGTGGCAGGAAGCAGGGAACAGTGTTCAGTTCCTTGGCTATAAATTAGGGCTTCATGACTACTAATTGTATCCTAACCTCCCTTATTCCTTTTAGTAATACTCTGCCCTAGTTTTTAGCTATGCATATTGTTGTGCTGATGGAGCCTGAACTTCCCAGTCTCCTTTCATGCTGGTGGGCTAAATACTTGCTGAGAACATGAGTAGAAGTGAGGAATGCCTCTTCTGCATCACTCCATCTTCCCTCCCTCTTGAGGACTAAAATGTGAATACGGTGCTCATAAGCCAGCTTCAGCCCAGAGGACCACCTACCTCTGTGCTGTTACCTGAAGAGAAATAAATATCCACCTCGTGATAAACTGGGACCCGACCTGGATTGACACAAAACGTTTCCCTGGTGATGTAATCCACATGATCCTTCTGGAAAGACACTGGCGTTTTCAACAGAATGCTTAAACAACATTCACATAAACTTTAATTCAAGTAAGACCTTTTCTGGGAAGCGAGGTTCCCATCCACTCAGCTGTCAGCCAGTGGTGCTAATGATCCAGAATCAGACATTCTATTTTTCTTGTGTTACACAATGAGTATCTAACCATTCTTTTCCCTAGAATGGGGAAAGGACTCTTTGAACCAAGTTGGTTATAAGCCCCTTACCTCGTGGCAAACTTGAAGTACAACTTTGGCATTTGCTCCTAATTGACTTATCAGAAGACTTTTTTGAGCCGCTGTAATGTGGGCCCTCTTTGTTACAGTGGCTTAGTGTACCCTAAGAGAGAGAGAGAAAAGGGCCATCTTCTACCCACCCCCGCTGGGCATAGAATCCCCCTTGGGTGGGGCCCTTTCCTCTTTGGGCCCCCACAAGCGCTGCCCAGCGCATGGCCTGGCCAGAGTATGCACCCAGTGACTACTGAATTCGAAATTGAAATCAGGGCTAGTTGGGCCCATATTTGCTTCTTCACCAGACCATGAGGCTCATCCAAGTGATCGTTCAGATCTTGAGTGAAGGACTTTGAAAAACACCAGCCATACTCAGTATGCCAAAGGGGAAGGTGTTTTGTCCAAGCTTCAGAGACCCCTGTGAGAGAGAGAGAGAGAGAGAGCGAGCCGGCCCAGGAGATGGAACTTAAGTGACCAGTTACTGTTGCCAGGCATT